>NC_081418.1:95129343-95429343 GCF_949786415.1 Peromyscus eremicus
AGCCTATGCCAGACCCCTCCCTCACTCCTCTTCTTTCTCTTCCCTCTCCCTCCTTTCTCTCCCATGCTTCCCTTCTCTTCCCCTCCCTTACTCCCCGGGCTTAGGAATCAGAAAGGATTCAGTTTGAATCCTGGTTCCACGAGCTGGCTCTGTGACTTGGGACAACTGATTTAACTCTCCTTGCTGCTGTTTCTTCCCCTTTTCTTCAGTGTGTGTGTGTGTGTGTGTGTGTGTGTGTGTGTGTGTGTCTGTGTGTGCGCATTCACATATCAAGCTCGAAGCCATTGTGGGATACATGAGATGCTGTCTCAGGAGAAAAAGGAAGGTAGACATTTAGATAAAAGTACAGACACTAAAAGGGAGAGAGCTGCCTGCTGCAATTTTAAAATATGAAAGTATTTAATTCATCATCACCATCGTCATCATCATCATCATCATCATCATCATCATCATCGTCTTTCATGCGTGCTGTTCACTCGTCATGCCAGTCTGCAGAGGTCAGGGGACAACTCTGTGGAGTCAGTTCTCTCTCTCCACCTTTATGTGGATTTGGGGGATCGAACTCAGTCCCTGGGCTTTGGGGACAATGCTTTTACCCAGAGGCCATCTCACCGGCCACCACTGGGTTTTAGATGGTTCATTTTAAAGGTAAATTGTTCACGATTCATGTTAGGGGAGATGTGGGGAGTTCCAGGAGTGGGTTGGGATTTTCTCAGAGCAGGGCTTACCCTTCATTTTTGTTCTCATATGGGGCTTTCCAGATGTGTTATGATGTCAAGACTCGTAACAGCGGAGGGCAATTTTGCAAGCTGATGCGATGGAGATGTCACCAGAGTGAGGTGAAGGGGAGCTAGCAGACATCCTGGAGCTCGTCACCCAGCTTGCCCTCACACCAGCCCCTAGACTCCTTGCCACTGGCCTTTTCTTCTAGTCCTCCTTCTCTCCATCCCGCAAGACCGTTATTTCCACCAGTGGTGTTCAGAGTACTTAACAACCAATGTGGCATCGACGCTGGCCTGTCCTAACGGACAGCCGATCAGGGAGACTGCACACCAGCCGTCAAACATATAGAAAACAGCCCAAGAGATGTCACACTTGTTGGCACAACCAGTCGATTCTGTTTTGTTGCTGTAGTTTGTTTTTGAGACAGGGTCTCACTATACAGCCCTAGCTTGGCCTGGAATTTACTGTGTAGACCAGGCCGCCCTCCACGTAGAGCTCTGCCTGCCTCTGCTCCTGAGGCCTGGAGGGAAAGGGGTGCTGCCAAGCGTGGCTCTTGTTTGTTGTTTTCTCCTGTGCAAACATTTCTGAACGTGCAGGATACTGTGGTGAACACATCAGGTGTGGTGGTGAACACCTTTAATCCCAGCACTCAAGAGGGAGAGGCAGGAGTGTCTCTGTGAGTCAGAGACTAGCTTGGTCTACACAGCAAATTTCAGGCCAGCTAGTGCTACAAAGTGAGACCCTGTCTCAAACAATAACAACAGAATAAAACGGGAAAAAAAATAACGGTGAACCTTTTGTACCAGTAACTCATAGCTATTGATCAATTCAGGTGTTCAAAATCTTGTAATGTCAACTTGAACACTTCTGTTATTTTTATGACAGAAGTATATTTTTAGAAACCTTAAGGTTAAGAACTCTGTATAGGGGCTGGAGAGATGGCTCAGAGGTTAAGAACACTGACTGCTCTTCCAGAGGTTCTGAGTTCAATTCCCAGCACCCACATGGTGGCTCACAACCATCTATAGTGAGATCTGGTGCCCTCTTCTGGCCTGCAGACATACATGCAGGCAGAACACTGTATACATAATAAATAAATAAATCTTTAAAAAAAAAAAAAAAAAAGAACTCTGTATAGTTCCCAAAACAGACAATCTGGGTTTGCATTTCTCTTTCTCTAGTTTGATAGTAATTTAAATTCTTAGTACCTCAGTTCCATATCTGTATAACAGTACTAATATGGTTGGATGTGAAGCTGGAGATTAATGCCTTTAATCCCATTACTTGGGAGGCAGCGGCAGGCAGATCTCTGAGTTCCAGACCAGCCTTGTCTAAACAGTGAATTTCAGGTCAGCCATGGGTATACACAAACTTCGTCTCAAAATAAATCAATTAATTTTAAGTGGCTGGGTGGTGGTGGCACTCACCTTTGATCCCAGCACTCAGGAGGCAGAGGCAGGTGGATCTCTGTGAGTTCAAGGCCAGCCTAGTCTACAGAGCGAGTTCCAGGACAGCCAGGGCTACACAGAGAAACCCTGTCTCAAACAAACAAAAAAAGATAGGCAAGGCTCTGGGCTGTGTTCTCCACAGAGTAAATTAATACTGATACTAATACTATAGTATTGATGAGACAATTCTGTTAAGTCAGACAAGGCAAGCACTCAAAATATTGCCTATTAATGGTAGCCATTATCATCTTTATTTTATTTTTTAACTTTATTTTACTTCATGTGTGTATGTGTGTTCTGGTAAACATGCATATGAATCTGTTGTACATGTGGAGGCCAAAGGTTAACCCAGGGTACCATTCCTCAGCATGTGTTTTGAGACAAGCTTTCTCATTTTTACCTGGAATTCTCAAATTCAGCTAGGCTGGCTGGCCAATGAGGCCCACGGATCCCTCTGTCTCCAATTCCCCATCACTGGAATTGCAAGTGTGCATCACTACATCTGTGGGTTTTGTTTGTTTGTTTTTTTGTTTTTTGGTTTTCGAGACACGGTTTCTCTGTGTAGTTTTGGTGTCTGTCCTGGATCTCGCTCTGTAGACCAGGCTGGCCCTGAACTCACAGAGATCCTCCTGGCTCTGCCTCCCAAGTGCTGGGATTAAAGACATGGGCCACCACTGCCCAGCTTCACATCTGGCTTTTAAAAAGTGGATTCTGGGGATCAAACTCTGCTAGCAAGGCAAGACTTTACCGACAGCCATCTCCCTGGCCCCCTGCGCTTCTAATGTTCTGAAGCTGTGTTCATCTTTTCCTTCGCAGGGATGAAGGTGGATGAGAAGGCTGGGGTCAGAAAGCTGGATCCCACAATCTACAGGAGGAGACAGCCAGGCCAAGGTGATGACACTTGAAAACCTGATGTGACTCCCACATGGGCCTGAGAATTCCTTGAGTGTCACCATATCAGCACTCCTAATTGGAGACTGAAGAGAGCTGTCTCTTCCCTTGACTCTTGGCAGTGTGTCCGAGAAGCTGGTAGGACCAGTCTCCCGTGTCCTGGCAGGCATGTCCAACCCAGGCTCACAGGCAACTAAGTAGCCATTAGCTTACTTTAAAAACATTAGGATGGTCAGGTGGTTATGGCACACACCTTTACTCCCAGCACTTGGGAGCCAGAGTAGGCAGATCTTGGAGTTCGGGGCCAGGTTGGTCTACAGAGCGAGTTCTAGGACAGCCAGGACTACACACACACACACACACACACACACACACACACACACACACACACATCTCAAAAAGACCAAACCAAAAAAAAAGAAGAAAAGAAAAGAAAGGATGGGCTGAGATAAAGCTTTTGCTGTTTGCTGTGTGAGTGAAAAGCAGAGTTTAGCTCTCCAGAACACACATAAATGTTGGGCGCGAGCAGTGGACATCTGTAATTTCAGCCCTTGGAAGGAAGAAATGGAATCCTCAGAGCAGGGTGCCTAGGTACACCAGTCCAGTCATCCAGCTCCAGTGCCTGAATGAATACCAGGAGAGTAATGGAGGAAGACATCTGACATCCATCTTGGCCCTCCACAAGCACACAGTGTGCGCCTGCACAGGAGCCCACGCGTGTGAACATGTGCACATGCCACCACCACCCCAGATAATTTTTTTGACATTATTATTATTGTTTATTTTTGTAACTCAGCTGTGCAGTTTCCGAGGTGTGAGCTTTGTAGTTGACGGTATCAGGTCACAGTGATAAACTACTGAACTGAGCGTGTCTCTAGGAACCGCATGACTGGGCATTTGGTCTGGGTGGATTAGGGCAGAGTTTCCCCCACCATAAAGCCATTGAATTTACCAGTGCTCCCAGCTATGATCAATGACAGATACCACCATTTCGTAGATTCTGAAAACAGCAGTTCGGTTAGAACCTGCATGAGCGGCTGCGGGGATGTTTCTGTTGGTGCAGAATTGCTGGCTCAGAGCCCTGAAGTCTGTGGTGAACGGCCCCGTAAGGACAGACTTAACAACATGTGTTGTGATTTTTTTTTTCAACTGTGTGTCTGTTTGTAGTTCTGTGCACATGTGGGTGCAGGTGCCCTCAGAGTCCGGAGTTAGGGTATCAGGCCCCCTGGAGCTGAAGTTACAGGAAGGTTATTGTGAGCTGTCTGTATGGGTGCTGGGAACCGAACAGATCACAGCAGCATGTGATCTGAACTTCTGAGCCATGGTGTTTTGGTTTTACATCGATGGGAAAACAGAAGCATGCAGGAGAAAGCATGCTTCAGGTTTTGAATTTGGATTTTTTTCCTGGGCTTGCTGGCCGTCATGGCTGTGGAGAGGCAAGCATGAGAGATGTCCCCCCCCCACCACCACCACCGCTGCATGTGCATTCTGACAGAACTCTCTTCCCAGCACCTGCTGGGTTGGTTCACAGGGAGAATTCTGTCTCCCCAAGCGTTGGGACTTTGGTTCTATCCAGGCAGCCCATGTCTTCCATATTGCTTCTGAAGCTGTCTCTGTGGCTGGGTTAGTCACTGCCTCCCCGCTCTGTGCTGTTTCCACAGATTTCCCTTCGATACACATTGGGTTTCCAGTGCCCAGTTACTCTCAAAGGAAAAGTGACTCAAAGGGACATCTTTCAGGCCTGCAAAAAGTCCAGTGGGCCCTGCAGCCAGACAAACCACAGCAGGAGCTGCTTGGCCCAGGGCTCAGGGCCAGCAGCCGGGGAGGCGGCGTGGATTTTACCAAAAGGACCCGTAAGTTCCTTCGAGGGCATGTTCTGGAGAGCCAACCTGCTGGTGGGCACAGAGTGGCCAGGTGGGGGTTCTCTGTAGAATATGGGTGGCATTCGGTGGGCTCGGCGTTGACTCTCAGGGCCCCACTGCTGCTTCCCTCTCACGGACACAGCGTGCAGTCGGTGTACACTCACCTGAAGCTCGATATCCTTTCTCTGTGATGTGGAGAGCTATGCTCTGGACTGGAGGTATGACTCAGAGCACTTGCCCAGCACGCATGAAGTTCTGGGTTCAGTGGCCGGCACATGAGTCAGGCATGGTGGTCATGTGTTTGTAGCTCCAGCACTCTGTGTGTGTGTGTGTGTGTGTGTGTGTGTGTGTGTGTGTGTGTGTGTGTGTGTGCTTTCTCCTGGTTGAGGTTTGCAGAGGATTTTCATTTGATGCGGCCCCACCTACTTGCAGCCCCACCCACTTGCTTCTGTGACCTGTGCTTTTGGTGTCAGATCCCACAAATCACCAATGGTACCATTGTCAAGGAGATTACCCTCGCCGGGCAGTGGTGGCACATGCCTTTAATCCCAGCACTTGGGAGGCAGAGCCAGGCGGATCTCTGTGAGTTGGAGGCCAGCCTGGTCTACAGAGCGAGATCCAGGACAGGCACCAAAACTACACAGAGAAACCCTGTCTCGAAAAACCAAGAGAGAGAGAGAGAGAGAGAGAGAGAGAGAGAGAGAGAGAGAGAGATTACCCTCTATGTTGGAGGGGGAGTTTTGTGGCTTGGGAATGTAAAAAGTATTTTTACATTTATTTTGGGGGTGGAGGTTTGTGTGGTGGAAAGTGTGGAGGTCAGAGGACAACTTGTGGGAGTCAGTTCTCTCCTTCCATCACGTGAGAACAGGGAGCCAGGGCTCAAACTCAGGTGGTTGACCCCTGAGCCCTCCCTCCAGTCCCTGGTCTGGAAGTTTTACTCTGGGGTAGTTAATGTATTTTGAGACAGTTCTTGTGGCTGGCATAAGGGCGTCTGGTTTCATTCTTTTGCAATGAGTATCCGTTGTTTACCAATACTGATTAAGAACGTGACTGTCCTCTCCACATTGTATATTCCTGCTACCCGGTTAAACACCAGCTGACTCCGTCTGCAGGGTTCGCTTCTGGACTCTTGTTTCCTTTGTTGCATTGCTATGTGTCTGCTGTGTTCTATGTGGTTGTTTGCCAGGGCTATGCTGTTTCCATCTACTGAAGCTCTGTGGTACTAACTGAAGCAGGCAGTATAATCATCTTAGTTAATCCTGACATCACCCTGAAAGAGAGGTGTGTCATTACCCCGTACTTATTCTAGGAAACCAAAGTTCAAAGACATAAAGCATGATACAGCCTGCAATCAGTGAAGCTGGGAAATTAACAGCCGACTCCAAAGCCTGGGTGAATGTGACTCTTCCTCAGTGGTTAGTCACCATGCAGGATGGGGTAAAAATTAAAGCCTTCCAAGTAGCCAAACTGGCTTATGGTGAAAGAAATCGGCTGGTTGGGAATAAAAGGAAATACTGGTATATTCCCTTCTTCTCTCCCTCCCTCTCCCTCTCTCTCTTCCTCCTTACCTTTCTCTTAGTGTGATATAATTTAGGAACTCAATTTTTATAGGTTGTTCAAGCTGCATTCAGGCCTAGAATGTGAGATGATGATAACCCTCAAGCCACAATGAGCATGGATAAGAGACACACTTTCTGCCCAGGAAAAGAAGCATTTTCCTTGTCTTAGAATCTCTTGAGAGGCCATAGAAGCAAGAGCCTTAGATGCATGAATTCATCTCCACTCTACTCAGCTGCCAATGAGAACTTGACCCAAGACCCAGTCAGATGGGGTAGGCCTAACCTGGGATGTCCCAGCATCCAGTACCCTCCTCTGTAGGTGGAAGGCTCTGGTGGATGGCCATCTGCCCCAGTCTTCTCAGGGTGGAAGTATTTCTAGGGATGAGGGAGGCAGGACTACCAGCGTTAAAATCATGTCTGTTCCAGGTGAACTGGATGGCTGGTCACACCAGACCATCAGAGTTACCAAAGGAGACACAAACAGATAAAATACTTGACTCAGTCCATTGTGCCTAGTCAGCTCTCAACACCTGTTGGTATACTTACACACGTTAACCCACACTAAGAGCACAGAGCCCAAGCCTTTTCCTCCATGAGCAGACATTTTTCTGGCTTGGTCAGCCTTACTGCTACTGAGATGCTTATAAACTCCTTCTGATGGGAGGGGACAAGGAAAAATGTTGAAGCTATTTTCTGTTTACTGTGTATTGAACTGTTATAAGGCCATTAAAAAAAAAAAAAAAAAAACAAACCAAAGCTGGGGCTAGTGAGATGGCTCAGCAAAGAAGACTCTGGTTGTTCTTCCAGAGGCCCTGGGTTTGATTCCCAGCACCCACGTGGCGGCTCACACTTGTCTGTAATTCCAGTCCCAGGGTATTCAATGCCCTCTTCTGCATCTGCAGGCACCAGGCATACACCTGGTATACAGACACACATGTAGACAAAACACCCATACACATACAATAAAATAATAATTAAAAATAAAGCAAAGATCAAAACCACTCCAGGATAAGTGGCATAGGAGAAGAAAGGCTATTTCCTGTATAGATACTGAGCCTCAGAGATCTGAGACTTTAGAATCAAGAGGCCTTTCATGTTGCCTTTCTTTCCTTCCTTCCCTTCCTACAAGCCTCTCTCTTTCTCTCTCTCTCTTTCTCTCTCTCTCTCTCTCTCTCTCTCTCTCTCTCTCTCTCTCTCTCTCTCTCTCGGACTCATGTATCCCAGGATGGGCCCTAACTTGCTATGTAGCCCAGGCCGGCCTTGAACTCCTGGTTCTCCTGCCTCCACTTCCCAAATGCTGAGATTTACAGACATGTACCACCAGTGGTGCCAGGGATCAAACCCAGGGCTTTGTGCACGTTAGGTACCAGCTGAGCCACACATACACCCAGCCCTCCTCCCCCCGCCCCGCCCAATTTCTTGTGAGGAAGAGCAAAGGCACAGGACTAATTTCTCCCCTATGCAAGAGTCTCTGAAACAGACCGATTCAAACAGTCACACCAAGATGAACTATGACAAAAAGGCACATTGGAGAGGAAAGGCTTTCTTTCTTTCACTCACAGTCCCATATCACAGTCCATCATTAAAGCAGTGAGGGCGGGAACTCAGGCAGGGCAGGAACCTGGAGGCAGGCGCTGATGCAGAGACCATGGAGGGGTGCTGCTTACTGGCTTGCTTCCCATGGCTTGCCCAGCCTGCTTTCTTATAGAACCCAGAACCACCAGCTCAGAGATGACACCACACACAATGGGCTGGGCTCTCCCAAATCAATCACTAATTAAGAAAATGCCTTACAGGCTTGCCCACAGCCTGACTATATGGAGGCATTTTCTTAATTGAGGTTCCCTCCTCTCAGACAGCTTTAGCTTGTGCCAAGTTGACATAAAATTATCCAGCACGGGTTTCTTTTCTTTTTTTTTTAAGATTTATTTTATTGTTTTAACTATGTGGATCTGCATGTGAACGTTCAGATTCTCCAGAGCTCGCTTTATAGACAGTTGTGAGCTGTCTGTTATCTTCTGGAGTTGGTAAACAAATTTAGGTTCCAAACTCAGGTCCTCTGAAAGAGCAGTGAGGGTTCTTAACCACTGAGCCATCTCTCCCAAGGTCCAAGCTGGCCTTGACTCATAGCAGTCCTCCTGCCTCAGCCTCCCAAGTGATAAGATTATAGACATGAACCATTATACCAGGCCTATGTGACTTTTTTTTCCTTTTAAAAAATATTTATTTATTTTTACTTCATGTATATGTGTGTATGCCTGAGTGTGTGTATGTGTACCATGTGCCTGCAGGTGTCCACCAAAGCCAGAAGAAGGTGTGTAAGCTCCTGGAACTGAACTGACAGGCAGTTGTGACCTACCTAATATGGACGTTGAGAACTGAACCAGGGTCTTCTGCAAGAGTAACAAGCACTCTTAACCACTGAGCTATCTGCCCAGTCCCCTGTGCCCAGATGGGTGAATGCCTCAGCCATTTTGGCATTTCAAGAAATAACCTCTTCAGGAACAGGGTTTATTATACTCACATAGGCCAGCAGATCCAAAGCAGACAGAAATGGTCATAGTTTCTATGTCAGTTAAGGCCATCTGTGGTAGATTTTTGCTGTGGTCAGCATTTCTGACAAGCACTCTCCCAGGTGACCTCCTACCCTAGAACTAGAGCATGCTCTGGAAGAGAGGGCCTGCTCAGACCTTGTTTACTTTAGGGCACGGTTCATCTACAAGAGATCAGCTTCAGTGGGCAGCTGAGTCTCAAGAGAGCAAGCCAGGGGAGGAAGGAGAGACTTCTAAGAATCGGATGTCTGCCAGGAGAGGGTGTGTGAGCTCTCAATGCAGGACAGCATCTCACTCAAGGCAGAGGGACTGGCCGGCTTGAGCTGGAGGATGATGCAGCGAGCTTGAATCTCCTCTCTGGGGCTGCATGGCCTCTTCCAGCTGCTTCATGGCAGGTCTATTCCTCTTTTCTGTCTACACCTCAGCTCCACATCTATGCATTCATGATCCCAGGAACCACCAAGAAAGGCCATCTAACTGAGAGACCCAATTTAAACTGTCCAGACATGGATCAGATGTCCAACTAACTACTCCTGACCTGATAGGTTATGGCCAGCGACATAAGTCATGTTTTACCCAAAGACGGCTTTTTGGGGGGTGGGAAACATAGGCCGGGCATATGTCCCCAGAGCCATCTTCCACAAGAGGGATTCCTGTGAGCACAAATGGGCAGGTTCTCTTCTCCTGCCTGAGAGAACACATTTGAAGTTTATGTAAAGTATCAGGAAAAGGAATTTTGTCAGCCATAAAAACAGGGCATGGGGCTTCCCAGTCCTCTCTCAAAGACTCATTTTGCTTGGCAAGAATGACCCTGGTACCTTCCGGTTCTGTCTCCCAGTCCCTTTATTCTGTGGCCCTGTGACACCCTCAGCAACCCGCATCCCCTACAACTGCACCCCCAGCTCCCGTTTCCTGGATCTGAGGTACTTAGCTCCTTCCTTGTGGTAGCTAATCTCCCACTGATGATGAGTGTTAGTCAAATTCACTCACCCAGAAAGTATTTGCTGAGTGCTCACGCTGTGTAAGCCCCAGGGTCAGTGGGCAGCAAAGCCTTGGAAGTGGGGCAGAGCCTGACCACGCAAAGCTGAGGGGGGAGAGACACAGACGGGCCCCTGAGAGCCTGAAGTCACTGACTTTTGGTGGCCCTAATGGCTCCCCAAGGCTTTCTTAGGGTGAAGCCCATGCTTCTTGCCGGGGGTGTGGTCACCAGATCACCCTGTGCTCTACCCAAGTAATGGGTGGGCAATCTGCACCCAGAAAAAGAGCTGTTCTGTGTGCTCCATAAGCTTAGCCCTGCCACACATCCAATTTCCCTCCCAAGCCCAGTCCTTTCCTCTTCTTGTTCCTCCTCTCCATCTCCTCCTCCTTCCCTCTTCTTCCTTCTCCCTCCCCACCCCTCCTTTTTTCCTCTCCCTCCTCTCCTCTTCCTCTTCCTCCTCCTCTCCCTCTCCCTCTCTCTCTCTCTCTCTCTCTCTCTCTCTCTCTCTCTCTCTCTCTCTCTTTCTCTTGAAGATAGGGTCTCCTGTAGCCCAGGCTAGCCTGGAACTCACTATATAGTTGCAGCTGGCCTTGAGTTCCTGATTTCTCCACTTCCACCTCCCGAGAGATGGAGTTACAAGTGTGTGCTATCATGCTCAGCTTGCCTAAGTCTGTTTCCATAGTCAGGCCCACTGTATGTGCCTCTTGTAGTTATAGACCAGAGGGGCCGTTACTTGTGGCATTTCACATGATGAGGGCTGGTTTGAGACATACTATGTGCACGTGGGGCCACAGGACCTTAGAGAAGCAGTAGCCCAACATGCGATGAGCGAAGCCTTGAGTGGGCAGCAGGGGGAGGTAACGATAGGGAAGGCCCGGGGAGAAGAGTGGAAACACAGAAGTGGCAGGACACAGACCTGGACACTGAAAGGGATTGGGTCCCTGGGATGTTCAGGGCGGGGACAGCCTGGTGACTGGTAGGAGGAAGGAGAGGTCACAGCTACAAGCAACAATGGTTGGAATATCATCTGAAGGACTGGTTGTCCGCCGGCCACATTATGTGTATTATCTCAGTTATTCTCCACCAGAATTCAAAGCAGCAGATGTGATCATTTCTACTTCGTAAGTAGGAAACCGAGTTGCAGGGAGGTTAATATTTTGCCATTATGATACTGCTAAGAATTTGCAGCATCAGGAGATGAATCTAGGTCTGGCCACTTCTAAAATATTAACGTCTTTCCAGTATCTTTTTTTTTTTTTTTTTTTGGTTTTTCGAGACAGGGTTTCTCTGTGTAGCTTTGCGCCTTTCCTGGAACTCACTTGGTAGCCCAGGCTGGCCTCGAACTCACAGAGATCCGCCTGGCTCTGCCTCCTGAGTGCTGGGATTAAAGGCGTGCGCCACCACCGCCCTCCAGTATCTTTTGAAATCCTTCTTTGGGTGTTGAGATGGTCCCTACCTCTGGCTCAGTGTGTCTGCATTTGCTACCTAGCAGGAGGGCTCAGGAGGGGCTGGGCCAACCTCTCTTACAGGTAGGGTAATCTGTGAGGCCAAGGGAAAAAGAACCTCCTGAGATTGCCTACTGCTGGGGTCTGGGTGACGGGAACCTGACCACCTGTTTCTTTAAATGGGCATGATGGGAGCCAGGCGGTGGTGCATGCCTATAACCCCTGCACTTCGGAGTGTGAGACAGGAGAATGTCACCAATTGGAGACTAGCCTGAGTGCCATAGCTAGACCTAGTCTCACAAAACAACAGGGCATTGTAGCTCAGTGAGTAGAGGGCTGGCCTAGCATACCAGAGGCCCCAGGTTCAAGCCCCAGCAGCCCCCCAAATGAAGCAGTGGCTCCTTCTTGGCCTCAGCCAGCTCAAGGCCCACCTGGGCTGCACTCCCTCACCACATCTCAAACAGGCCCTGCTTGCTCTTCTAGCCTCATGGGTCAGTATGTAGTTGGGGATAGTAGGCATCTCCAGGCCAACTCAGCTGCACCAGAGGCTTTCTGTGGTGTCCACTGGCTCTCAGTTTTTGTCTGTGAACTGAAGGTTTGCATTCCACCATTATCAAGCCCCCTCCCAACTCTAAGACTTGAGGCACTTGAGTATGCAGCAGGCCGGCCTGGGGGCCTCAGTGACCTCTGCTCAACCTTGCATGGCCTAAGCACTTGCCGAGCCAAACCCAGATTAGGAATTTCTCAGAGAGCAAAGTAATTCCCTGGTGGGGTTCACACGTGCCCCCCCAAGTGGCCAGCCCCTGCTGTCCACAGGCTGCCAGAACACATCCACTGAGGGACAATTTGACACTCTGTCTCCGTAGTGGGTACAAACAGCAAGCCCAGGAATTGGGTTTAAAGTCGGGAAGGAAGCTAATCCAGCTTCGTGTAAGGCTAGGGACTCCACAGCAAACACCACGCACCCCATAACAACCCCAACCCCCACCCTATTCTCAGCGGTGGCGGTGAGAACAGGGTCTGCCAGGCTGTTGCAGCCGGCTCACCTGCCACCATAGCCTTAAGATCTTAAGGAGGTCCTGGGGGTTTGCGCACAAATCCTACCGCCCTGCCTCAACCTTTATAAAGGAGCCTGAGGAGGGGTGCCCTGCTCTGCTGGAGCCTCCAGGTCTGTCGGGGAGGGCTCACGGGGATGGGGGTGGGGTGGCGAGGGGGAGGGGCCGTTCTGGGTGTTCTCTCACAGTCCTCAGCTGCCACCACCCTGCTGCTGTGGAGCACACGGGTTCCCGCTTGAGCTTCACAGCTAAACCTCCCCTCTCCATCAGACCTCAGATCCACCGCCCGCCACCACCCTCACCCCCTGTCTCTCTCTTTCGCTCTTTTCTCCCAGGATTTCCACGCAATCTCATGAACTCTGTCTCTATTTTCTTTGCGTATATTCCTCTTTCTCTCTAGCTGCAATCTCCCTCCTTCCCTCTCATCCTTCTCCCGCCCTCCTCCTCCCCGCCTCCCTTGCTGCTTAACTGGAACAAAAGTGAGTTTGTTCTGTGTGGGGAAGAGGATACGTGGAGGAGGCAGCCGAGAGAACAGGCTGGGGCCGGAGGCAGCACCGACCGCCGGAGACTCCCGAGCCCAGCTGTTCCAGGGAGCAGGTACTGCCCAGACAGGCCGGTCCTGGCACAGACCTCTGCCCTGTCTGTGCTTTTTAATCTGCTACTTCTTCAGGATCTGTCCGCGTATTTACCTTCTTCCTGGCCTTGAGGGGCGTGGAAGATTCCAGATTTACGAAATATGGGGACAGAGGTCCAAGGGGTGTCACTGCCCTTTTACAGAGAACTGTGTGCGTTCTGAAGTGGCTGGGCTCCGAGGCAGCAGAGCCAAGGATGCCGCAGCCTAGGTCCAGGTCACTGGCGATGGTTTGAACCATATCACCGAGCCCAAGCTTTAGGTAGTGGAAAGGCAGCCAGAGCTTTCCAACCGGTGCAAATCCACACGTGAAGAGTTTTTGTCAAGCTGCCGATGTAGCCCAGTGGTGGAGCGCTTGCTCAGCATCCATAGGTCCTGGGTCGGTCCCCAGAAAAGCAAAATCAAAACAGAGCAGTGGTTATTGTACTCTGATCCCATGGGGAGTTGATTTGTCTCATTGGAATCAGGCAGCCACAGTGGTTTTCCAATTTGAAGGGAGAAAATTAGTTTCTTTCTTTCTTTTCTTTTCTTTTTTTTTTTTTTTTTTTTGAAAATGAGTTTTCTTAATGATCAGTTTTTGGATTTTTGTTTTGTTTTGTTTTTTGGCCTGCTTTTGTGTGTGTGTGTTTCGGGGGAGGTTGGTTGTTTTATTTTTTTGAGACAGGATCTCTCTTTGTAGCCCTGGCTGTCCTGGAACTCACTATGTAGATAAGACTGGCCTTAAACTCACAGAGATCCTCCTGCAGCTGCCTCCCAGGTGCTAGGATTGAAGACATACACCACTATGTCTACAGGAATGATCCTTTTTTTTTTTTTTTTTTAAACAAAATTTTCTTAAACTCAAAGCCAGTGAAGTAAGTTTAAAACAATAGAACATTTTCAAAATCAAATGCATCTGAACTAATGAAGTCCACTGTGGACCTGCACACGTAAGTTACTAGCACTTTCTGCTAGGAGAATTGTCTAACTTGTGTAGACTGTGTGCTGCCCAGAGAGCACTGTGATTCCCAAAGTCCACTGCATGAGACCGTTAGGAATGGTTCAAGAGCAAGTTCAGGTGCTGCCTGGCCCTGGATGGAGTGCCCTGAGGCAGTAGAGGCAGCGGGCAGTTGAGGTAAGACTCTGAGGAGGGTGAGTGGAGGAAGGAGTCCTTCAGCCCAAGGGCGGTTGGTGGCAGCCTACGGACTAGCAGAAAGGAATCACCTCATACCCACGCCGTTACTGTCTCACAGAAGCGGGTAGGAGCTGCAGCAGCTTATGGAGAGGCACGAAGGTCAGGGGTGGCCCCCGAGGGGCACAGGAAGGGTGCTGACGGAGCAGGCAGAAGGCTGCAGAGCCAAGAGGCTTTCTTCTATGGGCTCTGAGCCTGGAGGCTGGGGTTGATGCGGCCGATAAGGACCTTCTGTAAGCCTTGGTCAGGGGTTTCATGGGTAAGCAAGCAGCAACTAACTGTGAAATTCATGTCCAGATGGACTAGAGGCACTCTGTGTGACCTACCTTCTGGGACTCCAGGTCACGTCAGAGAAGAAGGTGAGGTCGATGCCTGGCTCTACTGGGAAGTTACGGGCAAGAGGTTAGGTGTGAACAGAGTTCTTGAAAGTATTGACAATGGAGGACCTACCGATAAATAAAGATGGCAGAAGTGGGGGAAACTGAGGAGATGGACCGGGAGAGAGGGGAAATGTCATGAGGTCTGCGGACGGTTCATGGGAGGCTGAATCAAAGGCTGCTGAGGAAGAAACATTCTTGAAAACACAGGGGAGATAGGAGGCCACAGGAGCCCATGGCTGCCTTTCGCCAAGGCATTGTTCATCGTTTGATACCTCGTCATCCCTCTCACGGGCTCAATGTGCTGCAGCCACACTGCCCACACAGTCCCACCACAGGGCATCTACAACACTCAATGTGCTGCAGCCACACTGCCCACACAGTCCCACCACAGGGCATCTACAACACTCAATGTGCTGCAGCCACACTGCCCACACAGTCCCACCACAGGGCATCTACAACACTCAATGTGCTGCAGCCACACTGCCCACACAGTCCCACCACAGGGCATCTACAACACTCAATGTGCTGCAGCCACACTGCCCACACAGTCCCCACCACAGGGCATCTACAACACTCAAGGACGCTTCTTCCTGATGTGTTCAAGTCACGATTCAAACGCCTTTCTCAGAGGGGCCTTTTGTGGCCAGTGTGTGCTCTACATCCTCCCTTGGGTATCTTGTCTTTTTTCAGATCACTCAGCACTATCCCAAATGGTCATAGATGGGTTTGTTTACTTGCTTATTACCTGTCTCTGCCATAGAACAACCTTAGCAAGCACACGGGTCTTCTTCACAGCTTTACTTTCCAGTACCAAGGATGATGCCTGGCACAGAGTAGGGGGTTGCTAGACCATGGGAAGAGGGAGTGAGGGGAGGAGGAAAGAAGGGGCCTGAGAACTTCAGGAGGCGACTTCTAGGGGGCCACTGGTGAGGAGGCAGGACACCCAGGAATCAGGCCCACCTTGCCAGTGAGGAAAGAGCCCACAGGACACTAGCCCATCCTTCCCCTGACTGACTGCCTCTTCCCATCACTGACTGGCTTGGGACCCAGTCGAGCAAGAGAGAGTTCTAACTTATGTGCCAAATGAAGTTGGGTCAGCCTGTTCTTCATTTCACCTTTCCGTTCCTGACCTGCTGCTGCCGTGGCTTCCACCATTTCCCAGCCTTCACGGCCACTTATAAGACCCTGAATCGAAGCCCAGACCGAATCCTTTCTTATCTCAGAGACTCACACCTGCATCCAGTGCAAAGGGGCCAGAGTTCAGTCTAACCCAGACTGTGGACTGAGTCTTAGTGAGCCAAGAAACACTCCTCCCCTGCCTCTCCCCCACCCCACCCCCTGCCTGCTCCGTTCCTGTTGGCCTTGTGGCCTCCTGACCTCTGCAGGGCACTAGGCAGACCCAGCTCCTTCATTT
This sequence comes from Peromyscus eremicus, assembly GCF_949786415.1. Lineage (NCBI taxonomy): Eukaryota > Metazoa > Chordata > Mammalia > Rodentia > Cricetidae > Peromyscus > Peromyscus eremicus. The sequence goes on from NC_081418.1 coordinate 95,145,454, forward strand.
TTCAGGGTCTCCGGCTGCTGAGCAGCTGCAGGACATCCTGGGGGAGGAAGATGAGGCTCCCAACCCCACCCTCTTCACAGAGATGGACACTCTGCAGCATGATGGGGACCAGATGGAGTGGAAGGAGTCAGCCAGGTGAGAGGGGGCCGGGATGGAGGGTGTGTCTGGGGCATAGGCTGGTGGGAGATGGCACCTCACAGCTTGGGTCCTGTCAGGGAGCTCCCCCAACTTATGAGCACCTTCCTATCCGCCCTTTTTGGTGTCAAGAACTGTAAACACTAAGGAGCAAACGTAAATGGTTGTTATTGTCAAAGAAATGAAAATGCAAGAACTGAGGGGCCAGCTCAGCTGGCAAAGTGACTGGAGGAACCTGAGTTCTGTCCCCAGAATAAGCCAGTGGTGGTGCTGTGCGCATGTAACCCGAGTGCCAGCCAGGAGATGGAGATAGGCAGATCCCGGGGGCACATGACCAGCCTAAGTTTCTGAGCATGAGAGAGTCTCTAAAGAGTGGTGGGTAGTAGCCGGGCGGTGGTGGCGCACGCCTTTAATCCCAGCACTTGGGAGGCAGAGCCAGGCGGATCTCTGTGAGTTCGAGGCCAGCCTGGGCTACCAAGTGAGTCCCAGGAAAGGCGCAAAGCTACACAGAGAAACCCTGTCTCGAAAAACCAAAAACAAACAAACAAACAAACAAACAAACAAAAAAACCTGAGGAACAAGCTTGTCCTCTCATCTTGAGACACGCGCCTGCACACACATGTGCATGCTCACACACATGAATAGGCCCACACACATTTACAAACACACACAGAGAAGGCATCTAAACAGAAAGATGAAACAGTGACTCATGAGACCCTGGATGAGGACAAGAAGGCCATGTATCCTTTCATGTCAAATGGTTCATACTAAATGCCACAGAAGGGAAAGTACCCGTGAGGCTGGAGTGCGCAGCGGGGCGTTCTGCAGGAAGAAGGGTCTCAGTCCGAATGGCGGGGAAGGGTCTATGATTGTCGTTCTCAGCAGTTTGGAGAAGCAGAGGTAGAGCCGTGGAAGGAAGCATGAGGGATTCGGGGCCCAGCTAGTGGATACAGTGCTAGTCAGGCAAGTGTGAGAACCAGAGCTGGGACTCCTAGAACCCATGGAAAAGCTGGGCCAGAGTGGTGGTCACCTGTAATCCCAGCACTCAGGAGGCAGAGACAGGCGATTCCCCAGGACAGTGACTACCTGAACTAGTCAGTATCTGTGAGCTGAGCTCTGGGTTAGGAGAAAGAACTTACGTCAATAAACAGAATGGAGAGCAATTGAGGAAGACTTCAGACGGCAACTTCAGCCCTGCTCACCCCACATGTGTATACATGGGGACACATACCCACATGAACACACACACATGCATGCACGCCACACAGGCATGTACATTTAAAAAAAAAAAAAAAAAAAAAGGAGCGTGGAGAGAGAGCTCCGTGCACAGGAAGGGAGGAGGAAATCTATCTAGGTTAGTGGGAAGCTGAGTGGTAAGTCAGGAGCTGAAGTTAACATTGGTACTGTCACATCCCCAGTGACAGAGGGACCTCTGAACCAAACAGAACAGGTTAATAGTCCCAGGTGCTCCCAAAACTCAAGAAGGGGGGAGGGGAAGGCAGGAACAACAGGAGGAACTGGGAGGGATCCTGAGAGACAGAAGACAGAATTCGTGCTGTTCCTCAGCCTTTCTGAGGCTTCAATTACACTCCTCTTTCCTAGAAAAGTAATATTTTTGTTTTGTTTCTCTGTGTAGCCCTGGCTGTCCTGGAACTTGCTCTGTGGACCAGGCTGGCCTCGAACTCAGAGATCTGCCTGCCTCTGCCTCTCAGGTGCTGGGATTAAAGGCGTGTGCCACCACTCATTGAGTAATAATTTTTTTAACCTCTGCTGGGTAGGGTGTGTGTACGTGGGTGTGTTTTCCTGTCTTGGGGCACACATAGCCGTGTGTGTATGTGGAGTATCAAGGTTGATAATCTGGTATCTTTTCTCAGTTGACCTTCACTTTATAGTCTAAGACAAGGTCTCTCTTGTGTCCAGAGCTTACCCATTCAACTAGTCTGGCTGGGGTGGTTAGCTGGCTTGCTCTACTTCCTCTGTCCTGAGATGACAAGCGAGAGGTCACACTCATTCGGCTTTTACATGGAGATCCAAATCTGGTCCTCACACTGGAATGGCAGACACGTTTCCTGCTGAGCCATTTTTCCATGCAGGAAAAACCATTTTGATATTATTAAGTTAAAATCCAAGCAGTGGCTGTGGCTTGGTTGGTAAAGTATGTGCCTAGCGTACACAAGGTCCTGGGTTTGATCCCCAGCACCACCCAAGCCAGTGGTGGAAGCCCACAGCCGTAACCCTAGCACTGAAGAGATGCTAAGGCAGGAGGATCAGAAGTTCAAGGTCATCCTCAGCTACATAGCCTGTTTAAGGCCAGCCTGGAATACCCGAGACTGTCTCAAAAACAAAATGAAGCATGATTAAATTAAGATTAAATCAACTCATTTCCATCAAAAGAAACCAGAGGCTAAGGAATAAGATTTGTCAGGTGGAGCTGTACTTTGGACTATGGCAAAGCCTGAATAGTTGGAAATACATAAACTAACTCCCAGCTGTGCCCAGGACAAGGTCTGCATGAGACCACTGTGACACCCAGAGCCCGAAATTTCCCTCTGTGGCCTGGGCAGTTGCTGGGCAGAGGGGAGCACTTATTCCCACATCCTCGGGTCTCTCTGCCGCAAGGGCGTCTGGAAGAAAGAACCACTAAGAGGAAGAAGGTGCTGCTGGGCTCAGGGAGGAACCAGTCTGCAGCCCCACAGCTGTGGCAGTACCCCTGTGCAAACCCAGGAGCCTTTTCTCATTCATGGTTCACTGAACCCCAGTGCGCTAAGAGACTGCAGGCCCACCCTGTTCAAGCCCCGCAGTGACCCTGAGGAGGGCAGAGCTGGAATCTGGCTTCTGAAGTGTGGAAGGACTGGTAACTCGCCAAGAATCAGAGATACAGGCAATCAAGTCTGCACTGCCCCCCACCCCAGGCCTGTCTGACCCTCCAGCTTGAGGTCTCTTGTGCTTTTCTATGTGCTCTCAAGGATCTTAGCCATTTATTTCCCTGTCCCCTGCACCCTCAACTTCTAGGGACGTGTTTTGACTACCAGGGAAAGACACAGGACTGAAGCCAACTCTTGTGGAGTTGGAGCTAAATGCAGACAGCTGCGGAGCCCGGGACCTCTGTACCTCTCTCCAGGGCTCACAATATGGGAAGGACAGTTCAAATGGCCAGAGCCTGCCTAGAGTACTGCCGGTTAACACCTCTGAGGGGCAGGTGTCTGGAGCCAGCCTGCCTTCTAGTCAAGTGAATAGAGCAGAAAAAGACTTAAAAAGACCCAGGAAAGAGGCATGGCCTTCTCTCTTTGGGCAGTGTGTGCACCTAAAACCTCTGCCTCAAGGGGTAGTCCATGCCTTCAATTCCACCACTCCAGAGGCAAACTAGGCGGATCTCTGTGAGTTCAAGGCCAGCCTGGTCAACACCATAGTGAGCTCCAGGCCAGCTAGGGCAATACAGTGGTATGTTGTTTAAAAAAAAAAAAAAAAAAAAATTAAAAAACAAAACAAAACAAGAATAGCTAACAACCATCCAAAACAAACAAACAAACAAAACCCAAAATAACAACAAAACCCAAAAGTAGAGGTGCTTAGTCAGTCCTGCTTGGAATTTGTCACCCAATCGCAAGAATGGCAAGCATTTCTCTCAGCTAAGAGATGGTGGACCCACCTCAGCAAAGCCAGAAATCTCAGAAATTTCCAGAATCAAAGAGCCAGCAAATCCCCGTGGATTCTGGGCCTCTGTAGAGTAACAGAAGACAGCTGAAGGGAGTGAGGAATGGCATGTCATTACAGATCCCCAGGCCCTGGCATTAGGGGTCTAATCACACCCAACATCAAAGGAAGTGGGGGAGGGGTCCCTTTCAGAAAAGTATTTAATTTGTTGCAGGGAGCGCTTGCTTTATTGAGTTAGGAGATTAAGAGAGCGAAAATCTCAAATCCGCAAGGAATTTTCCCTGGTGGTGCTTTGTCGTGTTTATTAGTTTGGGGGACATTTCGGACTCTTGAAGGAGTCGCTGCTGGACAGATTTAAGTGGCTTTTGGAGCTCTGCTGAGCCTTGCCCCGCGCACATAATCGGGACTGTATGTGCGGCCGCGGCGGCGGCGCTTCTGATGTGATCGATGGTGGAAGACCAGGCTGCTAATCAGAGAGACTGTTATTAGCTCCGTCTCTCTGGCATTCCCACAGGAGAAGCCTGGCTGGCTGTTCACTGATAATGACCTTGCCCGAGGGAGGGCTGAGTCAGGTGAGGGAGGGGTGACCCACCCGCCCCATATTATGAGCAGAATCCCTTTCTTAAACCCACACTTGCCTGACTGCTGGGAAGGAGCTGGCAGGAGAATTGTCCAGACTGGAACCGACCCAAGAGTGTGAGGGCCCTTCAGGGTTACTCAGAAATAACTAGAGCTTAACGCTCAAGAGCCTTGAGGGTGAACTCCAAATCCAAGCTGCTCTGGCTTCCACTCAGCAGCCCGAGAGCCAGAACTTGCCAGAAGGTTCTTATGAGATACGTACGCTCTGAGAACATTCCTGTCATGACTAGAAAAGGGCCAAAGGGTGCATGAGAAATGGGTCAGCTTAGCTGAGTTGGTGCATTCTTTTTTCCCTCTTTGGATCTCACGTAGCCCAGGCTGGCCTCAGACCTGCTACGTAGTTAAGGATGGTTTCGAATTCTTGCTCCTCCTGCTGCCTGGTTTATGTGGTGCTGGGAATGGAACCCAGGGCTTCATGTGTGCTAGGCAAGCACTCTATCAAGTGATCTACAGCTCTAGTCCCACAGGAGGACACTTTCCAAAGTCCTGAATGGTTCTGCGTATGTCAGCAGGATGGAGGAAGCTTGAACTTCCCACTTCAGCCTTGAACTTGCTTTCATTTATGATCTTGCATAATGCTCCCTTAGAATGAACCCCTTCTCAGTGTGGGGCACAAAGCTCCTCCAGCCCTCTGGGCAGCCTTGTTGGACCAGAACTACCCCCTCTTTATAAATCTGAGTACGATTTAAAAATTCCTCTCAGTGTGGAAGTCAACAAACTTCATTCATTCATTCAAATATTTACTAAGGTCTTGCTGACTGCAAGTCTTGAGCCAAGTGCTAGACATTTAAAACTGGACCGTGGCAGATGCTCTTGTTGCTCAGCTGGTTTCTCTGTAATGATGCACAGAGTCAAATAAGAGGGTATTTGGTAATGAGGATGAAGTGGGTGTACAACACAGAGGCATGACTGGTCAAGAAAGGCTACCCGGAGAAAGATTGTTCACACCGAGATGGGAGGGTGGATCGTGTTAGCACAGCAAGGATATGCAATGCAGAAGAGGCCCCTGAAGCAAGGGGCTGGGGAGATAGCCTGATGTGGAGCACTTGCTTAGCATGTACCCAACACATGAGATGGAGTGTGTTCAGGGTGGTAGAGCTGAAGACCAAGATGGACAGTAGAGGCTGGGCATATATATGTTCCTTGTGGGTGGAGAATATGGCAAGGCTATCAGCATCTACTATGGTCCATGGGCAAGACCATCAGCACCTGCCATGGTCCATGGGCAAGGTCGTCAGCAGGTCTCATGCTGGCCGAGCTATGGAGACTGAGGTTGATGATGAGAATTTGGGGAACCTGAAGACTTTTTGTGAAAAGACAGAGTTCTGGATGTGAGACAGATCTGTGGTTTTAGTGCTGAGAAGAGATAAAAGGAAAAGGCGTGGGCTGGGGAGATGGCTCAGAGATGAAGCCTGGGCTGCACAAGGTGAGGGACCATGTTTCGAAGTCAGTTGATCATTTGGACAGCTCTGCTGAGAGGCTTGTCTAAGAGCAGAAGTCTCTGAAGCAGAGTGTGGGCTCAAGGGAAGTCTCCAGCTTGAGAGATAGATAGATAGATAGATAGATAGATAGATAGATAGATAGATAGACAGACAGATAGATAGAGATAGATAGATAGACAGACAGACAGATAGATAGATAGATATAGATAGATGATAGATAGATAGATAGATAGATGATAGAGATAGATAGATAGATAGATAGATAGATGATAGAGATAGATAGATATAGATAGATGATAGAGATAGATAGATAGATAGATAGATAGAGATAGATAGATAGATAGATAGATAGATGATAGAGATAGATAGATGATTGATTGATAGGTAGATAGATGATAGATAGACGATAGGTAGATGATAGAGATAGATAGGTAGATAGATAGATAGATAGATAGATAGATGATTGATTTATAGATAGATAGATAGATGATAGAGACAAAGCGCAGGCAGACCTCGAACTCACTATGTGGCAGAGGATGACTTTGAACTTGTAATCCTTGTACCTCCACCACCTGAGCTGAGATTAAGGTGTGGTCCACCAGAACACTTGCAGACAGTGTGTTTGTGTGATTATACAAGTTAATATGTGTGTACGTGAACATGTACACGTGTTCACATGTGTGTAGATGCCAGAGGTCAGTGTTGGGTGTCTTCCTCCATTGCTCTCCACCTTATTTTTGAGGGCTCTCTCAGTGAGTCTGGGGTTCACCAATTGGCCAAGCTGGCTAGCACCAAGCTCCAGAGACCTGCCTATCTTTGCCCTGCTGCCTTTTCCCCCAGGACCGGGGTTATAGGAGCACACCACTACCAAGCTTTTTCCATGGGATTCCAACTTGTGCAGCATCTCTCCAGCCCCCCACACCCAGGTTTTTATGCAGTCCCAAGGACCAAATGCCACCTCCCTGACATGCTAAGCAAACTCACGGCCAACTGAGCCACATCTCCAACCCCAATACCACTCCTGTTCATGCACTATTGAGTGTGGGACCCAGGACATTGTGTATGTTAGGCCACCGCTGAGCTGTGGCCTCTGCTCTGGTCTCTGAAGATGAGAGATGTGAGCCCATTGGATGATAATAGAAATGGGGCAGAAGAAAAAAATGGCTTGAGGCAGCAGGGAGCTGAGAGGGGCTTGCTGAATAGAGCCAGGCCCTAGGTGCAGGTGGGGCTCCCCACAGGTTTGAGGAGGGAGCGAGGCAGGGGGAAGAGTAGCAGGGAGGGGCTGCGGGTTGCTGGTATCCAGGAAAGGGGGTCCAGGTCTGTGGCTGTTGTGTTTCTGAACAGTGGAGTCGGGTGTGGAGATTTGAGGTCCCGTGAAGGTTTCCAGAGCTGTCACCTTCTGCTGACCCACTGGTCTGAACGATGGAGATTGCTGTCACCAAGCTGTTTTTCCATCTGGTGTCTAATCTACTTTCTCTCCTCTTCCTTCACTACCAAACACACACACACACACACACCACACACACACACGCACGCACGCACGCACGCACGCGCACACACACACCCACGCACACCCACGCGCATGCACACACACACACACACACACACGCACGCACGCGCGCACACACACACACACACACACGCACCCATGCACGCGCGCGCACACACACACACACACACACACACACACTTGAAGTTTATGGTGAGCACGCAGGAAAACAGGAGTGAGTGTGTACATTCAGGAATGTGTATGTGCATGAGAGAGAGAGAGACAGAGAGAGAGAGAGAGAGAGAGAGAGAGAGAGAGAGAGAGAATCAACTCCTGGTGTTGTTACTCAGTTGCTATCTACTTTCTGTGTTTGGGCTCTTTTCCTTTCACAATTATCTGTTTGTATGTGCAAATGTGTGGGGGAAGAGTACTCGTGTGTCATGGCACACGTGCAGATGTCTGATGACTTCCTGGTGGCAAGCACCTTCACCCACCAAAGCCGTCTTGCCTGCTTCCTTCTTATTTTTTGAGATAGGCCATCTTGTTGGCCTGAAGCCTGCTAATGTAGCTAGACAGGCTAGCCAGCAATCCCCAGACATCTGCTCATCTCTGTCTCCACCACGGGGTTGCAATCTCACATCAATCAGGGCTCCCAGGATGCCTCAAGTTACCTTAGTTACCCCCTTCTTTCATTCTAAAACAAAACAAACAAACAAACAAACAGCTGTGTTAGGTCCCTCCGGAGAATGAAGACAAGCAAGGCTGAACTTGTCCTCTGAGTTCTAGCACAGGTAGATGCTGGGGAACTTTTTCTGTTGAAGGATGGGATGAGAACACCTTGGGCTTTGGGCTCATGAATAGTATCTTCTCCCTCCTCCTCCTCTTCCTCCTTCTCCTCCTCCTTCTCTCCCTCCTCCTCCTCCTCTCCCTCCTCCTCTCCCCTCTTCTCCCTCCTCCTCCTTCCCTCTTCCTCTCCCTCCTCCTCCTCTCCCTCCTCCCCCTTCTCTTCCTCCTCTTCTACCTCCTCTTCTTTCTCCTCTACCTCCTCTTCTTCCTCCTCCCCCTCCTCCTCCTCTTCCTCCTCTTCCTCCTCCCCCTCCTCCTCCTCTTCCTCCTTCTCCCCCTCCTCCTCCTATTCCTCCTCCTCCTTAACAACGCCTTAAATATGTAACAAAAACTGAGCCTGTGATGGCTCAGCTCAGTGCTGGCCAGGTGACCTGAGGTACCCACATAAAAAGCTGGATGTGGTGGGGTGCATCTGTAACCCCAGCACCCCTATGGGATGGGAGAGGGGGCATCGGAGAGCCAGAAGCTCTTGGGGCGACTGGCCCAGAGTAGGCAGTGCAGCTGCAGGAACAAGCTAGCCCCTGTCCCGACAAGGTGGAAGGAGAGAACCAACCTCTGCAAGTTGTTCTCTGACCTCTGCATGTGTGCCATTGCATGTGTACATGTACTCGCGTGTGGAAAAACATTCCTTTTAAAAGTTATTACTTTCTGTGTGGGGGGACATGTATGTCTGCATGCCATGTGTATGCCTGGTGCTTACAGAGGCCAGAAGAGGGCATCAGAACCCGTGGAACTTTAGAATTACAGAAGGTTGTGAGCAACTATTCCATCTGAGCTGACCATACAAAAAGGCTGCAGTCACTCCTAGCTGAAGGAGCCTTGTTTTCTGACTCCTGACCCAGTGTAAAAGGCAGGCGTGTGCTTGAATACGGGGTGCCTGAGACCCAGGATAGCGTGTGCAGGGTTTGAGAACACAGACTCTGCTGTCAAAGGACTTGTCCTCAGACCCTGTCTCTGGCAAGCTGCATGACCTTGGGGAGGGTAGCTGTCCCCTGAGGGCCTCCGTCTCCTCATCTGTGGAGGACAATGGAGTAAGTAATACATGTCACGTGTATTACATGTCACCAATAATTCCCAAGTGCCAGACATCACCAAAGCCTTGCTGAGATTCTTGTTTGGGTGGGAGCTCCACCTCAACCCCTGGCACCCTGGCATCCCTATACCCAAAGAGTCTGGAATGTTTGGAAGGAGTCCGGTGGAAGATCCACCTCAACTCCCCTCCCCTATCTTTTTCCCTAAGCCCGCCCCTTCGAAGCCTGCCAAACATAGCTCCTCCCCAAACCCGCCCCTTCAAAGCCCGCCAAACACAGCTCCTCCCCCAGAGAGGCTTGAGGCCACACCCACAGGGTATATAAGTGGCATCCCCGAAAACAGACATGTGGTTCTTCTGTTCTCTCTTCCCTGTCTCCTTTCTGGGGGGCCAGAGAATCACCCAGGAATGCTTTACCCATTAAACTGGGGCTTTTTTAATTCAGTCTAATTTGGTCAGATTTGGATTGCTGCATTGGCAGAGAGGCTTATGGGGTGCAAAAAAACCTTACCAGTTCTTAGGCCAGCATAAAGGAAGACTTTGAATTACAGAGAGCCAGGTAACCATGACAGGAAGAAAGTGGGGTCATTCCTGAAGAGTCTAAGAAAGAGGGCCCCATCTGTCTGGTCCTGGTCTCAGGCACGTCTCATCTTCTGAGATGGAGGCTTCTGGCTCCTTATCCTGACTCTATTAAACAATGGAATCACTTAGCCAACCTGTCTCATCTTGACGCTATACTCAGAAACATCTTGATGATAATTTGACTTTTCCCATATGTCTACCAAGGAGAGAACACAAGGGCTGGAAGGGGAGAGAGACCAGCCCTCTCAACGGTTACAAATCCTACTGTAAAATAGCAAGTTTTCCATTAGGTTTATACATACACTCTATTGAAGCTGGTCGTTATTAGCTTCTATCTGATCAGCTCTAGGGCCGAAAGGACGAAGTTATGCTTCTAGTGCTTGCCAACCCCTCCGCTGCCTTCTAAACTCGGCATGTGTCAACACTTCAGCCATGCTTTCATATGCTCTAGTCCTTTAAATTCACTGCCAAGCTTGATGAACCATGGATTTGTGTTTAGATTGGCAGTAGAAACCATGTGCTCTATTTCAAATACCTACCTTCATGCATGTGCTTTAAAGGTTACATTTTATTGACTTATGTGCATGTGTGTGCATGTGTGTGTGTGTGTGTGTGTGTGCACATGCATGTGTGTCACAGAGTGCATATGGAGGTCAAAGGAGTCGGTTCTCTCTCTCCCTCTCTTTCTGTCATGTGGGGTTCTCAGGACTGAACTCAAGCGCTCAAGGCTGGCAGCAAGTGCCTTCATCTGCTGAGCCTTCCATCAACCCTGTGTGGTTTTATATTTTTTTATGTAATTTATTTTATTTTGTATTCATTGGTGTTTTGCCTGCATGCATCTGTGTGAGCGTGTCAGGTTCCCTGGAACTGGAGTTACAGACAGTTATGAGCTGTCATGTGGGTGCTGGGAATCGAACCTGGGTCCTCTGGAAGAGCAGCCAGTGCTCTTAACAGCTGAGCCATCTCTCCCACCCTAGCTGTTCCCTTCTTAAGGAACTTTCATTCCATTTCCGTACACCATTCAGACAGGACTTGCTGAGTCCTCGGACATCTCTGGGAAAATGACAATTGGCTCATAACTGAATTAACACTCCCTTTCAGTCTATGCTGGGACACTCAGGGTCCTGACATAACTCATCGGGGAAGTTAAGTAGCTTTGCCAGATGCTGGGGACCAGCTCACATTCATACTGCTTTTAAGAAATGAATCTGTGGGCTCATCAGTTAAGAGCATTTACAGCTCTTCCAGAAGACTGGGGTCAGTTCCCAGTACCCACAGTGGAGGCTCACAACTGTCTCTAACTCCAGTCCCAGGACATCTGACACCCTCTTCTGGCCTCTGCAAGCAGTGCACACGTGTGCTGCATTTATTTCATACATGCAGGCAAAACACTCAAACACATAAAAAGAAATAAATAATAATTTTTGGAAAAAAGAAACGAACCTGTTACACATATAAAAATGAATTACAGGGCTATTGAGATGACCCAGTGGATAAAACTGCCTGCCGCCAAATCTGAGGACCTTTCGTTCCCTGGGGCCTGTGTGGTAGAAGGAGAGAGCCAACTCCTGAAAATTGCCCTCTGACCTCCACAAGGACACTGTGGCATGTGCATGGCCACAAAATTACACACACATGAACATCCCAAGCAAGAAATGCAATAAAAATGTTTTTGTGGATTACAAACAGGTGCTGTTGAAATGACCTAGAGAAGTTAAGCTTTGGGGTGATGGGTGAAGGGGTGAGAAAATCACAGCATAAAGTCAGGGGTGGCCCAGAGTGATCACAGCAGGGGTGTGGACTTCATGTATCCTCGGTGAGTAAACTTAAGTTCATGTACGATAGCAGCCAGGTGTGGTGACACAAACCTACCAACCCAGCACTGACAGTTCAGGAGCTCAGGAACATCCTCAGCTACATAGCAAGTTCAAGGCCAGTGGGCTACAAAATAAAAATCAAAAAAGAAACAAAGGAAAAAATTCACACAAGTATATATTTTTCTTTTTAAAAGTTTTTTAATCCTTTATTTATGTGTATATATGTGGGAGAGTGGATTCATGGGTGCCCGAGGAGACAGAAGAGAGTATGGAATCCTCCAGAGCTTGATTTATCGGTGGATTGTGAGCTGCCTGACACAGGTATTGGGAATTGAGCTTGGAGCCTCCACAAGGGCAGTACATGCTCTTAACTGCTGAGCCGTCTCTCCAGCCCCAAACAGAATTTTTTGTTTTTTTTAAGATTTATTTTTATTTTGTTTTATTGATTTATTTCATGTATGTGAGTGTTTTGCCTGAACGTAGGTATGTGCACCATGTGCATGCAGTATCCTCAGAGGCCAGAACGGGCCATTGAATCCCCTGGAACTGGAGTTACAGACAGTTTTGAGCTGCTCAGCGGGTGCTGGGACCAGAACCTGGGTCCTTTGCAAGAGCAGTAGGTGCTCTTAACTGCAGAATTGTGGCTCCAGCCCCACTGATATGTTTCTTAAAATAATAAATGTGTAAAATCAACATAGCCTTAGCATCAAAAGTTGCATTCCTCAGGAGATTGTATTGCACTTAAAAATTATTTAAAATGGCCCTATATGGCAAGCCCTTACAAAGCTGAAGCAGGAGTTCAAGACCAACAAGTTCAAGACCAACCTGGGCTACAGTTCAAGTTCAAGACAAGCTTGGGCTACATAGGGGACTATTGCAGTTAGGGTCACTATTGCTGTGATGGAACACCATGACCAAACAACTTGAGGAAAGGGTTTATTTGGCTTACAGTCCACATCACTGTTTATCATTGAAGGAAGTCAGGACAGAAACTCAAATGGGCCATGAACATGGAGGCAGGAGCAGATGCAGAGGTCATGGAGGGATGCTGCTTACTGGCTTGCTTCTCATGGCTTGCTCAACCTTTTTCTTATAGAACCCAGGACCACCAGCCCAGGGGTGGCATCACCCACAATGGGCTGGGCCCTCCCCCATCAATTACCAATTAAGAAAATATCCTACAGGCTTGCTTACAGCCAGATCTTATAGAGGCATTTTCTGAATTGAGGTTCCCTCCTCTCTGATGACTATAACTTGTGTCAAGTTAACATAAAACTAGCCAGCATAGGGACCTTACATTAGAAACTAAACAAAAACAGACAAACAAAAACAAATTCCACTGAGTATCTCAGCTGGTTAGAGTGCTTGCCTAGTGTGCACGAAGCATAAACAAACCAGATCCCATGGAGCTGGAGTTAACAGATGGGTGTGAGCTACCATGTGGCTGCTGGGAATCGAACCCTAGTCTTCTGCAAGAGCAGCCAGTGCTCTTAACAGCCCAGCTGTCCCAGCAGCCCTTCCACATCTTCTTTAAATAACACTGACATCTGATTCCCAGTGCTCTGGACTTGGCCTCAAACTCAGCCATATAGCTGGGAATGATTTTGAACTTCTTTGTTTAAATTATCTAAAATTTATTATGCATGCGTGTGCCTGCACAGTCGCATGACGTGGGGCAGAGGTGACTTTGCAGAGTTGGTTTTCTCATTCCACCTTTATGTGAGTTTCCTGGCATCATCAACTGGATCACTAGACTCCTGGCAAGCACCCTACCCACTGAGCCATCGGGTCAGCCAACCTTGAATTTCTGATCTTCCTGCTTCTACTTCCCGAGTGCCTGCACCATCACGTTGGGTTTTGCTGTTTCATCATTGTTTTGTTTTTGTTTGATACAGGGTCTCCCTATGCAGCCCTGGCTGGCCTGGATCTCACTATGCAGACCAGGCTGGCCTCCAACTCACAGAGATCCACCTGCCTCTGCCTCTGCCTCCTGAGTGCTGGGATTAAAGGTGTGCACCACTGCACCTGGCCATGCCAGGTTGTTTTTTCAAGTGGTGCATGGGGATCAAACAGGCTCCCTGTATTGTGGGCAGGCACTCTACTGACTGAGCTATAGCCCCAGCTCTGTCTTGGCTTTCAGCCATTTCTAGACCTTCCTGGAGGGCTAGCTCCTTCCCAGGCCTGGGGTTTGTGTTGGAAGCCTGGATGGTACCTGGTGCCTTGCTCCTGGACACTTTCTCTCTCGTGCTCTTGTTATGTCTGGATCGGCAGCAACCTGTCCAGTTAACCAGTTGCAGAAAAGGCCTCAGGTCTGGACCTCCCTCTTTGTGACAGAGAGCTGCTTTCTGGAACATGTGACTCTTGAAGGTTCTGTTCAGAGAAGGGGGCACCTGGCTCCTGCCTCTGGCATGCACGGAAGTAGAGGCCAGGGCACTGACCGGGGCTGGATGAAATACCTAAAAGTCTTTTTTCCAACTCAGAGATTTTCTTTCCACTTGACCTGCTTCTCCAAATCTAATTCGTGCTTTTTGAAGCCAACTGTGGTATAAAGGTTGCTTTGCAGTGAATTGTTTGGGATTACATGAACCGTTCCATCAGGGTACCCGCAAGCTTGTAAGCCTGGCTTTGACCAGAGACTTTAGAAACAGCCTGTGCCTTTATTCAATTTAGAAACTATTTAAGCATTTGGGTTATAGAAAGTTCAAATTTACACGAAAGTAGTGTGTATTAGAATGCACCTCCATGTACCCATCACCTACTTTTCAACTGTTACCAATTAACTTGTGGCCAATCTCAAGGTCCCCCAGACATATACTCGGTCATATTAACCTAAGTCCCAACTACCATATCATTCCACCTGCAAATGCTTGAGTTTTTGTCTCTAAAAAATGAGGTCACCTTCTTTAAAATTTTTTTTAGATTTATTTATGTTATTATTGTGTGTGTATTGTATGCCACATGTATACTTGATGCCTGTTGAGTTGAGGGCGTCAGATCCCCTGGAACTGGAGTTATGGACAGTTGTGAGCCATCATGTGGGTGCCGGGAATCAAAACCAGGTCCTGTGCAAGAGCAACAGATGCTCTTAGCTGTTGAGCCATCTCTCCAGCCTGAGGGCACCTTCTTCTTCTTTTTTTAAATAAATTAATGTATTTATTTATTTATTTACTTACTTACTTACTTACATCCCAGCTGCGGTTTCTCCTCCCTCCTCTCCCCCAACCCCCTCTGTTCCCACTCCCCAATCCACTCCTCCTCTGTTTCTGTTTAGGAAAGGGCAGGTCTCCCATGAGTATCAAAACAACAACAACAATTTAAAAAAAAAACATTTATATGCAGTTGCAGTAAGACTAAGCACCTCCCCATGTATTAGGGCTGGGCAAGGAGACCCAGTATGGGGAGAAAGGATTATAGGAGCCAGAGGAGTCAAAGACACAAGAAAACTCACTGAATCAACTAACCTGGGCTCACAGGGGTTCACAGAGACAACCGACAACCAGGGAGCCTGCATAGGACTGACCTAGGCACTCTGCACATATGTACAGTTGTGTAGCTTGGTCCTCTTGTGAGACTCCTAACAGCAGGAACACAGGGGCTGTCTCTAACTCTTCTACTCTTCATACGAGGTCACCTTTTTAGCATAACTGCAATAACACTGTCACCTGGCTGGCCTGGTAAGGAAAGTCTGAAATCTCAGCACTGGGGAGCTGAGGTAGGAAGTTCTTGAGTTCTAGACCAGCCTGGGCTACATACAGAGCAAGATCCAGTCTCTAAAATAAAATAAAGGTAATTACAATGAAATCACTGCAGTATCTAAAAAGAAATGACAAGAATCCATTCATTTCATCAGATTGTGCAGCAGTGCCCACATTTCTTAGATCAGCTCACCTATTGTTTAAAAACACAACTGGTTGGATTGGTGTAGTAGCACATGCTTTTAATCCCAGCACTTGGGAGGCAAAGGCAGGTGAATCTCTGTGAGTTCAAAGTCAGTCTGGCCCACACAGTGAGTTCAGGCCAGCCAGGGCAACACAGAGAGACTTTCTGCGTTGAAAGATACACATCTGAAATCATGTTTAGTCAACCTTCCTCCTCCGCGTTTATCCTTGGCAGTTGTAATTGGAGAGGCTGCGTTGATTGTCCCGACTGGCTTTCCACGTTCTCTTGCTGTGGATCTCATCCCTGTGCTGGTGTTTAACATGTCTCTCTGCCCTCCTGGATCTTCCGCTAAGCTCAGAGCAGGGTGTGGCTTCCCATTGTCACCCCCATCTTCCCTTGGGAGCACGCGGATTACAGTGCTTATTATACCGAGCTTTTACATGGGCTTTTAGGACAAGTGCTTTTACCTCTGACCAGCATGCATCTCCATCTTGTACCTCTGAGGTCAATGTTGCTGGTCTATGGTGATCTTTCTTAGACCATTCTGAGTATTTTAAATTCAAATTTTTATCATTTTTAATTATGTATTTGTGGGGGTGGGTAGCCAGGGAATATGTGTCATTGCTGGCTGAGATCAGAGGAGTCAGATTTCCCTGGAGCTGCATACAGGAAGTTATGAACTGTCTGACATGGGTTCTGGGAATATCTACAAATGCTCTTAACCACTGAGCCACCTCTTTAGTCCTCCACTTATACTTTT
This sequence comes from Peromyscus eremicus, assembly GCF_949786415.1. NCBI lineage: Eukaryota > Metazoa > Chordata > Mammalia > Rodentia > Cricetidae > Peromyscus > Peromyscus eremicus. The sequence goes on from NC_081418.1 coordinate 95,161,727, forward strand.
TATTTACCTCTGTGCGTCTTCATCATGCTTCAACTGAAAACCAATTCTTCACCTAGCATACAAAGCTGTAGGAAGCACCTCTGTACTAATTTTACAGGAGTAGGCCTGGGATTGCATGCCTGTCATACCCCTAGAAACAGCCACTGGGTCAAAAGATGCACACACTAACTATGGAAAGAAAGTGGTAATGCTACACCTGTGGCACACCGTGACATGTGCTGTTTACCAGCACAGCACATTGACAGTCTTTTTAGGTTTGTTGTTGTTAGTGGTGGTTTTATAGTTTGTTCTTAAGATTTATTTATTTGCCGGGCAGTGGTGGCGCACGCCTTTAATCCCAGCATTTGGGAGGCAGAGAAACCCTGTCTCAAAAAACCAAAAAAAAAAAAAAAAAAAAAAAAAGATTTATTTATTTTATTTTATGTGTATGAGTGTTTGCCTGCATGTGTGTATGTGCACCATGTGTATGCCTGTGGAGGCCAGAAGAGGGCGCCAGATCCCCTGGAACCAGAGTGAGTTAAAGACAGTCGTTCCTATGACATGGGTGCTGGGAACTGAGTCTAGGTCCTCTGCAAGAGCAGTGAGAGCCTTTCATCTGAGCCATCTCTCCAACCCCAGTCTTTAGTTTTGGCAGTCTGAGAAATGAAGGTGTTACTGCATTTGTAGTAACTAAAAAGCCCAGGTCACTAGTAAACGGCCATATTTTCATTCCTCATCATTTCTCCCAGGAATGGCTCATTTCAGGAGTTTTTCTTATTAAATGGAGGGAGTTTTGTTATAAATGGTAGTCCTTTGGTGCTCTATGACAAATATATCTCCTGGTACATTACTGTTCTTTGAATTTGGTCAATATCTATCTCAAACAAACAAACCACAAGATGAGAGGCTGGAGAAATACTAAAAGCATGGGCTGCTCTTACAGAGGATTTGAGTTTCGTTTCCAGAACTTACATGATGGCTTACAATCATCCTTAACCAGTTCCAGGGGATCTGAGGCCCTCCTCTGGTCTTTGCAGGCACTTCATGCACACAGTGCACTTACCTACAGGCAAACGTGCACACAAGTAGCTCAACTGGTCTAAACCTCTTCCAGGCACTCAGCTGGTTTCTTTCTCTTTCAGGTAGCTTGGCTTGTCTGAGAGTCTTCTTTGCAGCTCAACTTTGCTCATCTGAGAGGGACTCTCAGCTTTTATTGTTTACTCTAGCAGGGAGGGGCCTAGGGAATCTGGTCGGTTTCAGGGACTTCCTGAAGCTATTTTGAGTTGTTTACTTCCTGTTTAAGGAGCTTCCTGCAGATGGAATGTTTCCATCTCAGAGGAAAGTTTTGCACAGCACTATTGGGGAGACCTGGGATAGACCTCCTCCTGCGGACTCTGGCCATGCTCTAGCCCTGTTCCTATCTCTTCCAGGTGGATAAAATTTGAAGAAAAGGTAGAGGAAGGAGGAGAACGCTGGAGCAAGCCCCATGTGTCCACACTGTCCTTGCACAGCCTGTTTGAGCTCCGCACCTGCCTGCAGACAGGGACGGTGCTGCTGGATCTGGACAGCAGCTCCCTACCTCAGATCATAGGTGAGGCCAAGGCATCTCTGCTGTGGTCCCCACAAACTAGGGCAAATCCCCCAGCCTCATGTCTACCTGCAAGTCCATGTGACTGGCCAATTCAACTCTGGCGTGATTCTGCAGAGATGAATTTTGACTCTGAAGCTGTCTAGGCAGTGGCCTAGATGCCCTAGTTTCTACACTACGCAGATCTCCAACTGCTAGGAGAAGAGCATCCCTGGAATGTGGTTCAGTGAGGCAGCAGACAGGGCGGGGGCTCCTTGAATGGGCAGAGACTACTGTTGCCGTGGCAACTTGTTTCTTTTCAGAGGAAAATGGACCATCATTCTTCTTTTCTTTCCTTTCTTTTTTTTTTTTTCTGTTTTTGTTTTTGTTTTGTTTGGTTTGGTTTGGTTTTTTGGAGAGAGAGTTTCTCTATGTAGCTTTGCACCTTTCCTGGAACTCACTCTCTGTAGCCCGCGCTGGCCTCAAACTCACAGAGATCCGCCTGCCTCTGCCTCCTGAGTGCTGGGATTAAAGGCGTGCATGTGCCACCACCGTCCGGCTCCAATCTTCCTTCTTTAGCAAACTAGCTCCCACTTAATGGAGTGCCAAACGAGGAGCTGGCTTGCCTCTTGTCCCTAAACAATCTTGTGATTTCTATTCTAACGAGTGCACTTAGTTTTGCTATAACTATTTCTTCTCTAAAAAAGAATTCATTTTGGGGGATGAAAGCCATTTAACACAGCATCCTGGCGCACTTTCAAAGGTCCTATTTCATTCACAACAGGGATAGAAAGAACACGGACTTCTGTCCACATATACCCACACCTGGAGATGCATACACAACTTGATATATGAAGAGATTGGGGGTGGCAGTCCCAACAGTGAGGGGCAAAGCAGCAGAACTACTTTCAAGTCCCTCATCCCTTTGCCCATATTCAGTCCCAGTAATAGCAGGGAAGAACCAAGCCCCCAAAGCTTTAGGCTCTTTCTGTCTCGCATGGGCCTGGCCTGTTTGTTTCTCATCCAGATGATGTCATTGAGAAGCAGATAGAGGATGGGCTTCTGCGACCAGAGCTCCGGGAAAGGGTCAGCTACGTGCTCCTGAGGAAGCATCGTCACCAAACCAAGAAGCCCATCCACCTCTCTCTTGCAGACATTGGGAAGTCGGTCTCCACTACACGTGAGTAGGGCTATTTACAGGTGGACACAGGGCATGTGGCCAGGGGAGCCCATCTCAGTGGCTGGAAGTATCTGACTTTACGATCCTGAAGACATTCTGAGGTTCTTCCAGCCACCTTCTCTGGAAGTCCTTGGGGTGGGCAGCCATACTCCATGTTGTCCCTGACACCAGAGCATAGCAGTTCCTAGGAACAGATGGCTTACAGCCTGTATTGCACATTGCAATGACTTGAGTCTCTGAAATGTGTCCTAATGCCTAGACCCCACCTGGGAGATCTGGATTCTATTGGTCTGCAGTGCATCTTGGGAAAGAGAGACAGGCTAGCACTGCCCAGGAGACCCACACAGCACCAGGGAATGCCTGTAGGGATGGCTTGCTTAGGAAAGGGTCTGGGTTTTTCATTAAGCCCTGTCCCTAAGAGAAGCCAGAAACTTCCACAGAAAACAGAGCACATGAAGATGGTGGGAGCATTAGGGTCACCTCAAGTGTGCCAGGGCTTGTATACCTGGCTTCTAGTGTCATTATGACTAGTAAAGCCTGGGGCCGTTTGGGGAGAGAAGGCTGTTCACTCTAGCTATTGGATCTCAGTATTTGAGAAGTCTGAAGACCCTAGCCCTGGTAATCCCAGAAGACAAACATAGAAACTAGTGAGTGGCAGGATCGGAGATTCTAAAGGTGCCTGCTGCAGCCAGTGTTGATTTGACCAACTGTGAATTCTGTCTCCCTTTCAACTGTACACATATTTACCTGGGTCCTCTGGAAGAGCAGCCAGTGCTCTTAATCACTGAGCCATCTCTCCAGCCCCGTTCCTGTGTAATCTTATTCACACTGTTTCTTTAAAAATTATTTGGGGGGGGGGGCTGGAGAGATGGCTCAGAGGTTAAGAGCACTGGCTGCTCTTCCAGAGGTCCTGAGTTCAATTCCCAGCACCCACATGGTGGTTCACAACCATCTGTAGTGAGATCTGATGCCCTCTTCTAAATAAATAAATAATCCTAAAAAAAAAATATTTTCGGAAGGGGAGATGTCTTGTAGTAGCTTTGTTTAGTCTGCGGTGACTGCATGGCCACTGTGCTAACCAGAGAGGCTGCAGCCGCAAGCATACTGGCACCGCATGCCTTCCTTCCCCTTCCAGATCGCAGCTCTGCCAGGAGTCCCTCGGCAGGCCCGACTCTGCACCGCTCCACTGAGGACCTGAGGATCCGGCAAAGCACCAGCTATGGACATCTGTGTGAGTGTTCTCTGCTGGTCAGGGACAGCAGCACGCTGGCCGTGACAGCTGTGGAATGTCCACACGTCTGTAGATGGAGAAGGTAGAACCCAGGATCTAGCTTTCTCAAGACATCACCAGGAGAAACCAGATTTCCCCTAGACCTCGGCTTGTCCCAAGGCCTGATTTATCACCATAATACTCCTTGCTAGACGTGGAGCTCAACCACGCCCTGGCATCATCAGCACTGACCTCACGTCCTAGGCATGTTGATCTCAGTCAAAACTCTTGTTCTCACCAACTCGATCATTTGTCCTGTTTTCTGGTGAGAACCCTTCCTAGTAATGGTGTTACAGGCAGGTCCTTGGGGCTGGAGCTGCAGCTCAGTGGTAGAGAGCTGGACTAACAGGTTTAAAGCACCACGTTTGATCCTCAGCCAGCAAAACCGCAAGCAAAATGAAATAGAAACCTGGCTGGGTGCAGTGGCTGAGGCAGAAGGATTGCCACAAGCTCAAGGCCAGCCTGGGTTACACCACAGTGAGTTCCAGGCCAGCCTGGGTTACATAGTGAGAGTCTGTCTCCAAACAAACAAACAGTCACCTAAGTCCTTTGCTGAAGGGCACCCAAGACACCCCTCATCACCACAAAGAGGAAACATGAGCGTGGTCAGTAGCAACCATCAGGGGACTGTGAGGTCAAAGGTCACAGTCAAGCTCATTTGTGGTTACTAGGTGAGCTATGGGCACAGTGGCATAGACCTATAATCTCAGCGCTCTGGGGTTGGAAGCAGGAGGGTTGAGAGTGAGTTCTATGTGTGTGTGTGTGTGTGTGTGTGTGTGTGTGTGAGAGAGAGAGAGAGAGAGAGAGAGAGAGAGAGCTAGCCCACCATTGTTTCTTTGCAGCAGGTGCTTGCCTGGTCCATTCTTTCCCCCTCTGTCCTAATGTTTGATTCCTGTCAGTACCACACCCCCCCCCCACACACACACCCCAGCACCTACTCCTGACCTTGTTATTTCTTATGTGGCCGCCAGGGGGCAGTGGTCAGTAGGCAGAAAGTTGCTCTGGACAGAGCTCCGTTCAACTAGTCCTGTGTATAGAGACCCTCTTGTTAGCGGCACCCCTAGACAGGAGGCGTGAGGAAGTGATTATTACTTTGTGTGAACTGGATCGTATGTACCCAGGTACATCAGCCTCCCTGAGGTGGCCCAGTGCGCAGGTGATGATGGGGAAGCCTGAGAGAGAAAGAGACATGCAACCGAGCCCTACAGAACAGAAAAGAAACCCACCCTTTCATTAGAACATCTTGTTATGGAGTGAGCCCAAAGATCCGTGTGAAATCAAGCCATGGTTAAATCTAGGGTCAGGGAAGCAGGCTTCTAAGAGCAAGGGGGAACTTTTAACCCAGGGCACAAACAGCAGTTGATGGAAATTGCTGTTGAGGAAAAATCATCCACTCAGCTTGTCCGGAGCATAAGGTTAAGGGTCGGACAAAAGAAGGCTTGGTACATTTAGTCACAACCCCAAAGACGTCACTCTGAAGGTAAGGGGGGCCCGGAGATCTGGAAACAGGTGTGTGCTAAAGTCAGACTTCCGTCTGAGAAAGAATAAAGAGGCAGGGCGTGCATTCAGGAGTAGAGGGGAGAGATGGAAGTAGGCCCTAACAACCGGTGGGAAGTGGGAGGGAAGAAGCGGGAGGGAAGGGTGAGGGAGGAGCCAAGAATGCCTCCCAGGATGTTGAGTGGCCAGTGGGGGGACGGAGGGAGTGCTGAGTGGAATAAGGTCTCCAGGGAGATTTGGTGGAAGATAATGAGATAATGAACTGGGGTACCAGATGGGGCTGCTCCGAGGTTATGAAGCTCAAGAGAGCGGAACTTGAGATGCACTATGCATTCTGTGTGTCATTACACACACACACACACACACACACACACACACACAGTAGAAACCATAGGAGTGGCTGTGATTGACAGTGATGGAGTGTGAGAGGTTTCTGAGGGAATAGTGGCCAAAACAAAACCCCACGAGAGTCAAGCAGAAGAGGATCCTGGGAAGTGAGTGGAGGAGAGCAGTGCTGTAGAAGCAAGGCAGGGCCACAGGCCCAAAGCCAAGGAATCATAGGGCTGAGCATGCCCACTGGACCACACTGCTAATGGGAAATGAGAAATGGCTTCCAAAGGAAGGGACTCTTGGCAGTTCAGTTCCTGGACTGTCCCTGTTTCCCCATGGACTCTGCCGGCCTGTTTTTTAAAAACTCTCCAGGAGGCTAGAGATGGAACTGGTCTCGTTCACCAAGTTCCAGGCTAGTGATGCCTGGCACCTCATCTGAAAATACATCTCTATATCTCTTCCCATGTGAGCCTGGCACAGAGCTGTACTTGGGGTAGGCATCTCGGTGAGGGTGGAGAAGGTGGGGCCAAAGGCTAGAGGCAAGCATGCCATAGCTTGAGAAGTGAGTAGCCAGAGAGCCTGGAGTCAGGGCTGCTTATTCACACAAGCTGCCCTAGAAGGACAGGAGAGTGGGGATACCAGCTGAAGAGGCTGTAGATCTGAGGGAAGGGGCCTTGCTGCAGTTATGAACGTAGAAGCATAGTTCAGGGCTGAGGGCAAAGGGCTGGGGTGAGCCTGGCTTCCCCTGATAGGCTTGCTTTCCTGTCTCTCCTAGATCACGCCCAGAGTAGAAGCATGAATGACATCTCTCATACCCCAAACATGGACCAGGTAGGACAGCGCTGCCCTGGACTCAGAGGCAGGCAGGGAAGAAGAAAGCCTTGAGAACCTCTCTCTGCAAGGGACCAGAAGTCCCCCAGGACTGAGAAGTAACCTTCCCTAGGACATGTCCGTCATCAGATGGCTCTGAAGAGAAGTCATAAAGACAGAGGGTGGGGTAGTTTGAGCAGAGGATTTGTTGGGGACACTAGGCCCGATCACTCCATCTGTTTGCCTTGCCCTGGACTGCTGGTAGCCAAGAGGACTGGAGTGGGATCCCCTTCACGGTCTCAGTTTTAAAGCCCAAGAACTATGAGTTTCCCAGGAGGTCCTCTTGGGGGGAACGTGGAAGCAGAGAAGCCTCTTGCACCCTTGGAGACTGGTCCAGAGATTTCTTTGAGTAAGGAAGCAGGGCAAAGGGCAAACAGACCATCATAACCGACTTCTCTCAACCACCAAAGGTGAAGGCCTGGAGGGAGGTCTGGGCAGCTTACCACTAAGTTCCAGCAAAGGAGGTTGTAGGTGGGAGCTAGGCCCAGCAATCCCAGGGCTCTTCTCTGACCCCTCGGCTCCCACAGCAGTGGAGTGTCTTAGGGTCTAGTTCATGACCGGATCCTACCATCTATGAAGGCATAATCGGTCTCGGGTTAACAAACATTGAGTCTCGTCATCTACAGAGCTGAGAGAATAGTTGGTCATTTGCTTCAGTCTCTTGATAATGCTGTGGAAGCTGTGTTCTCTGAAGGGAGAGTAAGAGCATGCCAGGTCTTCTTGACGTGTCCTTTTCCTCCCGGAGCAGCGGAAAAACAAATTCATGAAGAAGATCCCTAAGGACTCGGAAGCCTCCAACGTGCTTGTGGGCGAGGTGGACTTCCTGGACCAACCATTCATTGCATTTGTTCGCCTTGTCCAGTCTGCCATGCTGGGAGGGGTGACAGAAGTGCCTGTCCCCACCAGGTGAGTCACCGAAAAGTGCCACCACACCCGTCTCCAGGGGGCCACTCCTCATACAGTCCGCAAGCAGGGATGGCTTTTAAATTATTACGGAACCGGGTACAGTAGTGCACGCCTTTATTCCCCGCACTCAGCAGGCAGATCTCTGTGCGTCTGAGGTCAGCCTGCTCTACATAGAGAGTTCGGGGCCAGCCAGGTCAACAGTGAGACCCTCACAAAAGAGAAGGGTTGTGGGGAGGCAGTAGCCAGGAAGGAAGTTGTTAAGTGGTCTGGGCAGCAATGCCAATGTGAAGATGCCTAGTTGGGGGGCAGAAGCAGAAATGTTTCTTCGACAAGTAAAATAACGAAAGGCAGATTCTGAGGCCAGTGAGATGATTCGGTGAGTAAAGGCGCTTGTCACCAAGCCGGACAATCTGAGTTCAGTCCTTGGAACCCATATGATGAAAGGAGAGAACTGAGTCCTGTAAATTGTCTTCTAAAACTCCACATGTTGGCTGTGGCGTGTGTGCCAGGGCATGTGCGCACACACCCATACACACAATAACTAGCTAACTAAATAAATGTAAAAAGGAAGAGCCAGGCATTGTGACACTTGCCTGTAATCCCAGTACTTGGGAGGTAGAGGCAGGAGGATCAGGAGTTCAAAGTCATAAGAGTTTGACTACATGAAGAGTTTGAGTTTGGGTTATGTGAGAGCCTGCCTCAAAAGACAAAACAAAACAAACAAAAACAAAACAGTAATAGGCAGAGAGATGACTCAGTGATTAATGGTACTTGCTGCTCTTGCAGAGGACCTGAGTTCAGTTCCCAGCACCCATGTTGGGTGGCTCATAGTCACCTGTAACTCAAGTTCTGGGGATCCAGTTCCCTCTTCTGGCCTCTACAGGCACTGCACTCAGGTGCACATACCTCCATACAGACATACACATCATTGAACATAATAATGATGATGAGTTTTAAAAGATTCAAAGGAGGGAAGTTAAAAAGTTAATGGATACATTGAAGGCCAAAGAATTTTTCTCTTCACCTGTTTCTATTTTCCCCTCCTTGTTTCTTCTTCCTCCTCCATCTTCTTTGCAGATTTCTGTTCATTCTTCTGGGACCCTCCGGGAGAGCAAAGTCCTATAATGAAATTGGCCGGGCCATTGCAACCCTCATGGTGGACGATGTAAGTGAGAATTGAGTGCTAATAGCCGTGGTACTGGCACAGCCTCCCCCACGCCCCATCACTACCAGTTTTCTAACAGACATAGTTGAGCCCCTGCTGTGTACCAGGGACCTAAGGATTATGAGATTCAGGGAAAGACCCAGACCCTCTCATGTAGGAGCACTATCCAGTGAGAGGGACAGATCTGCAATATTGAAATTATTATTATATTATTATATATTCTATTATTATAAGTAATAAAAAATAAAATCAACTATGAGCTTGCTGCCTGGGGGAACTAAGACAGGCTCTGTAGATAAAAAGCCAAGGGTGAGCAGGAAGCAGGTAGACTAGCATGACCTTGGGATGCTCACCTTCTGGACAAAGGAAGTGATGAAGGCTCAGGAGAGCTGAATGGAGGTGCAGCAACGTAAGCTCAGTGTGAGAGCTCCCCAAGGGCAACTCCAGCGAGGTGAGCCAGAGACCATACATGTCCTGGGAGAAGACCAGGTCTTGCTATGTCTCCAGAGTGACGGGGAGGCTGGAGGTCTTTAAACACAGACATAACCCCAGCAAGCCTGTAAGTCTTTTTGCAACCTGACCCTTCCAGGGGGAAACTCTGAGCAGTAATGAATGGATTTGAAAATCAGGACTTCTCAGACGGGGCTCTGTAGAGGTTTTCTCATGTGCTTGCTCTGTGGGAAACAGAAATGGAAGGTCAAGGAACTCTACAAAGTCCTGCAGAGCTGTTACCGTGGTCGGCATCTAGGCCGAGTGCGTCCAGGTTCTTTGGCTCTTCCTCAAAGACTTGAAATGAAGCCGAACAAAGATTTGCAGAAGCGGCAGGGGGACTTGAATCAAAGCAAAGCAATAGAACTGGTCGGGTACGCTGTTGAGAGTGACAGCGGGCCACATGCGTGAGGGTTCTCAAGGACCCTCCAGGATTCAGGAGAAAAGGAGTGTGTGTAATTTGGGTGATTATTTTGAGTGATAGATTCAATTATACAATCATTTCCTGTTGTGAATATCCCTTCCCATGACACATCTGATGTTGATTGTGTGCACACCCAATTTTTCATAGGTATGAGATGGTAAGTAGAGGAGTCTCCCTAAAAGTTCACTTGGAGGACTCGGTTTGACTTATTACACAAAACTAGTTCAGGCCGATGGCCCTCCCTGCTTTCGTGCCCCCACACAAGGAGAGTACCATTGAATAGAGCCTGTCTGTGTTTGGTGGTTGTTAAGGGGACGAGACAATTCCATTGTTCAGAGTGGAGTGTGTGTACAGACCAGTGCACAGGGGCCCTATATGGCTAATGAGTTGCTAGGTGCGCGTGCAGAAATGAGTATGTGTGCATAGTATGTGCAAGTAAAGGTTCTAGGCTGCCAAATGCACTATTAGAAGAAGTGAGTATGTCGGGCCGTAGTGGTGCATGTCTTTAATCCCAGCACCCGGGAGGCAGTCAGGCGAGTCTCTGTGAGTTCAAGGCCAGCCTGGTCTACAGAGGGAGTTCCAGGACAGCTAGGGCTACATAGAGAAACCTTGTCTTTAAAAACAAAAAGAGAGAGGAGGTGGGGGAGGGGGGAGAAAGAAGTGAATATACTAGATAGCCCAAATCAAGAGTCCCAGGTGGATACGCTATTCTCTATGCTTGCCTGTCTCTAAAGAAGGACAGCGACCTGGGTTTTAGATCTGAGGTGACTACCTGCTCTAAGAACTGGCACTTTCCTATTGTCCCCTATTTCCCCTACTGCCTTTGTCCTTATGCACCCACTGAAATCAAGTTGGCATCCGGAGCAATGACTAAAATTGGCTCCTTTAAAAACAGTTGTGGCCGGGCGGTGGTGGCGCACGCCTTTAATCCCAGCACTCGGGAGGCAGAGCCAGGTGGATCTCTGTGAGTTCGAGGCCAGCCTGGTCTCCAAAGCGAGTTCCAGGAAAGGCGCAAAGCTACACAGAGAAACCCTGTCTCGAAAAACCAAAAAAAAAAAAAAAAAGGTAAAAACAGTTGTGATGTGAGGGGCGAGCTGAGCCCTCTTTCTCCTTCCTGTCTCTCTCCTTCCTCTTCCTCCCCAGCTCTTCAGCGATGTGGCTTATAAAGCCCGGAACCGAGAAGATCTGATTGCAGGAATTGATGAATTTCTAGATGAGGTCATTGTCCTTCCCCCTGGAGAATGGGATCCAAACATCAGAATTGAGCCGCCCAAGAAAGTGCCCTCGGCTGACAAGAGGTGTGTGTCAAGGATGAGATCAACAGAGGGCGCTCCACATCCAATTAAATGCTCCACATTTTATTCTCTTTGTAAGAAATCAGAAGCCAGCAGGGCTTCCTGTGAACAGCTGTAGTCAGGGATCGGGGTCTGTGTAGGGGGAGGGGTATTACTGAACCATTTTCTGTCATGTGGTGCGTGCGTGCGTGCGTGCGTGTGTGTGTGTGTGTGTGCGCGCGCGCGCGTGCGCGTGTGTGTAGTCTTGTTTGAATATGTGTGTGTGTGCATATGTAGAAGCCTGAGGTTGATGTCTGGGAATTTTCTTCACTGCTCTCCCCACCTTATTCACTGAGGCAGAGTCTCTCAATGAGCCCAGGCTGGCAGATTTGGCTAGTCTTGCTTGCTCTGGGGTTCCCCTGTGCTGGAATTACAAGTGGCTGCCTTGCCCACCCGACCTTCACATGACTTCTGGGAATCCCAACTCTGGCCCTCTGGTTTGTGTGGCAAACGCTTTAAAAGCTGAGCCACCTCCCCACCTCCATCTTAATTTCCCTGCCATTTAAGACATTTAAGTGCTGGGCGATGGTGCAGCACGCTTTTCATCCCAGCACTCAGGAGGCAGAGGCAGGCAGATCTCTGTGAGTTCCAAGCCAGCCTGGTCTACAGAGCGAGTTCCAGGGCAGCCAGGGCTACACAGAGAAACCCTGTCTTGAAAAACAAAACAAAAGATATTTAGTAATTTTTTTGTTGGAGGCGGGAAAGGGACAGTCCTGCGGGGTTGGGCCCTTCCCAGCCCTGATCTCCCCTACCCCCCACTTTCTCTTTCAGGAAATCTGTGTTCTCTTTGGCAGAGCTGGGCCAGATGAACGGCTCTGCGGGCGGAGGCGGTGCCTCGGCTGGAGGAGGCGGCGGTGGCGGAGGGGCTGGAGGTAGCGGGGCCGGCGGAGTGGGCAGTGGCGATGAAGCTGAGATGCCAGCTATGCATGAAATCGGAGAGGAGCTGATCTGGACCGGAAGGTGCCCGCTCCATGCCCGGCAGAGAGCCTGCAGTCCTGAACCCTCCCTTCTGGTCCTGTTAGCAACCCTCACGCTGCTGTGTGCAGCGCCCTCTAGGGACGGAGTGTGACCACTGCAGTCTTTCTGCACTCCAGTGAAGCCCCTCTTGGCTCTTGAGCTGTGTTGAGTAAGAGGAACAGAAGGACCCCAACCATAAGGAGGAACCCAAACTTTTCTCTAGACATCCTTTGGTACCCGTGTCAGAAACAATGTACCACAAACAAGATAGTGTAAGACTACTGAAATCCATTTTCACACAGGTTGAAATGGAGATGTCAGCAGGGAGCAGGGTCTGAAAGACTGAGGCAGGAGGATTTCTGCAAGTTCCAGGCCAGTCTAGGTTTTAATATGAGACCCTGTCTCAACCTGACCCTCTAAATAAAGATGCCAGCACCACTGCCTGTGAGCCTCTGAGTACAGCCTCCTTGGAGTTCTAATGGCAGCCAAGCGTCTATGGCACTCCTGAACTTGGCACTTGCATCCCCTCAGTTTTTGTCTGTGTTGTTACATGGCCTTGCTTGTCCCTGTGTGGATGTCTTTGGGTAGTATTGCCCTGTTTCTCTAAGGGCTGAATCAGTGCTCACTCTTAATGACTTCATTGTAACTTAATTACATCAGCAAAAACTTTTTTTTTTTTTTTTTTTGTGGTCTCATGTAACCCAAGCTGACCTCAGGCTTACTACAGCAGAGGATGACCTTGAACCGATGATGCCCCTAACCCACCCACTCCAGAGCTGAACTCACAGCCACCACCATGCTTGGCTTATAATCCAGGGCCTCATGCATAGTATGCATGGTAGGCAAGCACTCTCCCAACTGAGCTGCATTCCCAAACCCAAAGGCTTTCTAAATAAAATCATATCCACAAGCACCAGGGGTTGGAGATGTAATATATCTTTTTAAAAGAAGTACAATCTAATATATAATAGTACATTTTAAAATCTTAGTATTATTAAAAAGCGTCATTTTTCTCTTCTTTGGGGGGAACACGAGGAACTTGTCCTGGCCTGAGTTCTCTGGCTGCTCCTGGAGTCGCCCAGGTTGACTGAGATTTAGGGAAGTCCGTAGAAGTACAAGGCTCTGTGTAAATGATGACTTGGGGATACAGCTGTGTGCTGTGTCAGTTTCTCGCTGTGATAAGACACTCTGATGAAAGCAACTTCAGGGAGAAGGGCGTATTCTGGCTAGAAGTTTAGGTTACAGCCCATCACGTCGGGGGAGTCAAAGCCGCAGGAGGGAACTGGTCGTACTGCAGCCACAGCCAGGCAGCAGAGCAGTAAATACTTGCTCGTTCTCATCTCGATTCTTCCATTTTGTTCGGTCCCAGATCCCCTGCCCAGGGAGCAGCCTCGCCCTCAGTCAAGAGGAGTCTTCCACATCAATTGTTGTCAAAGTCCAGATAAGCCCCAGCAGGCATCCCCAGAGACCCATCTCCTGAGTGATTCTAGATTCGGTGAAGTTTGGCGGTTAACACTAACCATCACGTGTTGTATGGCTTGGGTTGGTTAGGGACACGAGGAAGACCATCACAGTGGAATATGTTCCACAGGGAAGTTCCCATCAGGACTTCCTCCTCTCAGACAGTCTGTGTCCACCCTCCCTAGTGTGGATGGTGCAGACTGCAAACTTTCAGGCCTACGTGAGTCATGTCTGATCCTCAGTGTTCTGGTAGGAAGATTGTAACTCCGTCTACCCCTGCTCCTCACCCCAGACTCTGTAGGGCCCTGGAGGCATCCCCACCCCTCCTGTGCCTGCAGAGGAAAGCAGTCTCCTGCCTGTCTCAAACAGGTTCTTTGGGGGCCTTCGCCTGGATGTCAAGAGGAAGCTGCCCTGGTTCCCAAGTGACTTCTATGACGGCTTCCACATCCAGTCCATCTCGGCTGTTCTGTTCATCTACCTCGGCTGTATCACCAACGCCATCACCTTTGGTGGGCTTCTGGGGGATGCCACAGACAATTATCAGGTGAGTGTGAGCTGGGGACAGACGGACAAACACCAAATCTACTGCCGCCTGCTGGCAGTAAGGGGTTTCAGTGTGTAATCCCAACACCAAGGGTGCGTGTACCACCGTCAGTCTGGACATCGCTTTATGTAACTCTTTACCCTTCCAATAAAATAATGATTTTAGGAATAATGTAACTTTTAGGGAAATCAGCTACATTACTGTTTGTTACTTTCCCCACTGAATATTTAATGAACTTAATCAGCACTGTTAATTAAGTTGGCTAATTGTGGCCTTCTTACATTTTAATTTTATTTTTAAAATATTTTATTTTATGTGTATGAGTGTTTTGCCTGCATGTATGTCTATGTACCATGTGCATTCAATGCCATGGAGGCCAGAAAAAAAGGCATCGGGTCCCCTGGAACTGGAGTTATAGGCTGTTGTGAGCTGCCCTGTGGATGCTGGGAACTTGGGTCTTCTAGAAGAGCAATCAGTGCTCCTAACCCCTGAGCTATCTCTCTATCCAGCCTTCTCTATTTAGAAAACTCATTTTAGCTGGGCGGTGTTGGTACACACCTTTAATCCCAGCACTCTGTAAATTCGAGGCCAGCCTGGTCTACAGAGCGAGATCCAGGACAGGCACCAAAACTACACAGAGAAACCCTGTCTCGAAAAACAAAACAAACAAACAAATAAACTCACTTTGATTTCTTAGCTTAGTGTTAACATGTTTATGGAATGAGAGTTGTTGCCATGGTGACATCACGGGGCTTCCCTGGGGATGGTGTTGGCTTCATAGAGATACCTGCCAGTCTCCTGTCAAGGGTCTTCCCCAGTGGCGGAACCATTAGGCAGCTCAGAGCAAAGACAGGCCTGGTGGTACTGGCCTATGATCTCAGCTACTCGGGAGGCTGAGGGATCAGAAGTCCAAAGCCTGCCTGGGCAACTTAGCATGATGTTGTCTCCAAACAAAAAAATATGTGTGGTGTGACAGCACATGCTTGCAACTCCAGCCCTTAAAATACATAGGCAGAAGGATCAAGAGTTCAGGCAAGCCCCTGCTGCACATTGGGTTGGAGGCTAACCTGGGATACAGTCGACCTTGTCTCAAAAAATAAAAATTAAAAAATAAGGAGCAGGCTGAGTATAGTGGTGCATGCCTTTAATCCCAGTACTCAGAGGAAAATGGAGGTAGATCTCTGTGAGGTTAAGGCCAGCCTGTTCTACATAGAGAGTTACAGAGCAGCCAGGGCTACATAGAGAGACTCTATCTCAAAATAGCAACAATGAAAAAGTCAGGAGCTGACCCAGTGGATGAAAGCCCCTGCTGTTCAAACCTGATGATCTGAGTTAGATCCCAGGTCCCCACAGTGCAGGAGGGAACAGACTCCTAAAAGTTGTCCTCTGACTTCTACATTTGTACTGTGGTGTGTGTGTGTGCATGCACACGTGGGCACACACACAGAGAGTAATAATAGTAATACATAAGTTTTTTAAATATTAAATTAAAAAATTAGAAAGTGGTAAGGACCTAGCTCAGAGGTTTCCTAGCATGCTCAATGCCCTGCATTCAATCCCCAATGCTTGCCAAACAAATCAAACAATATAAAAGCTCAGAGCACCAAGGAAAGACCCATTTTCAGATGTGGAAATGAGTGTCTGTCATTGCCTATACCTGTCTCCCAAGCTTCAGGTCCATGCCCAGCTGCCTCCTGGGCATTCCTACATGGCTGCCTCTCTGAATCCCCTGGCTCGCACAGACAACATGACATCTGTCATCTTTTCGTCTTCTCACCAGCTGCTCATGATTCTTTCCCAGCATAACATGTGACATATGCCTCACCCTGCTGTCCCTGCCAGAAGCTAGCATCACCGTGAACTCCTACATGCCAGCTTCTCCTAAGGCTCTCAGGGCATGGCCCTGCTTGTCTGTCAAGCCTCGCCTCTGCATTCTCTTCCTCAGCATCCTGCCCTTCACACAGTGTGTGTCCTGTCGATCCTGATCATCCTCAAGTCCTCGGGACACACACCCTTCTGTTTCTCTCCTTGGGACCAGCTGCTCCTCACTCCACTTAACCAGCCTCTCCTAGCCAATACTTGCTTATGTTTGGGATCTCAACTTCCACATATCTGTCTGGAGTGACCTTCTTGGTGGCCCCTTCTCTTCTGCTGTGAGCTTCTCTGGCACTGAGAACCCATGCCAGCATCCCACGCCTTGGAAGTGGCACTCAACCAGGGGCAGTTTGATCCCAGGGGACATTTGGCCATATCCACAGCTGGGCTTAGTTTTTATAACTGGGAGGGGCCGTGACTATTGACATCTAGTGACTACAGGTCAGGGATGTTACTAAATAGCCCACAATGCACAGGGCAGTCCTCACACCTGAGAATCATGCACCAAATCATCAATAATGCCTAGGTTTAAAAGGCCTAAAAAACTAGCTACGTATCTACATGTTCCACTAAGCTGAAAATGTGCTCTGCTGTTCACTGGCTGGTTTCTGGTGCCTATCACATTGCTTTGTAGCTGTAACCAACCGTCTTATTAAATAGGAAACACAGAACCAATGCAAAGAAGAAAGCCAAGAGATCAGAGCTAAGAGCCTTACCCTGCAGCTAGCCTCTTAAGCCAAGAGACCTCTCCGAAAGAGACCTATTTCCTGTGTGTTTGTCTTTATATAGTCTTTCTGTTCTGCCTTCTCATTGGTTGTAAACCCAAACACATGACTGCTTCGTCACTGCCTGTCTGTAGAGACTTCCAGGTCTTCTATGGTTGGGATTGAGATTAAAGGCGTGTGTCTCCAATGCTGGCTGTATCCTTGAACTCACAGAGATCTACCTAGCTCTGTCTACCAAGTGCTGGGATTAAAGGCGTGCGCCACCACCGCCATGCTTTTGCTATGGCTCTAATAGCTTTGACCCCCAGGCAACTTTATTTATTAACATACAATTAAAATCACATTTCAGTACAAATAAAATACCACCATATTGCTTGGTACATAGTATGCTAAAGATCTATTTATGCTGATTTTATTAATATGACTGTTTTACCTGCATGCATGGATATGCATACGGTGCCTGCAGAAGCCAGAAAAGGGCGTTGGATCCCCTGGAACTGAAATTACATTTGTTAGCTATTGTGTAGATGCTGGGAACTGAACCTGGGTCCTCTGGAAGAGCAGCAAGTGCTCCTAGCTGCTGAGCCATTTCTCCAGTACCTGCTGGGTGGCCTTTGAATGAATGATTTGGTCTGAAGCCTAAACGCAACCCATCGATATTTGAAAATAAATGAATAATTACATGATTGAATGATAACCAGAGGGGCACAGGGATGAGCATATTCACTGTTTTGTAGACCTTGGTTTGACAGCAGAAGTCCCAGGGAACCTTTATCCAAATGGAATTAGAGAGTGAGGTTGGCCATGGTCAAAATGGAAGACAGGAAATGGGAGGCAGGATTGGGAAGAGAGAGTCCACTGACAGGTCCTTGGAGAGGCAGTTAGTTTTAGCCTGTGTAGAGAGGCCCCTGCTGTGTGACATTCTTTCTGGGGAGACAGAACCAACATCTACTCACCCCAGATAGGGAGTCCATGACAGACCAATGTACGGATACCACCAAAGCTACATTTGGTGAACCCTGAGTTTTTCTGTGGTTACTTCTGGATGAGGGATTACTCACAGGAACAGAAATGACTCAAACACAGCTGTATCACCAAAGCCAAGCCCAGCATAGGGGATAGCACACAAAAGCTGGAGACCTGGAGCGCACTGCACAGCCTGCAGGAGCTCACCAGGTTGAAGGGCATCCTTTCCAGTTGCCTCAGTTGGCCTGACCTCCTAAAGGCAGCTCAGTTTGTCTGAGATTATCTCTCAGCAGGTCTTATACTTTATATGCGTGGGGGGAGACTGACTATTGTATCTGTTCAGATTCAGGGACTTCCTGAAGCCAGTGAGTTGTTTCTTTCCTGAGCTTCAGGAGCTTCACTGCAGGAAAGTTTCACTTTCCCTTTACAACAGGTTGTTTTACGCCCCCTGCAAAAATCCTGTATTCTAATGAGCTTCCCTCTAAGACAGCAGGTTTTAATCTCAGAGGAAGTGGCCCAACAGCCCCTTCTGCCTCCCTGAGCCTCTTGCTTTCTCTTGCAACAGGGAGTAATGGAGAGCTTCCTGGGCACCGCCATGGCTGGTGCCTTGTTCTGCCTCTTCTCGGGGCAGCCCCTCATCATCCTCAGCAGCACCGGGCCCATCCTCATCTTCGAGAAGCTCCTCTTTGACTTCAGCAAGTAGGTACCGCATGGCAGGCTCCATGCCTACTCTCGAAATTAAGGCAGTCAGCCCAGGCGAGGGTGGAGAATAGGTCCAGGCCAGGTGTGGGGTTGAGGGGTGGGAGGATGGAGGGGGGCTGTGAGGAGGGGCATCTTGAACTGTGGTTGTTGGGTGGTTCCTTCTGACTCCTGTAAGCTGCACTGAAGTCATCTGAGTACAGATTAGCACTTAGGGAGCAAGCCAGGCCACATCACTGCTCACTGGAAAGTCAGTGTGGTAGAGAAGGAGCCTTGAACTGGAAGCTCAGCTACCTTATGGGTTTGGATGAGACTATTTCTTAAGGCGGCTCCAGACCATTCATCTCAAATTCTCTACTGAGCACCAAAGTCTTAGCAGCTTCCTGACACCCAGTGAGGTCTTTTCCAAGAATTCTCAAAGACCAGACGCCCCAGAGCTGGGGAGGTGGCCAGTCAGTAGAGTGTTTGCCCTCTAAGCATGGACCTGAGCTCAATCCCCAGAACTTACCCACGTGTAAAATCTGGTGGCACATGCTTACAATCCCGGTGCTTGGGAGGTGGAGATGGGTGGATCCTGGGACTCCCTGAGGGGACTCTGGCCAGCTTGAGTGTTGTGAACATGGCTCTGGCAGGCCTTGCCCTTCTCTCCCATTCCCTCTGCCTTGCTAAAAACCAGTAGATTACATCTAAGGCTAGCCCCCAAGACCACTTCATCCTCCTCAGGCTGACTACCAACATCCAGCTACCAAAGTATTGAAGTCCAGCAATCAGAAGCCCCCATTGGCTGCCCTAATTAACATGCCCAATTAAAATTAAACACCTCATCCTAACACAAGGTTTCCCATTTTACCTTTATCTACTGCCACTTGCCTATGGGCCACGTCTGTCTCCTGTCTATGCAGAGGCAGGCCTCTGTCTCCCCACCCCCACCTCCATCAAATACCCCTACCCCCTCTCCCTTGTTCCCTTCCCCTTCTCCCTCATCCTCTATCTTCTGTCTTGTCTCTTAGTCCCTGCTCTCTGTCCCTCTGGGGCAAATAAATCTCCTTTGTGCTGAGAACTTGGCCTTGGGGGTCCTGAACCAGTACTTTTCCTTTCACTCCCTGCCTGGAGTTTTCCACACATGCGCATCAGCATACATACAAACCCACAAATACATGTGCATGCACACATAAACACACATGCGCGCGCGCACACACACACACACACACACACACACACACACACATTAGGCAACCCAACCCAGAAATTGTACCTGTCCTGACCTTTCTCAGTCCTTAGATGGGCATCTGTGCTACCAAAGGAGTACGAGCCACTCGGGGTGGGGCTGGGGAGCCAAGCCCAGGAGGTCCCTCACTTCCCTCTGCCATCAGGGCCAATGGCCTGGACTACATGGAGTTCCGCCTCTGGATCGGCCTGCACTCAGCCATCCAGTGCCTTATCCTGGTGGCCACAGATGCCAGCTTTATCATCAAGTATATCACCCGATTCACCGAGGAGGGTTTCTCCACCCTCATCAGCTTCATCTTCATCTACGATGCCATCAAAAAGATGATCGGTGCCTTCAGTTACTATCCCATTAACACGGACTTCAAGCCTGACTCCATCACCACCTACAAATGCGAGTGTGTCGCTCCTGACACAGGTAATCCCCGACGTGCACTACTCACTCCCCCCGCCCACACACACACACACACACACACACACACACACACACACACACACACAGAGCTCTCAGTGCCGGAGCTTGTTTGAAGGGCTTGTTTAGCCAAGGTGCTTACTGTTCCAAAGGAGCAAAGGCTTGATCTTGTTTGTTGAAACAGGGTCTGTCTATGTAACCCAGGCTGGCCTTGGCTGTGGTACCCACACTGGCTTTGGAATTCACAATGCTAATTGCAGAGTCTTGAACCTAATTTTTGGAAAGAATTTGAGGGGATGATAGCTCCAGTCAAAGCCACCACATGGTTGTGGTAAAAAGCATCCAGGGCTGTAATCAGGAAGCTGCAGGGGAACTTCAGGCGGGAGCAAGGCATGATTTACCGAAGCGTGGGCTGGAGTGGAGCGTACACCTGTCAGTAATACCGCCCGAGTCAGGTGGATCTGATGGTCCCTCCCAGGGCCATTCATACATGACAGTTTGGCCTCCACGTACCACTGCCAAGTGGTTACAGACCTCATAAAGTGAGGCCAGCCCAGGGGACAAACGTGTCTACAGTCAGGGTGGAGGCCTTGCCAGTCATGCCTTAGAAGAGATGGGGAAGCTGGCGTCACGCGGCCTCCTAGGCATGTGAGCGGGTTGAGAGGGCTGTCATGAAGGATCCCATCTACCCTCTGTGACGGCAGGATGTGGAATGAGAATTGAGGAGCCGTTCCAGGAAGCCAGCTGCTGCTGAGTTTAGGAGGAACTTACAGTGGGGAGAGTATCTTGAGAGCTCCCAACCCCCTTGCTTGGGAACCAGTTGCTTGGACTGTCTGGCACACATGTACCAACACATGTACCAACACATGTACCCAGCACGGAGTGGGCTGGAGCAAACAACTGGTCAACCTGATAATAAATCCTCAGTGCTGGTCATGTGTGGTTGCTTTCTGACCAAAGAAATCATCATCTGCAAAGTGAAGGCCTCCTCAGAGTCTGATCACCGTCACAGCCAGAACCATGTCCCTAAGAGATGCCAGCGGGATGAACCCAGAGGGCCCAAGGGAATGCAGAGTAGGGTGCAAGACCTACCCAAGCACCACTACACTGGCCTGACAGAAAGCAAACGCTGAGGTCCAGAGGCTACCCGAGACCACACTGAACCTCAATTTCCCTGACTGTCAAAGGGTAATCAGTGTTTATCAGAGATGCCTGCAAGGTTTTCAAATAAGTAGGAAAATAAATAGATATTAGATTGTTCAATCCCTTAGCTTAATGATAATAAAATGACAATAATAATTAATAAAAGAATTGATCATGCCAAGTGTGCTGGCACACACTTCTAATCCCAGCACTTGAGAGTCAGAGGGAAGTGGATTTTCGTGAGTTCAAGGCCAGCCTGGTCTACACAGTAAGTTCCAGACCAGCCAAGGCTATGCACTGAGACCCTGCCTTAAAAAAATTGATCTTGTCAGCTGATATTCTGCTTTGCAAGTATAGGGTCCTGCTTTATCCTGTGTCTTTTATAAGATGTCCTTCCTGCAAGGGGGATAGTGTTGGTCACACTGCCCCTCACTGCACTGATTTCTGGAAAGAAGTCTAGGCTTAACTTTTTCTCTCTCTTTTCTTTTTTCTAGCGTTATCTTTGAGTTGTTCTATTAAACAGTGATAGGTAAAGTTTACCCTTTGTCCGGGTCCTTGCCTAGATCTCTAAAGAGGTCCTGCTACCGTCCCTTTTGATTCTGATTCTGCTTTAGGGGAATCTGGCCTCAGGGGCCAAGCTTGTTTTTACTGTGTGTGCTTTTCAGACTCGGTCTGCACACTTGGCCCAATTCTGCCTCCTAGAAACATATGTCCTTGTTTCTTTAGAAATAGCCCCAATTCTGGGGTCCTGTGAGGAGGTTTGGCTACTCAGTGAAACTTCTGTTCACCCAGGGGTGCCCTAGAGCATAGACAGTTGGCTTCAAAGGGCATAACAAAGCTGCCCGTTTCCGAATTGCTTCCCGTTGTTCTTGCCTGGATGCCTGATTACCTTGAGTCATCTTCAAGGTTCTTAGTGCATAGTCCCAAGCCTGGCGGCACCAACACTAACCAAGAACTTATCAGAAATGCAGAATCGTGGGCTCCAACCCCAGACCCAAGGAATCTAGAATCTCGGGTAGAATCCAACTGACTGTGTACCGACAAGGCTTCCCAGGGCTTCTGTGGCCCTCCCTCCCCAAGTCTGACAAACTTTGCTTTACTGAGCTGTGATTAACTAGTAATCCCAGCAAGATTTCTCCCCAGAGAATAAATGGGCTGGCGTCAATGCCCGTGCATTTTCATTAGGAGAACTTGGACGGCAAAGGTCTGGACATTCAGCAGACCAGAGCAGTGGGGAACTAATGGGGTTTTCTTCCCAGTTCACATGCCACCTCCGACTAACTGCTCATTCCCCTAACTTTGCTGCACAGTCCAGTCTAACGACGGCACACCTTCTTCTCTCACATTCTTTCTCATGCAAGCTTGCTGGGGACACTATCTTTTTCTGTTTAATTTTTTCCATGGTAACTGGTTTGTATTCTGTTTATGGATGCTGCAAATGATGATTTGGCCACTCTCAACTTTAAGTGAGTACCACTCTGTGTGCGCGAGAATTGTACAGTATTCGATACTTGGGCCCTTTCCGGAATTTCCCATACTATAGTTCCTCCATCTCCTATAGGGGTCTGTCCTTGCTGTAAAAGAATTGATAAGCCCAAGTCGAAGATATCAAGATGCCTGGCCTGAAAATCCCTGGTGCTGCGGCACTCTTGAGCAGTAGAGTGGGTAGCCCCTCCTGGGGCTTCTTACCCGGCTTCTCTGTCTACAATGTTAACTGGGCATCCTGTTTTCTCGTGAGAAGAGGCAATAGATTCCCTCATTTCCCATAAGGGAAACTCCCTTCAGGGTGATTCTTAGGATGTAATGTCATTGGCACTGTTCTGCCCAGGGTCCACACCGATCCAGCTGGCCCAGCAGCAACTAATTTCTGTGATCATATGCAGCCCTGCGGACAACTTGCTAGAGGCTGGGTGGAGCCTCAGGATAAGGATCTTTTTGCTGGGTGTCCATCCCAAGGTAGACAGCCAGCAGGAACAAATGGGGATTCTACAACTTGAGACTATAGCAGCAACTGCCACTGGCCCCCAAACCTACCACTGAGGAACTGCTTCGAGGAGGAGGGGGAGAAGCCAGTCTCCCTCCACCCATGTAGTCCAGAGGAGGAGAGTGGGCAAGCAGTGGTCCTCCAAAGCCAGCCTTTATGATGGGTGGCCACATCACCTGGGGAGCCTGTGGGTGATGAGCCCTTCCTACCCGGAAGAGACAGGGAAGACAGACACAGCAGAGTGGGGTGGGGAACAACACTGGTAATGGCTCCCTCCAGCTCTCCTCCCAGACCTCAAGAGATTGCGAGATACTCCACTTACAGTTGGGGACACTGAGGTCAGGAAAGGGGGTGCTTAGCAAGGGACACAGCTGGAAGCAAGAAGCTCTTCGGGGCTTCTGGTTCTCCTTCAGGTCCTAGATCCAGGTTATACTATTCTTGCCTTGCATTGAAGGGGCAGATTAGAGAGGAAAATATCAAAGTAAACACACCCTGAAGGTCCAGCTGGCCTTTAAAGAGTACAGACAGAGTGGGTAGGAGAGAAGTGTCCATAGATGGAAACTGGGCAGAAATGAGAGGCTTATAGTTTCTCTACCAGCGGCCTGGGATGGGATCATAGCTCAAAGATGAACTCTTAAACCTTAGATAATAGATAAGTTAATGTCACTGAGCTCAGTTACCTCATCTGTAAAATGGGGGTACGTCATGGAGATTTGGGGAACTGAACAAATGAGTGTATTCCCAGGGTTTGGCAGAGTGCATGACGTGGAATTAGCTCTTTGAAACACTTTTTTCAAAAGTTTGACAGCACAAAATTGTGTCTAGCACCCAGCAGGGACTCAGCACCAGATTGCTTATTTGAGTTGTTAGAAATAGGTGTTGGTCCTCAGGATGAGCTGTTCTGCACTGGCCCAGCTGCTCTGTGTGAGTTGTGTGTCCAACTCCCTCCATTATGGGAGCAGAGGGGGGAAGGTGAAGTCTATAGGAGAGATCAGAGGGAAATGATGGGAAATGGCGGGGTCCCTGGAGGCTGCGGGCTGCACATCTAGAAACCACTGACCCCGGCCTATCTTCTGTGTCTCCTTCAGTGAATACAACCACGGTCAATGCCTCAGCCCCACTGGCACCGAACACCAACACGTCTCTGGTAAGCCTTTCTTAACAGGGCAGCTGTTCATGTGCTTTTGTTTATGGTGGGGAGTCAGGAGGAATTGGGAGGTCAATCTCAGGAGCAGCTGGGCTCTGTGAACGATGCTTTTAAGTTTGTGACTGTAAGCATCCTGCTCTAAAGCATCCCCCATGTGTGACATCTCTGTGCAGAAATATAATATTGCATACCCAGAGGAGGTAAAGGATAACCAGAGCTACATACATATACAGATTGTGGTTAGTTTCTGCCAGGGAACCCCCAGTTCCCACTCAACACTGCACTCCCAGACCCAGAAGTTTATTAGCACACACACACCCCCACACACACCCCACCCCACCCCCGCAGTGAATTTGACCTGTCCTTTGCACCTATTAGTCTCCAGGAACCCCAGCCTTCTGCCTTCCCAAACAACGGTAAGTGGTGGGCTTCAGGCCTCTCCCAGCCTAAGTAGATGGAAGGATGTGAAATCATAATTCAGGTAAAGGGCATCATGTAGGCACTGGGGCAGCTTTGTAAGCTCTGAGTGTCCCTAAGGTTGCTTACACTCCCCTGCAGAGGCAGCCAATGGCCCAGCCTATATCCATCTCACCTGACTATGTAACCAAAACCTCAAATATAAGACTTTGAGTAGGGCAGACTCAGGCAGTGCCTACTTCCCAGTGCCTGTTATGTGTTAGGTGCTGGGAGCAGGCCTCAGATGGACCAGCTGGGATGGTTTGGTCTGTGTCTCTGCATTGGTTTTCCACTCCTTAGTGACTCATAGCAGCGTGGTCTCGGGTCTAGGAGTGTGAGGACAGAGGAGAGAGGCCTCCACAATGACTCCAAGTAACTCAACCCCAATTTCCCTTCAGTCGCTGGGATAAAGCACCCTGGCAAAAAGAAGGCAGCTTTAACGGAGAAAGGGTGTATTCAGCTCACAGTCCCAGGCTACAGTCCATCACTGCAAGGGAGGCAAGGCTACAGGGACTTGAAGCAGTGGGTCATATCCAGTCAGGAGTGCAGGAAGAATGAATGCATGTTTAATACAGATGCTGTTTGTTTGTTTGTTTGTTTTGTTTTGTTTTGTTTTTCGAGACAGGGTTTCTCTGTGAAACAGTCATGGCTATCCTGGAACTCATTCTGTAGACCAGGCTGGCCTAGAACTCACAGAGATCCGCCTGCATCTGCCTCCTAAGTGCTGGTATTAAAGGCATGCACCACCACCGCCCGGCGCGATTAATTTTTTTTTATCTGCAACTGCTTAAACTCACATATGTGAAGCCCATACCTACAAAGGATATAAATTATATATATATGTATATGTATATGTATAAATGTTCACAGTCTCTGAATTTTAGCATCTGGGACACCCAGGGAGGAAGTGGTTGAAATGACCCAAGAAGAAAACAGTGAGGATGTGACCTAGGGAAGGAAGGGACACTAACGGTCTCTGAGTGGCAGCGTCAGTAACGCCATGGCTCTCGGCCTGGAACGGGGCAGACCTATGGGAGGGAGGAGAAAGCATCTTCCTCCTGCTGTCGAAACCACATATCCCAGAACACACTGAAGAAACACTTGTCCGCCCCTAATCTTTCTGGGGAGCTTCCTGCGTGTCATTCTTTGAGCAGTCTGCCCCAGGGACATGGCTCTGTTATTCAGGGCATCATCATGGGTAGGAGGGCTAGGGACTCCAAAAGTTTGGTAGGTATTAAGATTACCCAGGACCACAGGGAGAAGGACACACTGCCTGACAGGAGGTCCTGACCCCTTTTCTCCTGTGCTTGGTCTCCAAGTACACCCCCCTTAACCTCACAGCGCTGGACTGGTCCCTGCTGAGCAAGAAAGAGTGTCTGAGCTACGGTGGGCGCCTGCTTGGGAACTCCTGCCGGTTTATCCCAGACCTGGCACTCATGTCCTTCATCCTATTCTTCGGGACTTACTCCATGACCTTGACTCTGAAGAAATTCAAATTCAGCCGCTATTTTCCTACCAAGGTAAGTGCCCCTTGCAGTAGCCAGGGCTTTACACCCAGGGTGTTCTCAAGGCAGACTTAGGTGCCCCACAGGTGCTCGCTGCCAAGACTGACAACCTGAGTTATATCCCCAAGACCCACATGGTGAAAAGAGAGAACCTGCTCCCACACTTCATTCTCTGACCTCCACAGCCGGGCCAATGGCACCTGTGCATGTGCACACACACACACACACACACACACACACACACACTAATATTTTAAAAAGGAACACTCCCACGTGGTCTCTCCAGAGGGCTCTATCTTCTGAGAGGATGGACACCAAGGAGGCATTGGCCTGAGGGATTGATACAAATTAAGACCACAAACTTTGTCCCGCCCAGTGGCCCAGGCCTGCAATCCCAGCTCCACAGAGACTGAGGCGGAAGGATCACAGATTGAAAGCCAGTCTGGGAAACACACACCCGGTCTCAAAAGAAAATGAAGGGGCTAAAAAGATGGCTCTGGAGTTAAGAGGGTCTGCGGCTCTTCCAGAGGACCCGAGTTTGGATGCCAGCACCCACACTGGGTGATTCACAACTGTGTATAACTCCAGCTCCCTCTACTTGCCACCAGAGGCAGCCACACATACATGCCATTCATTTACACAGACATACACACAAATAAGAAATCTTAATAGTAAAATGTTTAAGAATAAGATTAAAGTTTTAAAAAGAGGACAAGGAATATGGCTCAGGATCAGAGTGCTTGTTTATCATGGAGGCTCTAGATTTTTTAAATTTTTATATTTATTTAATTATTTTGTTATTTTTCAAGACGAGACAGGGTTTCTCTGTGTAATAGCTCTGGCTGTCCTAGAACTCACTTTGTAGAGCAGGCCTTGAACTGGTCTTGAACTCGCAGAGATCCACCTTCCTCTGCCTCCCAAGTGCTGAAACTAAAGGTGTGTGCCACCATGCCAAGCTGAGGCTCTAGATTTAATCTCCAGTATTGAAAATCAAACAACAACAACAAATGAGACTTTGGAGGCAGAAAGGTCCAGTTGCCCCTGACAACACTTGATATTTTCCAACCTTCTTCCTGGCCTTTTGCTTCTAAATTCCTTGTGTTTCTAAATGTTTCGTTCCCCTCGTGTAGCCGGATAAATCTTTCCCACCCACCAGTACCTAAATAACCAGTCAGAGGCTTAATATTCATTACAAACTGTTTGCTCTATGGCTCAGGCTTGTTGCTAGCTAGCTATTACATCTTTTTTTTTTTTTAAGATTTATTTATTTATTATGTATACAATGTTCTGCTTCTGCTTGCATATATCCCTTCAGGCCAGAAGAGGGCGCCAGTCTCATTACAGCCAACTGTGAGCCACCATGTGGTTACTGGGTAATTGAACTCAGGACCTCTGGAAGAGCAGCCAGTGCTCTTAACCTCTGAGCCATCTCTCCAGCTCAAGCTATTACATCCTAAATGAACCCATTTCTATTAACCTATGTATTGCCATGTGGCCGTGGCGTTACCAGTCTGCTGGCATGTTGCTCCTTGGGCGGCACAGGCTGGCGTCTGCCCTGACTCCACCTTTCTTCTCCCTGTATTTTTGCTTAGATTTCCTGCCTGGCTATAACCTGCCTTGCCGTAAGCTAGAACAGCTTCTTTACTAACCAGTAGTAGCAACACATATTCACAGCATACAGAAAGACCATGCCACAGAACCCTGGTGACTGATGAAGTTTAAAAAAAAAAAAAAAGACCTTATTGTGTGTTTATTGGCCATATAGCCAAATTGGCTTTGTTCTTGGAAATGCTCTGTTTCAATCTGCCACATGTTTTCTGTTGAATTTGATTTTTATGTGATATGTACTCTCCTTTTTTGTGATGTATGTATTGCAAAGGCCTGATGTCATTCTGTTAACTGGCCTTTTGATTATTTTAAAAATTAGCTATTACTTTTTTTTTTTTTTAATTTGTGTGTGTGCCTAGGCGTACCATGGTTCATGTATGAAGGTCAGAGGGCAACCTGGAGGGGTCGGTCCTCTCCTCCCACCATGTGGGTCCTGGGGGTAGCACTCAGGTCCTCAAGTTTACCTACCCAGCCTTCTCTCCAGGCCCCTTTAAACCCTCCTTATCGTTTTTAAGATTCATTCCTTTTATTTTCTGTCTATGAATGTTTTGCCTGAATATATTTATGTTCATCACATGCACAGAGTGTCCAAAGAAGCTAGAAAAGGGGCATCAGATCTGATGGAACTGGAGTTACAGATTGTTGAGAGCCAACGTGGGGGTTCTGGGAACCAAACCTTAGCAAGAGCAGCCAGTGCTCTTAACTGCCAAGCCTCCTTCTCTCCAGCGTCTTCCACTCTTTGGCTTTTCTAAGGGACCTGTTGATGAACAGAATTCTCAGTTTCACGTAATCAAACACGGCCGAATTTCCCTTTCAGAAAATACTAGCAGAAACCCCGTGCCGTGCTCTAAAAGCCCGTTGGTCTGCCTTTCGTGTTGGCTCTGCAATCCTTCGTAAGCGATTCTGATGTACAATGGGAGATAGTGGTGCTTTGTGTTTTGTATAAATAGCTCATTGTCCCAGCTTTTGTTTTTGCTTTCCAAGACCATTGTTTTCTGTGATGTTTTGCAAAGCATCCTTTGCCGTGTCTCATGGGTTCCTGCACGACAGTGTCCCTTCTGGGTTTTTTATTCCATTTCACTGGCTTAGTCAGGGGTCCCCCTCTCAATCCAGGCTGGGTACAACAATCTGCCAGCATGTCTGGAGGAGCTAGGGTTTCCTTCTGAGTTCAACTCACGCATCTGCTGGGTGGCCAAGTTCGGTCATTTTATCAGAGTGTGACTTCAGCAAGAACTGCCACTCTGGCCAAAGCCTCCCAAGTTCTCCACACCACCATCTTTCACTCGTGTCTCCAAGGTGGGTGCTATCATTATCTGCATTGTGCAGGAAGGGAAACTGAGGCTTGGAAAGATGGTGGACACCCCCGAGGTTGCTGACCCAGGCCTGCTGACTTCCGAACACAACCCTTAACCGTTCTCTCCATTACCACCTAAGGACTGAGTCTTCAGCAACCTGGAACTCACACTCGCTTCCTCCTTTCCTCTCTGCAGGTCCGGACCCTGGTGGCTGACTTTTCCATTGTTTTCTCCATCTTGCTGTTCTGTGGAATCGATGCCTGTTTTGGCCTGCAAACCCCTAAGCTGCATGTGCCTAATGTCATCAAGGTTTGCTCCTTGCCCTTGCCTGGGCAGTCTCTCTGCCTGCCTCCTACCTGCAGAGTTCTCCTTTGTGCTTATCCAGCTTTCTTCTCTCAGCCAAGAGTGTGTACTGTAGCCCTTTGTGTGGTTCTCCCAGATGTGGTCATTTGAGAGGTGGGTGGGGACCTATGCACCATAATATAGGGCTGTGGACCTTCAGAGTGGGAAAGACTCTGGAATCTTCTCTCCACGCTATCAGAGGTTTCTGATCCTCTCTAACTGTGGCAGTCTACAAACTGGGCCAACTGAGATCCTTCCAAAGAGATCACTTAGAATGATCATCCCCAAAGGGCAGCCCCTGGACTAGGGTCATGTTGTTCTGGGTGGGCATCCTCATGGCACTGTGCTCCTTCATGAGGATCCCCTGGTATGCGGCTGCCATGGTCATCTCCATTGCCCACATGGACAGCCCCAAGATGGAGACAGAGACCAGTGTCCCAGGGGGAGCAGCCCCAGTTCCTGGGGGTCAGGTAGGACAGAGCTTAAAAATGTAGATCCTCTGCTGGGCGTAGTGGCGCACACCGTTAATCCCAGCACTTGGCAGAGGCAGGCAAATCTCTGTGAGTCTGAGGCCAGTGTGGTTTACATAGTGAGTTCCAGGACAGCCAAGGCTATATAGTAATACCTTGTATCATTTAAATAAAAGAAAAAAAAAAGAAAGAAGGAAGGAAGAAAAGAAAAAGAAAAAAGTGGAGATTCTTTTTCGTTTGGTTGTTTTGGTTTTGGAGACAGGGTTTCTCTGTGTAACAGTCCTGGCTGTCCTGGAACTCACTTTGTAGACTCAGAGACCTGCCCGCCTCTGCCTCCTGAGTGCTGGGACTAAAGGCATGCGCCACCACTGCCCAGCTCTAGTACAGATGCTTAGTCCTATCCTAGACCTATAGAATCGGAAACACTGGAGTGGAACCTTTAATGAACTCGTCACATGATGCTGGGCATGCTTGAAGTTGAGGCCCATGATACAAAAATTGCTCATTAGGGCCTGGTGAGACGCATCTGTGGGTAAAGGTGCTTGCTGCTAACACCAGCAACCTGAGTTCAGTCCCTGCGATACACATGGTGGAGGAGAGAACGGACTCCCACAGGTTGTTTTCTGACCACCACACATGCACTGTGGCACATGTACACACACAAACACTTGAAATATAATTTTAATAAATTTATGAAAACTTTAAAGAACTTGAAAAAAAAAAACAACACAGGAAGATTAACCAGCCCCAAACTCCACCTATCTCAACAGACTTCTATACAGCCAAATTAGCCACTCTGAAGCTGTGGAGTTTCTTGTTTGATTTTACATTTCACCATCAAATACATTTTTATGCACTTATCTACAACCAAAAACCAAAAAATCCACAGTAGAGTTAAAACTAGAAAAGCAGTTTGTTGGCATCTTCTTTCATGACTCATGTCCAAAATGTACTTTTGTGTCTATGTGTGGCTTTTTTCCAGACAGGGTTCCTCTGTGTAGTCCTGACTGCCCTGGAACTAGCTCTGTAGACCAGGCAGGCCTCAAATTCAGAGATCCACCTGTCTCTGTCTCCCTAGTGCTGGGATTAAAGATGTGCACCACTATGCCTGGCCTCAAAATACAATTAAAAAGGAAAAAAAAAAAAAAGAAATTATCCATCCAGAATTGATGATTTGCTTACGGCCAAGCACAAATCCTCCCAAATGCACCAACTGTCTAACTGAAGTAGGGAATCCATGTCTAGAACCCACCTTTGAAGTAATGTTAGCCTTAAAATAAAAGCACTGGCTTCTGGAAGTTGGGGGACAGCTCCATGAGTAAGACCCCTTGCTCTGAAAATGGGAGCATCTGAGTTTGAACCTCCAGCACCCATAGCAAAAGTCAGATGTGGCTGTGCATGTCGGCAACCCAGCATCAGAGGCCAGAGACAGGCTGAGTCTGGGTGCTCACTGGCCAGCCAGCCTAGCCAAAATGGTGAGGTGTCAGTCAGAGGCAGTGAACCAAGACAATGAAGGCTGAGCAACAGAGGAAGACATCTGCTAT
The DNA here is from genome assembly GCF_949786415.1 of Peromyscus eremicus. Taxonomy (NCBI): domain Eukaryota; kingdom Metazoa; phylum Chordata; class Mammalia; order Rodentia; family Cricetidae; genus Peromyscus; species Peromyscus eremicus. The sequence goes on from NC_081418.1 coordinate 95,193,098, forward strand.
GCTGAGGGGTTTGCATGCTCACATGCACGCAACACACACACACACACACACACACACACACACACACACCCCTCCCTCTTCCTCTTAAATGTCCACCTCTGTACAAATGACCCTTTATTCTTTTTTTTTTTTTTTTTTTTTTGGTTTGTCAAGACAGGGTTTCTCTGTGTAGTTTTGTGCCTTTCCTGGATCTCCCTCTGTAGACGAGGCTGGCCTCGAACTCACAAAGATCTGCGTGCCTCTGCCTCCCGAGTGCTGGGATTAAAGGCGTGCGCCACCACCACCCCGCGACCCTTTATTTTTGACATGCAGATCTGCACTGATGTTTGGCTTTTCACAGTCAGCCCTCGGAGCTCTGTAGGCAGATGGCTCCGCAGAGGCAGCATTAGTCCCATCGGATGCTTTGTTGCTTTGTTCCGTCAGGCCCCCTTCTTGTCATTTGTCTTTCTGTGACAAATGACTACATGTTTCTCCTGGCTGCCCTCTGACCCTCGCCTGTTTTCCCAGGGTGTCGCAGCCCATTATGTTCTGTTTCGTTCTGCAGCCCCAATGTGTCTGTGTTCCTTCCCATGCCTACCTGCCTCTGTGACGCTCTTTAAAGTCGCAGGTTCCTAGCATCTTTAAGGGGAAACATCGTAGTTGAAAAGTACCTCCAGGTGGGGAAGGAGAAGCAGCGGGAAGCTGGGGGCGCAGGCAAGTGTCTGGGACAAGGGACAGAGGGACAGGCCTCTCTGCTTCCTCCACTCAGCCCACACGGCCTGACCGAGGCTGGTTTGTTGCCCCCTTTGGGAAGAACCCTTGGTGGGTGTACCCTGCGAGCATCCTGCCCGCCCTGCTGGTGACCATCCTGATCTTCATGGACCAGCAGATCACCGCTGTCATTGTCAATCGGAAGGAGAACAAGCTGAAGGTGAGGCTGAGCCAGGAGCAGACTTGGGGGACCAGAGGAAGAACATTCTTCCTTTCCTACTTTGGGGAGATAAGTCCCCCTTTGGTGTCTTTAAGGTGAGAGATACGTGCCCTGGAACAGGACCAATGTGACGTGGTCTGAGAACCAGTTGCAAGTCCAGGCTGGGTCTTGGGCATAAGCTCCCTGTACACCTCAGAATGTCTCTCTGGCTTGTGCCTCCTGACAGTGAAACCTGGGCACCTCACACATGCCAATGGGTATAGGCCTAGAATCAGGAGGCAGAGGAATCTCCTCAGCCCCATGCTTCCTGGAGTTCCCCTCCTTGCCTTTGGGGCTGAGGAGATTCAGGTCATCACTGACTCAGGCCCCACTTAATCTGGACCACTCTAGGCTGGGCCCCTTATCTAAAAACTACAGAGAGACTGTGGCCAATGGGCACGAGCTCTTCTTCCCAGAGGCCAAACCCAGGGCCTTGCCAAGTCTGGGCATCCCTCTTCTCCACACCTGTGTCCCTGGCTCAATTTTTTTAGACAACGTGGCAACTAAAGCCACCTCTGGGGATAGTGAGGCCCAGACACACACTAAGTCCTCAGGGTGAGTGTCTCAGTAGGGCAGCCCCCTCAGAATACACTCTGGAAGGCAGGGGGAGCCCTTGAACCATGATCTACAAAATGGTTGCTTTGGAAAGGATCAGGTTCCCAGAAGCTTTTCCTGTCCCACTGCCCTACAGAAGGCCGCGGGCTACCATCTGGACCTGTTCTGGGTGGGCATCCTCATGGCTCTGTGCTCTTTCACGGGGCTCCCCTGGTATGTGGCTGCCACAGTCATCTCCATTGCCCACATCGACAGCCTCAAGATGGAAACAGAGACCAGCGCCCCGGGAGAGCAGCCGCAGTTCCTGGGAGTCAGGTAGGACAGAGCAAAGCATGGGCCACCTGAATGGGAGTGGACATCTTAGGGGAAGAGAACATTTTTCCTCGAGGTATTTGGGCAAGAAAGGCCTTCCCTATGGCCACTGAAATCACAGCCCTAGAGGAATATTCTGAAGAAGAGAGAGGTGAAAATTCAATTCTATCAATTCCAAGTGATTTTTTTTTGAATAGTCCCCAGTAGTAACACACACACACACACACACACACACACACACACACACACACACACACTCTAGAGCGGTGGTTTTCAACCTTCCAAATGCTGTGATCCTTTAATACAGTTTCTCATGTTGTGGTGACCCCAACCATAAAATTCTTTCATTGTTACTGCATATCTATTATGAACTGTAACATAAATACCTGGTTGCAACCCTCGGGTTGAGTACTGCTGCTCTAGAGTCTCACCCGTGGGCCACCATTTGGCCCCTTCTTGCCCTCTCTTTGTCTTTCCTCAAGACCCTGTAGAGGCCTTCCCATGGGTTCACCTCCTGCCTAGCTGCCATACCTCTGGAGAGCCTTCCTGGACCCAACCAGGATGCCAGCCTGTCGCCCTGGCTTGTCCCTTCTGTTCTTCTCCTTGCCTCTCCATTCCTGCCCCACGTCGGGCCCCAAACTGGTTCATGCAGGAAAATACATCCTCTGCCCCTTTGGGGCCTCGAGGTCCATGCCAGACCCTCGTGTTCTCCAAAATGGCTGCCCTGGGAGCTTACTACCTGGCATGCGTGGGGGCGACCCCTTTGTTTGGTTGAAGTGCTCAAGATTGGCCAGGCAGAGTCCTTTCCCGGCCCACTCCCTGGACTTAAGCAGTCTACCCAGAGCCTACAGCTGTAGTCTGGGTTGTGCCAGGGCCTTCTTGCATCTGCCCCTGCTGCCTCCTCTATGGGCAGTCAGACTCTTGCCCCATGTCTTCAGCTGTGATTCCCAGGGGTAGGACTCAACACCAAAGCAGGGCGCCAAGCACTTTACATCCTCCCCATAGCAGTGTCGTCGTCATCTCAACTGTGGTCAGCACAGGGTGTTCATGGCCTACATAATGCCCACAGGTAGGTAGCAGAGCCGAGTCGGCCTAAGTCCAAGCTCCCAGCTGTTAGGCACCACACTGAACGAATGACCTTCCTGACATGCCTTAAAATGCCCTTGCCCAGGTCGGGTGCTTCCTGCCTTCCCTAACCAAGTCAGCTAGGCCTTGGGCAGCAAGGCGGAGCCCAATGAAGGCGCCCCTGGAGTCTACAGTGTTGGACATAATAAGCTTCAAGTCCAACAGAGGAGCTGAAGGGGCTGGGAATGGCCACGGAGTATCTTCCAGGTCGTCCCTGACTGTGTGCTCATCTCCGCCAGGGAGCAGAGAGTGACCGGTGTCCTGGTCTTCATCCTGACAGGCATCTCCGTCTTCCTGGCTCCCATCCTAAAGGTGAGGCTCTGCCCCATTGCCCACAAAGCCCAAGGCCCACCGGCCTGCAGGCCATAAGAAAGGCAAGATGTGGGGCTGGAGAGATGGCTCAGAGGTTAAGAGCACTGGATGCCCTTCCAGAGGTCCTGAGTTCAATTCCCAGCAACCACATGATGGATCATAACCATCTCTAATGAGATCTGGTGCCCTCTTCTGGCATGCAGGCAGAACACTGTGTACATAACAAATAAATAAATCTTATAAAAAAAAAAAAGGTAGCTTCAAAAAAAGAAAAAAGAAAGGCAAGATGTGAACAGGCAATGGTGGTGTTATACGTGGTCTGTTATGATTATTGCTGTCATGTCTGCTCTGCCCCCACCCCTTTCAGGGGCCACTGTTACCTTTCTGGGGAGCATTCTTCTGCAGTGTGCTCACGGATCTCCCAGAGCTGGGCTGGACCACGTTGCCATGGTTTGGGCTCACTCCAGATCTTCTTGCTTTGCCCATTTTCTGAATGTAAACTTTGCAGAGGGGAACCCCGAGTTCTGCAAGTCCCATCTCCGCTTCTCCATCTTGTGTATCTCGGGCACACAAGTGACTTTTCCCCCAAAATTTTGAAACTCTTCTTACTCACATCCCAACAACTAAAGGACACCACAGCAGGGGTGCATTCAAGGCTGTGTCCCTCAGGAGATCTGCTTTCCAGTCAGGAGTCAGGCAGTCCTGACAGGCCCCGCTACTCTGTTCTCTACCACATCCACTTGCCTGTTAATGGTCCTTTCCTTCCATCAATATCCACGTAAGACTTCCTTTGTGTGTGTGTGTGTGTGTGTGTGTGTGTGTGCACAAGCGCACGTGTGTGTGTGTGTGAATGAGGCTGGAGACCATCCATGGAAGCCAGAAGTGTCAGATTCTTCTGGAGTTTGTGAGCCACCCGACATGGGTGCTGAGAACTGACCTCAAGTTCTCTGCGAGAGCAGTGTGTGTTCTTAACCCCTGACCGTCTCTCTGGGTTCTCTACCTTTTTTTTTTTTTTTTTTTTTTGAGACAGGGTCTCTCACTGAACCTGGAGCTCATTTTGGCTAGGCTGGCCAGCAAGCTAAAGGGTCTCTCTCGTCTGTACCTCCACAGCGTTGGGGTAACAAATTAATGCCTCTGCACTTGGCCTTTTCACTTGGATCTTGGGGTTTAAACCCAGGCCTTGTGTTTTGCACAGCAAGCGCTTTGCTGAAGGAGCCATCTCTGTGGCCCAGGACTTTCCTTCCTTGTTAAACTTAGTCCGCTTCTGCTGCCATTCCCTCCTCCTGCCTCTTACTCTCTTCAAACAGCTGCTTTTGAGCCGGGCGGTCTTGGCGCACACCTTTAATCCCAGCACTCGGGAGGCAGAGCTGGGTGGATCTCTGTGAGTTCGAGGCCAGCCTGGTCTACAGAGCGAGATCCAGGAAAGGCGAAAATCTACACAGAGAAACCCTGTCTCAAAAAAAAAAAAAAAAAAAAAAAAAAAGCTGCTTTGGGGCGACCTTGCAAAGAACAGAGTGAACAGCCAGATGCACATGATTCTCTCACTATGACAAGTGTTTCTGGCTTGAAAATAGACGCTGGGCACATCTGAGCAGTAGGCGTGCCGCTGGGTCCTTCAGAGGAACGTCTGCATTGTGTATGCACAGACCACAGGCAGATGGGCAGGTATTTTTGTTTATTTTACAGTGGTTCTTTGCAGGCCGGTGACATAGTTCATGGAGTGAGGGCACCTGCTGCTGAGGCTGCCATCTGAGTTTGACACCCTGGACCGTGTGGTGGAAGGAGAGAACCAACTCTCAAAGGCTGTCCTCCAACCTTCATACATGCTCAGTGACCTGCACACAGGAACACACACACACACACACACACACACACACACACACACACACACTGCAAAAAAATAAATAGGGGCTGGAGAGATGGCTCAGTGGTTAAGACCATTGGTTGCTCTTAAAGAGTACCTGGGTTTGGTTCCCAGCACCTACATGGTAGTTCACAAATACCTCTAACTCCAGTTTCGGAGGCTCTGACACCCTCTTCTGGCCTCAGTAGGCACCAGGCATACATGTTGTGCACATGTATATACATGCAGGCAAAAAACACTAATACAGATAAAATAAAAATAATTTTTTTTTAAAAAATGAGTATATTATGTTTTAAATTTGATTTAATGAATACAAGTAAAATAAAGCACACTTTTAATAGTCAGGTCTGATAGCACAGGGCCTATAACTTGGGAAAATGAAGCAGAGTCGCAAGTTCAAGGCCAGCATGTGCTACAGAGTGAGTTCAGTGCTGGCCTAGTCACAGAATAAATAGTGCAGTGAAGACGGGGGTGGGGGGGGTGGGAGGGAGAGAGCAGAGCAGCGGTGGAGTGCCTGCCTAGCACACGGAAGGCCCTGGGGAAATGGCGGGGGGCGGGGTGCTCACCCAGCGCACGCAAGGCCCTAATGCGATCACAAGCAAACCAAGAACCACTTTTATGGTCCCAGAGATGGAACTCAGGGTCTCGTGAATGCCAGATTTTTACATTTTGTGTGTGTGTGTGTGTGTGTGTGTGTGTGTGTGTGCGCGTGCGTGTGCATGTGTGAGCTCGTGCACGAGCACATATGTGTGTGCATGCATGTGTGGTATGTGATGTGTGTGGAGGTCAGAGCACAACTTATGGTTTTCTCTTGTCACCTTATGTGTCCTGGGGGTTGAACTTGGATTGTCAGGCTCAGCAACAGGTGACTGTATTTACTGGGCATTTCCCTGGCTCCAAAGTGTATTTTAAATGTCCAGGGCATATTCGCTTTTCTGGAAAGGTCTCCAAAGAACCATCAGTGTCTGTCCTGATACTGTTTGACAAGTGTTCACGTCAAAAAACCCACTAGTCTAAAAAGAGCGTGATTTAGGGACCAAAGGCTCCCCCCAACACTTTGCAGACAGCAGCTCCCATCTCCCAGGGACAGTCTCAGACTCCAGCCCAGCTGTGGGGCACACCCAGCAATCTAGCCGTCCCCACACCAGCCTTTTTCTATGTGTTTGAACTGACCACAAAGCAGCTAGAAAATTCCACCATGGTCTCTGTTCTTTCATCCCATTTACAATGGGATCGATTCTTTTATGGGCACATTTATTATATCCTGTGTATAACGGCCAGTCTTTGGTGCTCATAATGTTGACATCCAGTTCCACACTGACATTGTCTGTGTTCTTAGTGCGGGGCATCAGGCCCATAGCAGCATAAAGAAAAGAGTTGAACTGAGGGTTCGGATGTGCTCAGTGGCACAGTACTTACCAAGCATGGCCGAGGAACTGGGTTCCATCTGCAGTCGGGAATCAGGACTGTAAATCACAGGATGTCTGGTTTGAGCATATCAAGGTGTACACCTTCCTATAAATAAAGGCTTTGGCAGCTGAGAGGTGGCTCAGTAGTTAAGAGAGCTTGCTGCTCTTCCGTTTGGATCCCAGCACCCACAACTGGCAGCTCATAACCACCTATAACTCTAATTCCAGGGAATCCAACTCCCCTCTTCTGGCCTCTGAGGGCACCCACACACACGTGGCATACACTCACACACACATAAAAATTAAAATTAAAAAAAATATTTTTTGAAGATAGGATTTCAAAAGTATTAAATTCTTTCCCGCCAGTCCCGGACAACTGCATCTCTCACAAAAGCCACAAAATGGGCTGGAGAGAGTTCTGCCCAAGAAGCAGACGTGCGTGCAGGCTGGGATGCTGCTGACATGGGCCCTGCAGCTGTGAGGAGGCAAGGACTGTGGTGCCCTGAGGCTGGGTCAGGAACTTCCCAGGGCTCCCGGTGCTGTTTTCAAAATTCTAGGGCTGTAGCTCAGCTGGTAGGCCGTTTGCCGAGCATACTCGACCCCTTGGGGTCCATTCTCATTCCGTCCCTGCACTGCACAGACCAGACACAGTTTGATATCTAATGGGGCATGCCTCTAATCTCTGTTTTCTTCATTTTGATTAGTTTTTGGTTTGGTTTGGTTTGGCTTGGTTTGGTTTTTCAAGACAGGGTTTCTCCATGTAATTTTGGTGCCTGTCCTGGATCTCACTCTGTAGACCAGGCTGGCCTCGAACTCACAGAGATCCGCCAGGCTCTGCCTTCTAAGTGCTGGGATTAAAGGCAATGCACCACCACCGCTCGGCTTGATTAGTTTTTTAAAAGACTTCTTTTTATTTATGCGTATGTGTGTATATCTGTGTGAGTGTATACCACGTTGCTTGGGCGCTGTCAGAAGCCAGAGGAGGGCATTGGATCGCCCTGGAGCTGCAGTTACAGGCGGTTGTGAGCCACCCAGTGTGAGTGCTGAGAGCAGAGCTAGACCCTCTGGAGGAGCAGCAAGCCTTCTAAATCACTGAACCACCTCTCCAGCACACAACCCTTGTTCTTTTATTGTTAAAGATAATTAATGTCTTCCTACGAAACCCTGAGTGACCTGGAACTTGAGATGTGAACCAGGCTGGTCTTAAACTTCCCACAGTCCTGCTGTCCCAGCCTCTCAAGTGTTGGGATTACAAAGGTGAGCCATGCTGGGCAGGTGGTAGCACACACCTTTAATCCCAGCACTCGGGAAGCAGAGGCAAGTGGATCTCTGTGAGTTCGAGGCCAGCCTGGTCTCCAGAGTGAGATCCAGGACAACCAGAACTGTTACACAGAGAAACCCTGTCTTGAAAAAATAAAACAAACAAACAACACCCCCCCAACAAAACAAACAACAACAACAACAAAAAAAAACCCCACACAGATGAGCCACAATACTGGCTTTTGACTTCTTATTGAAGCTTTTCTTTCAATTGCTCCCATATTTGAATGCAGTTTGCACCGTGTTAACATATTGACTTTTTATGTTGCTTTATAATTAAGACATTTCCCACAAGCCATGTGTTAGCAGGAAGACGCAAGGGCCACCTAAATCCCTTTTTAACTTTGAGCTCAAATGCCTTGGGATTGAAGTTTCCAACATCTAGATCCAAATCTTTCTTAGTGCTTAAATATTGAGGAATCTAACTCAAAAGAGATCACTTGCTTGCTTGGATGTCTTGACACTCTTTTCCTTTTAAAGATTTATTTTACTTTTAAAAATTATGTGTGTGTGTATCTGTGTGTGGGTATGTGCACACGAATGCAGGGCCTGCAGAGGCCGGAAGAGGGCGTGAGATCCCCTGGAGCTGGAGTTACAGGGGCTGTGAGCCACCTGAAGTGGCTGCTGGTGCTCTTAACTGCAAGCCATGCCTCCAGCCACTGTCTCAACATTATTAAATGGCACCTATAAGTTAGGCAACCCATATTGGTATCAAACTTTGTGCTTTCCAAAGTGTTCTCCCAGGACCACCCAAGAGCAAGGCAGGCTCTTCCTCAGCTTCCCAAGGTTCCCAGGTCAGCTGAGGCAGAAGTGGGAAGGATCTGGTAAGACTGAGTAGTGCTCAGTCCGGGTAGCTCCCTCTTGTTGGAAGGAGTAACTCACATCATGTAGGTTCTGAGTGGCTGGGATAGCAGCCAGTCCTGGAAGGCAGCTGCATGCTGGCTTGGCCACCCAAGCAGGAGGAGTGTCGTTCCACCCTGACGGCCCCCCTCACATCCTCTGGCTTCAGAGCTGCTCTTGGACCCTCAGCTCCTCCAAAGTCCAGCTCTCCAGCATCCTCTGTGGTTGGCTAACACCACTGTCCATCATCAAATAGCCAAGGACCCTCCCCAGCCCAAACCTCTGTTCTCCTTTCAGTACATCCCCATGCCAGTGCTCTATGGCGTCTTCCTCTACATGGGTGTAGCCTCCCTCAACGGCATCCAGGTAAGGTGGTGTCCTCCCCAGGCTAATGGGACCTGGAGTCAGAATTGCATGTCTAGTCGTGTGATACTGAGACTCTAAATGCTTACTGTCCCGGTTCTATGAGAGGATAATGGAATGATGCACTTCCATCGACCGTGCCAACAAAATGACCACACTAGGTACTTTACAGGTATCACAGAATCTGTGTGATTAGGCCCTTGGATCCACATTTTACAGGTGGAGAAACTGAGGCAGGTCAAGCTAACTCTGATGAATCTAAAGTTACTCCACAAAAGAAAAGCTTTTGCCTTCTTCTGACTCACTATGAGGCCAGGGTCCCTTGACAGTTTGTGCCACTGTTAAATTGGCTGCTTTTTCCTTAAATATGGACCATGTTCATATTCCTTTAGTCACTATCTCTGGGCTGTTTCCTTTATCCAGTGCTCAGGGCCCCTCCCCTATGCTATACATGCCTAGATCCCAATAGCCTGTCATGATTAGGAGTCCCCTCTCCGAGGCCCTACCAGGTCATCTCTTCCCTAATCTGTAGCCTTCGGCCCGGGAGCCTGACCTCCTGGTTGAGACCTATACTATATTCTTACCAGTTCTGGGAACGCTGTAAGCTTTTCCTCATGCCAGCCAAGCACCAGCCGGACCATGCCTTCCTGCGCCATGTGCCCCTTCGCCGGATCCACCTATTCACCCTGGTGCAGATCCTCTGCCTGGCACTACTCTGGATCCTCAAGTCAACCATGGCCGCCATCATCTTCCCAGTCATGGTGAGCAGGGTGCGCTCCTTAACAGACTGGGTGGGGCAGTGCCACCAGGAGGGTTCAGGGCCAGTGAACAGAGATAAGTGCCAGAGTAGCAGGACCCTGCAGAGACAACCCATATGCTGAGTCCAGGGCAGAAGTCACCCAGTCTCCCCTGGTGGGCAAGAGGGATGGGGAAGTAAGTCAAAGCAGAGAGCCAAGCTCCCCATGATGAACTTCAAGCTGGTTGGAAATAGAAGTATAATAGTAAAGCTTTCATCACATAAAAGAATGGGTCATGCCGGGCGGTGGTGGCGCACGCCTTTAATCCCAGCACTCAGGAGGCAGAGGCAGGCACATCTCTGTAAGTTCGAGGCCAGCCTGGACTACAGAGTGAGTTCCAGGAAAGGCGCAAAGCTACACAGAGAAACCCTGTCTCGAAAAACCAAAAAAAAAAAAAAAAAAAAAAGAATGGGTCATGATGGGCAGAGACCAGATTCAAGAACTTAAGAATGTACACTGGGCAGGGTGGTACTGGCTGTAATCCCAGCACTAGGGATGCTTCGGCCTCTGAGGCTTGCTGGCTAGTTAGTCTTGGGGACACTGGAATGGCTGCAGAGACACTGGCCACAAAAGGTCCCTGGACTCAGCCAACTGAGGAGAAAACACAAGCTCACAGTTTCCTCTGAGCTCCCACAAAACTTCTGCCTTTCTGCCCGTCTTCCCACCCCAGATCCTGGGCCTTATCATTGTTCGAAGGCTCCTGGACTTGATTTTCTCCCAGCACGACCTGGCCTGGATTGACAACATCCTCCCAGAGAAGGAGAAACAGGAGACAGACAAGAAGAAGAAGAGAAGGAAAGGGGTCCATGAAAACCCTGATGAGGAAGTGGGGACAGTGAGTGGCCTGGGCAGAGGGCAGTGACTGGGAGACTCTCTCTCTCTCCACTTCTGCCAGGGTGCAGGGTGGCTTTTTGGGTGGCTTGCAACAGTACCTACCTGGCACAGGAGGGATGTCATCTGTGTTGGTCTTTGGTGCCGAGACTCCATCTGTTTCTGGGAATATCCTCAGGGTGGTCAGAGCTAGTGAGCTTCCCTGCCTAGGAACAGGTGATGGCCACACCCGCCCTCCTGTTACTGTGGGTTCTCAGGACCATTTTCAACAGCAAGGCAAGTGCCTGGGGCAGAACAGGCTCCAACATGGAAGGCCGTTGTAAGGAGGATCTCCAGAGAAAGGAGTAGGCCTAGGGTGGCGGGGAGTCCAGTGGGAACTCACAACAAACCTAGACTCCAAGTGGGTGGCCCTGTTGGCTTGGGCCTCCCATGGGGTATTGGGGATGGAGTGAGAGAGGCACGTGTCTTCACGGAAGGTAGAATGACCACCTCGTTGCCCCACCTTCCCCTCTCCTTACCCATGTTCCTTTTGTATCTCAGCCCTAAAACCCACAGGGACTCAAGAGCCAAGGAGTTAATCCAGACTGTATAGGAAGTCTCAAAACATTAGGCAGAAAGATTTTCTGATTCGAGCACTCATTGCAAATGATGACAACTATTTCCCAAATGGAACAAGACCTCCCAAGATGGACATGTAGCCAAATGTCTAAGGGAATTAAGAAAACAATTTCTACTTTGGTCATGCCCTCTCGTGACACCATGCCCAGGTCCCAGTCTCCCCCATTTGACTCGAACCCACTGTCTTCATCTACCCTGTTCTAGGGATCTCACCCTTTGCAAATGAAAACTGTTCACAGGCAAATCCATCACTAGCAAATCCTTGCCGACTGTGAGCAATGCTTAAGCTGTCCTCTAACTGTGATGGCTTCCGTATCCTTAATTGCTGGCTTCTTTCAAGAAGAGAGGGCCTTCAATTTTATTTCATGTGCTTTTTTTGGCAATAAAAACTTTACAAAGATAAATTTCTAAAAACAAAGGAGAAATGTTCTGGGCTGGGGATGTAGCTCAGTTGGCAGGGCACTTGCCTGGTGTGCATGAAGCTCTGGGTTCGATTTCTAGTGCCCTATAAACCAGGCATGGGCATGCATAACTGTCATCCCAACACTTAGGAGGTAGAATCAGGAGGATCAGAAATTCAAGAGCATCCCCAGGCACATAGTCCATTTGAGGCCAGTCTGTGGAGGAAGGAAGGATGCAGGGAAGGAAGGGCAGAGTCCAATCATCTTGTTTGATTTTAAAATTGATCATTTTTTAAATTATGTATGTATGTGTCAGTGTGTAGATGTGTGGCTATATGCATGTGAGTGCCTGTGGAGGCCAGCAGAGAGCATTAGGTCCCTGGAGCTGGAGTTAGAGGTGATTGTGAGCTGCCCAGTGTGTGTGCTGGGAACCAACCTCCAGTCTTCTCTAAATGCAGCCGGAGCTCTTAACCTCTGAGCCATCTCTCCAGCCCTGCCCTCCACCAAGTGTCTTTTAAAGACAAATGCTTTTTCCTTCTTTGATCTCTTCAGTAAACATCTGAGATACTCTCATGTGCCAGGAATTACTCCAGGTCTGAGAGAAAACACTTCCGCACTTTATGATACATATATGCAGTGGAAGAACAAGATTTGAGTCACAGAGACTCATTTTAAAGGTGCCTTTATGACAACGCCACTATAGTGTGCGTCACTCACAGTGACTGCCTACACTACAGGGCAGATTAAACTGTTGGGAGTGAAATTCCTGGCTGAATTCCTTCCTGACTCCTGGGTCTCCACAACAGTGGGTTACTGCGCCATGGGGCACATAGGGGCACCATGTGTTTGCTGCAGCCCTCATTGATTGGTCTGGGTGGGTAGAGAATAGTGGCTTACACTGTGCACACAGGCATCTCCTGTCTTAGTGAGGAAGCCTGAGTGGTTGTGCTGGTGTTTACCTGCTTGCCCCGAGTGGTTGTGTTGGCGTTTATCTGCTTTCCCCGAGTGTTTGTGCTGGTGTTTACCTGCTTGCCCCAAGTGGTTGGGTTGGTGTTTACCTGCTTGCCCCGAGTGGTTGGGTTGGTGTTTACCTGCTTGCCCCGAGAGGTTGTGTTGGCGTTTATCTGCTTTCCCCGAGTGGTTGGGTTGGTGTTTACCTGCTTGCCCCAAGTGTTTGTGCTGGTGTTTACCTGCTTGCCCCGAGTGTTTGTGCTGGTGTTTACCTGCTTTCCCACTGTTTTTCTCCAGCCCCAGTTCCTTCCTCCCTCAGTCATAAAGATCCCCATGGAAAGTGTCCCATCTGATCCCCAAAACGGTATCCACTGCATTGCCAGTAAGTAAAGCACCTGCTCTCTCTCCCTTCCTACTCACTGCCAATCCTCCACGACTCCCCTAAGGGACTCCCCTTGGAGCTCAGTGGTCTCATTGTTTTAGATGCTGAGGACTCCTGTGCTGGGGAGAAATAAACGTGACTGGCCAAGAGCATAGGAACGCCACACCTATGGAAACACCTCACCCCCCATAAAAGAGCATCTTCCAACCATCACTTTAGACAAGACCCCCATTCCTAACTTTCCTTTGGACCCCGTGGCTCTGTTGGTCTTCCCCTTCATTGTTTTAGAACACATCGGTCCAAATGTGGCCCCCAGCCTCTCACATTTTCCTGGAATTGTGGTGATTGAGAGCCCCAGTCAGGGCTAAGCATTCCCCGTTAGAGACCCAGCTGGGCGGCTCCGGCCCTGAGATTAGGCTGTGAGCCTGTGGAAGCCATGGGCGCCTGCTACTGCTGATGGGGAAGTTGCTTGGGAAGAATCAGCTTTTGCTCATGAAGAGTCTTCTAGATTCTTCACAGCCTCTAATCCTTCCCTAGTGACAGACAGTCCAACCTTGGAGTCTTCTGAAAGATCCCATGGAGTCCAGATCCTGGGGCTCTGCTCACAGGACTTGTCACTCTCCTCAAAGACAGGTCAGGTTCGGGTGGCCAGCACATCCTGCTGGCACCCTCGGGGCCCTCAAGGACTCTCCGCCATAGCACAAGGTCACTTCAGGTTCCTTCTTCGCCTAACCCACTTTCTGTCATCCCCTCTAGTCCTTGCCCTCCCCATGCCCCACTCCTTCCTAACGAGCTAAGAGCCCCTGTATGAAGGACTGAGCCTGAAGCCACCCATCTCTGGGAGGCCCTGTTTTCCTCATGTGCAGCATTGACTGTAGGGTTGAAGAGCAGAACGGAGACCGTGAGGAAGTACTGAGAGCTAGACTGATCCCCTGAACCCTACTGGACCTGTTCACAGCTACCATTTCCATGTCCCCCCAGGAAAAAGATCTTCCAGTTGGAGTTACTCATTCTGACTCTTCCTTCAGTGGCTCAGAACTGGATCGAAGGTAAAGGCCATCGGGTACTTTTCTTCTTCATGTGCATGGGTGTGGGGTTATTGACTGGGCCATGACCAGCTTCTCAGTGGGTACACTCATAAGGAAATGACTCCCTCCTCTAGCAGCCATAAGCTGCCGGTAGCTTCTTGGCTAGGGGCGGGGCCTCGTGAGAGGTAGATAAGAAAAGAAGCAATGGCTGAAGGCTGAGGGACTAGGCCAGCTTTGCCGGCCCACCACTGGGAGACAGGTGGTGAGCAATCTGCTTGTGGAGATCAAGTAATCAATGTGTGTTCTCATTGTCGTCAACATGGTTACGATGCGCAAAGGATTTGAACTTTAGAGAAGGAACTTACTGCAAAACCTTGCATCGAATACTGGAAATAAACACAGAAAAAAGAAAGCAACATAGATAACAGCAAAAACGTGGCTTAATTATCTGTTTCTGAAAGCGTGGGTGGATAAACACAAAGGATCAAAACACAAGGTACTCTAAGGAATACTCAAGAGTGGGGTTCCTTATCGAAGGTCAGAAAAAGGGTTGAGGAAAAAGAACTAGAAAGTAGAGACAGAAACACTCAGGAAAGGGACTAGGGAGGTAGGTAGCTCAGTGGTTAGGCTGGTCTAGCATGTAGGAAGCCCTGGTTCAATCCCCAGAACTCCATGAAACCAAGAACGGCGGTACATTCCTATAATCCAGCACTGAGGAAGCAGAGCTGGGAGGATCCAGAGTTCAAGGCCATCGTTTGCTGTGGAGCAAGTTAAGGCCAGCCTGGGTTATATGAGACCCTGTCCCAGAAAAAAAAATTTTTTTTTTCCTCAGGGGAGGTGCCAAGAGCCCTCATACCAATTTGATTCCTTGGTGATCTTGATGAGGTGCCATGCGTGAAGAGTCTTGCATATAGCAGGTCCCGGATATGACTCAAGTTGCTTGGATGTCACAGTGTCAGGGTGGCCTGTAGAGCCAGAGAGGACATCAGGTCCTCAAGAACTAGAGTTCCAGGTGGTTAGGAGTCACCAACCTGGAAGCAAGAGCACTCCCCTGCAAGAGAAAGCACTCTGTAACCATGGAGCCATCTCCCCACAGAATACATCTTTACATTAAAAAAAACTTACACTACATCAGATCTCTACTCCGTCTGCAGGCAAAAGCCTAGACCAAGACAGGGACTTTTTAAAAAACCTGAAAAATTACCCAGAGCCACAGAACCAGTTAATAAGTACAGAGGTTTTGGTTAGCTAGAGATGGCACTTGCCATATGCCCTGGTGTTTCCCCAAATCTGTGAAAACAGTGGGAAGGAGGAGTTCTCTCCAGAGAGAAAAGAGCTCAGTGACAGGACTTGGCTGGACATTGATGAAGCCTCAAAACTGGAGGGATGGGGGGCTGGAAGATGGGGGAGGGGCTGGCTGGCTGGGGGTCAGAGGGATGGGGGGGCTGGTGAGATGGGGGGCTGGTGAGATGGGGGCTGGTGAGATGGCTGTCAGGTTAAGTTCACTGGCAGCTTTTCCAGAGGACCCCGGTTTGGTTTTTAGCATCCACATGGCAGCTTGGAACCATCTATAATTCTAGTTCTGGGGGATCTGAGCCCCTGTTCTGGACTCTCAGGCGCCAGGCACACATGTGGTGTAGAGACATACACGTAGGCAACCACTTATATACATAAAATAATAAATTTTTAAAAACCTGCCGGGCACGAGGTGCCGTACTCGGAGTTGTAGAGGGACTTGTAGACAAAGGCACAGCACCTGGGCACACATAAAGGCTGCTGATCACAGTAACCTTATCCAGGACAGAAAGACCTGCCTGATGCACAGACTGGGCCAGAGCAGAGGAGGAAAGGCGTCTGGGCCGTGGGAACAGGCCTAAGGCAACATTTGAAAGCACACACACGGACTGATAGGCCATCCAACTGGAAAAGTGGCCATTTCAAACCAAGCGGGCTCTGTCTGCCATGCTCTGGGGTCTGGACGCTGTCCTTGAACAATAAGAACAGAACAGTCAGGTTTATGACTCAGAAAAAGCTGGCTTGGGCAGCCATCTGGTTAAAACAGGCTGGGACCGGTTCAACGGCAATGGCTGAAGCCCAGCAGATAGAGGACACTTGGGTCCCCGGATGCATTAAGTTCATGCGGCTGTGAGAGGCAGAGGCAGGAGAATCAGGAATTCAAGGGCATTCTTAGCTACAAGGCAAGTTTGAGGCTACATGAGACCCTGTATCAAAAAACAGAAAAGGGCCAGCAAGATGGCTCACTAGGTAAAGGCACTTGCCACCGAACCCGGTGACCTGAGTTCAAAGAAACGGTGACCCACACCTTTAATCCCAGCATTTGTGAGGCAGAGGCAAGAGGATCTCTGTGAGTTCGAGGCCAGCCTGTTCTACAGAGTAAGTTCCAGGACAGCCAGGGCTATACAGAGAAACCCTGTCTTGAAAAACTAAACTAGTGCTGGAGAGATGGCTCAGAGGTCAAGAGCACTGACTGTTCTTCCAGAGGTCCTGAGTTCAATTCCCAGCAACCACATGGTGGCTCACAACCATCTGTAATGAGATCTGGCGCCCTCTTCTGGCTTGCAGGAATACATGCAAACAGAACACTGTAAACATAATAAATAAATAAATCTTTAAAAAAAAAAAAAAAGAAAGAAAAACTAAACTAAACCAAACAAACCGTGATCTGAGTTTAATCCCTGAGACCTACATGGTGGCAGGAGAAAATCAGCTCCCGCACTGTCCTCCGACATACACTCTTGTACTCCACCCCCAAACACCCACAAGTAAGTAAACGTAATAAATAATCTGTCTGGGACAGGGTCTCACTTAAGTAGCCCAGATTGGTCTTGAACTCGGATCTACCTATCTGTGCCTCTAGAGTGCTACCTGGCTTATAATTCTTTTCTAAAAATAAAAAAGCTTGCATGTGTGTGGTGCACAGACATACATGCAGAAAATACCCACACACATAAAAAGTATTTTAAGTTGGTAAGCAAAGACAGAACTTTCCCATGAGACCCCTGTTCTATGGCTGGTGCTGAACAGACCCGAGACTCATTCTTTCTTCCCGGTTTGTCTTACTCAGCATCACCTTGCACTTCAAAATCTCTTGTCCGGCTTCACCTGCTTTCAGCTACTCACGGAGTCCAGTCTTCATGGTGCCGCAGGTGAAGATAGAGATGGAGTCTGACCTTGACTTCACAGACAATGAGGACTGTGGGAGAGAGGTGGGCGGGGAGACCACCCTCTAGCACAGCACTGCTCTTCCGGGCTGAGGACAGGGTGAAGGCTGGCCCCCGCTTCATCTAGAGGGTCAAGCCCTTCACATGTTTCCTTACCCGCTGACCAGATAGACAGCTGGAGGCCTTTCTGTGACATCTAACACAGACACGAAGCTCTCCTCTTCCCTTTGCAGTTATTAAAACACCTCAAACAGACTGCGGTTGGGGATTTAGCTCAGTGGTAGAGCGCTTGCCTAGCAAGCACAAGGCCCTGGGTTCTATCCTCAGCTCCAAAAAAAAAAAAAACAAAAAACAAAACAGCACCCCAAACAGAACCATATGGCCACCCAGCATAGATATAACCTTTCTTCTGAAACGAACAAAAATGTTTTCCAAGGTTACAAGTAAGATAAATGGGCAGTGGTGGACTTACATTTCAAGTCTATACTGACTCAGTATCTTCTATTTAAAAATTTGCCGATTTAAAAAAAAAAAAAAAAAAAAATTGCCGATTTAGTATCTTTTAAAGGTTAGATTGAAATCTAGATGACTTGAAGGCCTGAGTGTGCTCTGGAGGTTTGCACATTAGGAAATGGCTGAGTCATCTGTTTGCCTTGGTCTCTTGAAGTTGAGTCCTCTGTACAGCGGGCCTGGCTCTAGAAGTGTGACTGGGCCTTCCACACACGGCACGGCCAGTTCCAAAGTTATTCAAGGAAGAACTCGTGCATGGATGGATTGTTTGTTTGACATAGGTACTCACTGTGTACCCTCAGCTGTCCTGGAACTCCCTCTGCAGACCAGGCTGGCCTCAGAGTTCGGAGCTCCACCTGTCTCTGGGGTGGATTAAAGGCGTGTGCCTCAACTGGCTCTGAGTGGATTAAGACAAAACACTGCTCATTAACCGAACTCTCAAGCCACGTCAGGTCAACCAAATGACCTTTAAACTTGCCACTGGCTTCATAACCTGGAGTCTACTTGTTATCCATTTGAGTAGGTCTCCCCGCCCCCGTCTGCCCCCCACAATTTTTGCAATAGCTAAGTTCCAAATTTCTAAGCTCACAAACATTGCCTGTTAGGCAGCTAATGTTCGTAATAAAACTAGTACTTTATATACAAGTGGTTGGAAAAAAACACCATCCCAAATGGGGTAAGACTGCCCAGCTCTTCCAAACCCTTTCCAAGATAAAATCGTTTATCTTCCTCTGTACCAATCCTGGGGGAGCCAACAGCATACACGTTTCAAACTTTGCTGGTCTGTACTAGCACTCTATCCAGATTAAACTGTAGCATTGTTACACACTCAGAGGTGGTGTGCTCCAGTAATCACACGAGCTGGGAACCAGCCAGCTTTTAAAAGGTTGGTGTAAATTGATCATGTAATTTTGACCTTAAATATCACTTGTATTTTGTATATAAATGAACATTTTAACCTCAGCAGCCTTTAACATGTTGGTGTAGTCGCCATTCACTTAAGAATATTTTTTTGTCTATATCTAATGTAAACGGCACTTCAATAAAACTTAATCGTGTCTTGCTTATCTTTTTTGTTTGCTTTTGTTTTTTTCCAAGACAGGGTTTCTCCGTGTAGTTTTGGTGCCTGTCCTGAATCTCACTCTGTAGCCCAGGCTGGCCTCAAACTCAGAGATCCGCCTGGCTCTGCCTCCCGAGGGCTGGGATTAAAGGCGTGCGCCACCACTGTGCGGTGTGTCTTGCTTATTTTATGCCATGTTTAATAACTGAAGGATATCAACAGCTATGTCCTGTAGCATGTACCACACCTGACTTATAAAATATCCCCAGCAAGGGAGCTGGTGAGATGGCTCAGTAGTTAAGGGCACTTGATGCTTTTGCAGAGGACCTGGGTTTGCACCCCAGCACCCTTGGGATGGCTCACAACGATGTGAACTCCAGTTCCAGATCTAAGGCCCTCTTCTGGCTTCCACAAGTACTGCACGCACATGGCACACATGCATACACACAGACAAATACTCATATACATTAAAACAAACCCACAAGTGTACAGTAAAGCCACTGGCAGAATAACAAGGGTACATGTGTTGAGAATTTTGCAAGCAAGGAAGTCCTTTGGAGTGAGTGATACATAAATGGAGGGAATGGCTTAGAAGAGACCCAGAATCACTTACGTGTAATAAACTCTTGGCTTGGACCTGAGTGTTGGGATACAAAAGGGTTAGGCTGGTTTCTCCACAAATCCTTACAGAGTGGGTGTGATCTAGGAACAGCTATGGGTAGGAAATAGTAATGGGTTAGATCTGACTGAGACAGAAGACAGCATTTCAGAAACTCATTTCACACCAGACAGATGTGTTTTTATTTAAAAACAAAACAAAACCAACAACAGCAACAAAACCCTTCAATAAGAAAATCTGATTAAATCTTATATTAACTCAAGCTCCTTGATACCTTCCAGGAAAGCCAACAGGGTACATGAAAGACACGCAGGCAGCTGCCGTCAGTTCTTGGGTGGCAAGTGAGTTTCACACAATCTGCCCTCGTGATTATCACACCCAAGTTTTGTTTTTCAAAAAAGTAGGCCTCAAAGCTTATGCCAAAGAAAACAGACACACACTCTCTAACAGTCTGAAGTTTAAATGTGCTGCAAAAGCCGAACAGGACAATTATACACATCATTTATAAAATGATCTTTGTGATTCTAGAAGACTGAAGTAGGGCAAGCTCACAGAAGGGTAACAGCAGTGAGGAAATCCTAAAGCTTCCCCGGTGACTCAGCCACGGGGGGACAGCTAGCCATGCCAGGCTTTCCTCCAACCCAGCCAACTGAGCTCTCCTCAGAGAAACCTGCTCACGAGTCGGGGTGCACAGGAAGCAAGGGAGTGCCGTCCTCCACTCTGCTGCCGTTTCTTCCTTCCCCCTAATTTTCTCTAGTCAGTTTTCCTTTGGTTTGAAAGTTGAACTCGGAAGGCTTGGAACCTCAGATGAGTCATCAACTCGTATTGAAATAGCACTTGGGAAATGAGCGTCTAAGAAGGCAGGTTTTCCGATGCCGTTCAGCATCCACTCTCAGTGTGAGGATGTGTCCCATGCATCACCAGGCCGACGGCAGGACTCGGATGGGCACCCTGGTGAGGTTCTGCAGAGCCATGCGCACACACATCCACCCGTTTAAGCTTTCAATAAATACAAACATCATTTTAAACCATTTCAACAGAATAAATTAAAAATACTGCATTCCTCTTGGCCCACGTTGCCTCTCGGACTAGAATGGAGTACTGCTAGTTGGTGGCAACTCCACGCTGCTTGGGCTTCAGCACCTCCAGCTCTTCAGGCCTCAGCACTTTCTTGGCAGCAATAATGGTGTTCTTCATTAGCATGGCCACCGTCATGGGACCAACACCCCCAGGGACAGGAGTGATGTAACCGGCTTTCTCCTTGACGCCTGCATAGAAACAAGACAGGCCGGCTGCTTCAAATGTGTGGCAAAGATCACACGTACTTATCGTAGTATGAAAAAAAGTATTCAAAGGAAGAATAAGAAATGTAAGAGCCTTCATTAGCTTCAGAGTGGGTAAGAAAGAGCATCTATGGGGTTGGAGGGACGGTTCAGAGGTTACAAGCACTGGCTGAAGTCTTGCAGAGGAAGTGGGTTGGGTTCCCAGCACCAGCAGGATGACTCATAACCATCCATAACTCCGGTTCCAAGGGATCTGACAACCTCTTCTGACCTCTGTGGGCACCAGGCACACACATGGTACACATACACATACATGCAGGCAAAATACTCATACAAAATAAACCTTTTTTTTTTTTTTTTTTTTTAAACAAGAAAAACAGCATCTCCAGGGCAGGGCAACAGCTCAATTATGGCACTGGCTGTACAAATGAGGACCTGAGTTCAAGCCTCAGAACCCAAGTGAAAAAGGCAGAGGTGGTGGCATATGCCTGCACCCCAGTGCTGGGGGGCAGATAAGCAGACCCCTGGGGCTCGCTAGTCAGCCAGTCTGGACACACTAGCAAGTTCTAGGTGAACACTCCCAGTCATGAACTGAAGACACCCAAGGACACACACACACAGTGACACACAGACATACACACATGACACACACCAACATACATATACAACACACCCACACAACAGATACACAACACAAATAGACACACCCACACAACATACACATACACAACACACATACACACCATTTTTTAAAAAATAGCATGTATGGCCAGGTATGGTGGCGTCTTTTAGAAGGTGGAGAGCAATCCTGAAAGACTCCCAGAGTCCACCTCAGGTCTCCACAGAAATGCATCCACACATATGCAAACATGAACACAAACAGTGCACACACACACACCATACTTTTTAAAAAAGTGTTTTAAACAATATTACCAAAGCAATACAAGCTTAAAAGTGGTAAGAAAAAAGCCAGATTGATGGCAAACACCTTTAATCCCAGCAGTCAGGAGGCAGAGACATGTGGATCTCTGTGAGTTCAAGGCCAGCCTGGTCTACATAGTGTCCCTAGCCAGCCAAGGCTACCTGCTGAGACCTTGTCTTAAACAAAACAAATAAACCATAAACTATGTGAAAAGAAAATGATCTGTTCTAAATGTCCATGAAAGGTAATATTTACAGATTTATGTTTTCAAAAAATTACACTAAATACCTTCAAAATCCACATCTCCAACCAACTTGGGCTTTCCGGTGACAGGGTCTTGAACTCTGTTTATGCCCACATCGATGACTGCTGCCCCTTCCTTGATCATGTCGGCTGTGATCAGATTTGGAATGCCTGGCAACAGAGAGCAACAACCAGTAAGGCAACATACTTCATTTTAAATTTTTCATTTATTTTAGACTTACTGATTTTATGTCTATAAATGTTTTGCCTGAATGTCTGTATATGTACCATGTCCCTGCAGGACCCATGGAGGCCCGAAGAGGACATTATAGTCAGAGGACATCACAGGCAGGTACCTGGAAGAACTTACTAGCACGTGTTATAAGCACCATTAACTAAGGAACCATTTAAGCTTCATGTGGAAATACTGAGGGTTGGGAGTACCCTCCTCCAGTCTACAACAGGGTGGTGACAGGTACACGTGTTCCAACTGCAACTCCAGCCCCATCTCTGTAGGCAGCTCACGGAACCAGTGCTGGGCAGAGCTGGCGGGATAGTGTTTGGGCAGGTGGATGCTCAGACAAGTCAGCCTACGCACACACTTCTTTAGAGCTCTTACCGGCGGCACATATCACAATGTCTGCAAGGGTCGTGTGCTTCTTCAGCTGCTCTTTGGGAGTGTATCGGTGAGATATTGTAACTGTGGCATCACCTGAGGGTCGAAAACAGAAGCCCTGAGTTCCAGATCCAGGCTGAGATGGAGGTGGGTTTCAGCTATTCACAGCACTGCAGGAACTCAACACCTCCAGAAAGTGACGGATGTGGCACAATTTCTAGATGGCTGTCATTTACTTTAAAACCAATCCTTAGGCCAGAGAGATGGGTCAGTGGGTAAACATGCTTGCCAAGCATTCCTGACAGCCTCAGTCCAACCCCCAGAACTCAAGGCAGAAGAGAACACACACACACACACACATACTACTACTAATAATAATAAATGAAATAAAAATTTAAAACTGTAACATCTGGCACTGCTCTCAGCTCAACCCTTTGGAGTAATATATAATTACATTTATTCCATTTCCGATTTCGTAGACTTTAAGGAGCTTTACATTTTTTAAGCAAAACATCACCAGAATTACTCAAGGTGAGTTTGCTCTTTGACAATAACAAAAGGTATCTGGAGATGCAGTTTTGCTTTGGTTACAAACATTCATGTTACAGGAATTTCATGCAGTTCTTGACTTAGTCAGCTTTTTCTTAGATGACCCCACAGAACATGACATGACATGCTACAGTCACATCACATCACTCTTCTGCAGGGGCCTACAGTGGCTCTGCCTCCCAGAGGACACAGAGCAGGATACTGGTTCTGAGTAAGAAAGCTTCTAGTGCTGTCCAAGCCAGAGCTGACAAGTCCTAACTGCCTACGGCCATGCTTCGTTCAAAACTCAAATCAGCAAGTTCCAGGATCCCTGGTAGCACTGAGCGTAGCCTTCCACACCACGGTTATTTTCTGAGCGTTGACAGTGGTCACAGGCTAGATTCTGAGGGTTCTCACACAGCAGGAAAGGTTGTTGTAAGGCAACTTCCTCACCTCCAGGCCGTTCATGTGCTCCATCAGTGTGCAGCAACATAGCAATCGGCATTCCAACGTTTTTTGACCTGCCAGCTACAACCACGTTCTTCCCTAAGGTTGGAATGCCTGCAAAAATAAATAATACTATATAAATACACACACACACACATTGCACACGTGCGTGTATGTGTGTGTATACATCAAATGACACGGCACAGATACCAACTTGGAATAAAATACAACGAAAGCCACATCTGAGAATGTCTCATTGCCTACAACCACGCTTTACCCAGAACTTGAATTTGTTAGGAACCGGTTCCATAACAAGTGACTCATTCACACATACAGATCTGCATTAAAAGTAGTCCTGGTCTGTCCCAGAATGTGCAGCAGAGGAAGGCTGATGACCTAGGTCATGAATCCAATCACTGTCAGCCAGTCAGGGCCGTGGCTGCCTCATAGAGAGGGTGCGGAGAACACAGGAGTACAGTGTGAGCTGCAACACGTCTTGTGGATTCTTGCCGTCACCACTGTTAAACCTTACATTTCCTCCCCCAAGGCCTGTAGACTAGAGAGAGTCATCATAGGCAACAGCTAGGAGGTGAGTCCTGCAGGCTGGGAACCTGGGCTGTGGGCTGGGGTCCCACTCTTTGCTGCTCTAGGGGGTTTCTACCAGTTCTACATACAGGTTGAATGTCGCTTACCTGAAGTATGTGGGGCTGGGAATGTTGCAATGTTGGAGTTACTCAGATGTGGGAATATCTGCACAGCTCTACTCTAGTAACAGTGAGAAGCTAAGTGTGCCGAAAAGGTTTCAGATTTTCAGACCGGGGGTGCCCAACCTAGCCTACTTTCATAATACCAAAGCAGAAATGCAATTTAAACACACACCTACCAGTTCGCTTAATTATCTCCCACACGCCCCACGGGGTTGCTGGTAGCATGGAGTACTGGTCCAAGCACATTCGCCCCACGTTAATGACGTGAAAGCCGTCAACATCCTTGTCGGGAGAAACGGCATTGCAGATCTTCCTCTCATCAATGTGCTCTACAAAAGAAATCAGGGCTGTAGCCGAAAGTCCATCCCTGTGGTGAGGTAAAGACTGACCTGCTCCGGGGTTTCAGGATTGTTATGTGAATCCACTCCCTTCTGACTTGACAACATGACGCACAGAATGAGCGCACATGAAGCAAAGTCGTGAGTCAAATACCACAGCCAATATACTTCTCCCCCACCACTTCCTCCCACTGGCCTATATATCAAGATCCCTATCAGGCTGGGAGGAATGACTCACCTCCGTCACCCCAGCACTTGGAAAGCTGAGGCAGGAGGACTGCTACAAGCCTGAGGCCAGCCTGGGCTACACAGAGAAATAGTAAATACTTCTGTAAGTACTTCAAACAGAAGTAGAGCTCCTCTACTGGCCAGAACTCATTAGCCTTTTTTATTTTTAAAAATTATTTTATTTTTTAATGTGTATGGGCATTTTGCCTGCATGTAGGTATATATATATCAGGTCTGTGCCTGGTGCCCATGGAGGCCAGAAGAGCGCATCAGATCCCCTGGAACTGGAGTTATGGGGGCAGTCATGAGCCACCATGTGGGTGCTGGGAATTGAAGCCGAGTCCTCTGGAAGAACAGCCAGTGCTCTCCACCACCGAGCTACGTCTCAAGTTCAAATCCCTGCTCTCTTTCGAAGACCAGAACTCACCTGGGAGTGGCAGCTGAACCAGGAGGCCGTCTACGTTTTCATCATGGTTTAATTTCCTGATTGAATTTAACAGCTCTTCCTCTGAAACTGAAGCTGGCTTCACAATTGTCTCACTGTTGATTCCTATTGTAAGAAAGGTCAAGGCTTAAAAAAACATCGAAGTACACAGCTCCAAACTGTAGGGGAAGAATAAAGACTAAGTTCTTCTCTGGGAAGAAAAATAAGAACACCAAAGTATTTCATGAGCGTCTGTGACGTGTGACCACCATGGAGCTGAAGAGTGAACTGCCCACAAGGACTCCCCCAGCTTCACACAGATCGTTCACTCCTAAACACTGGCTCAGGGCTCGCTGTCCATTACTCTGTCCATTACTCTGTGCCTGTCTGATAACCTCATTTTGAGACAAGGAGCCTGAGACTCATACAATGCCAGCTGGAGAGAGGGAGAAATGAGTCAGCATGCTTCCTGAGAGGACCCAAGTTGGATCCCAAGCACCCATGTAACAGCCAGGTACACTTGCACACATCTCTAACCCCAGTGCTTAGGCAATGAGACCTGGGGATTCTCAGAGCCTGGGGGCCAGACAGTCTCCGGGTTCAGTGAGAGACCCTGACTCA
Organism: Peromyscus eremicus; assembly: GCF_949786415.1. Lineage (NCBI taxonomy): Eukaryota > Metazoa > Chordata > Mammalia > Rodentia > Cricetidae > Peromyscus > Peromyscus eremicus. The sequence continues at coordinate 95,218,883 of NC_081418.1, forward strand.
AAATATACGGTGCAGAGTAAACACACGCACACTAAACAAACAAACACGTGTAATAAATGTCAGGAATTTTTAAATGAGTATCTCTGTCTTGGGTGTGTAAGCACTATGGGAAAGAGTGAGCAGCGGGATGAAGAGGCCTCTGTGGTATGGTTAAACAGTTACAGGTCTGAAGGAAATGACTGCCGTCTAGGAAGTGGTTTTCAAGTTCTTCACCGATTGGCTTTATAAGCCTGGGGCTACAGTGGCTCAGGTCTTGGGGGATGGGAGACGTGTGTCTCTGTCCTTCAGGCACGGCAGATTACTGGGTGACAGGTGGCTACCGGCAACTGGCTCAGATGCTCCTGTCTGCTCATGTGACAGTCGGTGGTCTGAGCACCTGGAGCCTTCCCTTCTAAAGTGGCTGGGCGGAAGGACCAAACCACGAGCCATGTCACCAACCCACGACAGACCCTGATTGCTCAGGGGAAGCAAGTGTAGAATGTGTTCAAGGTCACCAGCAAACTGTTAAGGCTAAGGACAGGACAGAATTGAGATTACAGCCCAGAAGCCACAGTGCGACAACTCATCCTTCACTGAAAGTCCTCTCGTAGGGCCAATTCTTTGATTTAGTTTTAGATCACACTAGTCTTATGTGTCTGAGTTTTCTTTTTTTATTGTTATAATGGGTTTTTTGTTTTGTATTGTAGATTTTGGAGACAGGGTTTCACGTAGTCCAGGATGATCTCAAACCTGCTCCGTGGCCAAGGCTGACCTTGAATTCCTGGTCCTTCCGACTCACTCTCCCAAAGGGCTGGGATTACGGTGTGGGCCATCACTCGGGGCTGTGCTCAGAGACAGGAAGCATGCCCTAGTGTGGCCGGACCTCCGGACAGACTTAGACAGCGACAGTAGGGCTCTGACACGGCACTTACCCACTTCAGCTGCTGCCCTGGTTTTGTTGAGAACATAGGAGTGACTGGCAGGATTGTCACCAACCAAAATGACACTGAGGTGTGGCCGCTTGTTGCCCGAGGCTACCCAGTCTTCCACCTCCTGCCGCACTTCTTGCTTGATCTGCTGAGCCAATTTCCTTCCAGAAATGACGACAGCTTCGTTTCTGCAGAAGGTGAACAAAGTTACAAAAATGTAGCTTGGGTCTTCACAAAAAAAATAAAATAAAATAAAAAAGAGGAATGCTCCAACTAGAAAAAATTATCATTTGAAACCAAAAGGCTTAGGTTTAAATGTGAGATCCGAAGGATAGATTTACGGATGGCCACCTGCTACCAGTTCAGGATGGGCGCAGTGACTGAAACAGTTCTATGGAAGCTCAGTTTAAGTTGCTGACAGCTGGCACTGACCCAGGTAAGATTTAGACCAGGGTCTCTCAGTGCCACCTCCTCATCACTACCCAAAGTTTCTACCACTTCAGTGGGCACTTCCTTGGCCTTCCCCTCACGGCTCTGAGGCTAACCAGTTTCCTTAAATGTTGATGTTCCATGTGAAATTTGTGTTATGCTGGTAGTATTACTATCTGGTCATGTTTCTCATGATTTTCTTTTCTTTATCAAAAGGATTTATTTGTTTTTACTTCATACGTATGGGTCTCTTGCCTGAGCGTATGGATGTGTATCATACTCTTGCAGTTCCTGAAGAGGTCAGAAGAGAGGGTCAGATCCCCGGGAACTGGAGAACAACAGACAGTTGTGAGCTGCCATGTGGGCACTGGGAATAGAACCTGGGTCCTCCAAAGAACAAGAGCAAGTGCTCTTCACCACTGAGCTATTCATTCTCCAGCCACACTGCCCTGGGCGTTAATTTTGACAGGACTAACACAACTGTCCCCTTCAAGCACTGCTTCCAAGATGCCTTCTTCAACCACAGGGGGTCAAGTCCCTTACAGAAGATAGTGCAGTATCTGCATAATCTCTGCGCACACCCCTCACCCCTTAAATTACCTATAGGTTGTTTATAAACCTAACACAATGCAATTCTATGTGGACAGTTGTTATATAATATATTGTTGATGAGATAACAAGAAATAAAGGTCCATGTAGGTTTAGAATGATGCAGAGGACTTGGTTGTATACAAACTATATCATATGGTTAGTAGTCAATACACACCACACCGGGCAGGTCAAACCTCAAAATACCTGCCACTGCCCAGTCTCTTTCCAGGACTGTCCTGATAAGAGGGTGTGAGGGTTAGTGTTGTCAACTTGGAAGAATCTAGAATCACCTGGAAAATGGGCCCTTGGGCATGCCAGTGAGGCATCATCATCTTGACATTTTTACTTGAGATGGGAAAACCCATCCACTACGAGTGGCACCATTCCTTGACTGGGATGAAAAAAAAAAAAAGAAGCCTGACAGTGGGGTGATAGTGCACGCCTTTAATGCCAGCATTTGGGAGGCAGAGGCGGGTGGATCTCTGAGTTGGAGGCCACCCTGGTCTACAGAGGACAGCCAGGGCTACACAGAGAAACCTTGTCTCGAAAAACAAAACAAAACAAAAAAAAAAAGAAAGAAAAATGGAGAAAAGGAGCCGAATAGCAAGTATCATCCCTCCATTTCCTCACTCTGGATGGGATGTCACCAGCTGCCTAAATCTCCTGCTGCCTGGACCTCCTACCACGATGGGCCATAACCTTGAACTATTGCTTTTGTTAGGGTAATATCACAGTAACAGGAAGTAACTAAGACTGGGGTAGAGTCCTCCTCCAAGTGTTCTCTGCTCCACCCCATTGTCCATTCACAGCTGACACACCAAGGTTATCCCGGGCATAACATAGCTAGTCCAAGGCCAGCCTGAGTACAGGAGACCCTGCAAGGGGTGGGAGAAGGAAGATGTATGTACACATGCTAATACGGAATTGTATACACAAATATACACACGTGCACACTGTGAGGAGTTAGCTTGTACTCCACAAAAAGTTTCTTTGGAAAGCAGTAAATGCAGAGGAAACAGTAAGACGCCCACTTGGACCAAAAATGATGGGCTGAAGTTAAGGACGCAGGGTTCTGTTAAAGGCCAGTGTTTCAAGTCCTAATCTCTGCTGCAGAGAGAGGTTCTGGATGTTATGCCAATTTACTTTAAAAAAAAAAAAAAAAGACTTAAAAAAAAAGACAAAACTACACAAAGCCAGGCCACAATGTAATGAACACTTTTCATAATCCAACTGCATTTTAATTTAACCCTCTGCTGCTTCCCACAGTGCTAAAAAATATGAGCCACTTGACAAGTCCCCTCCATCTCTTTGCCAAGGGCCAAATCAAGTCACTGCTTAAAGGGAGACAGAGACAGCTCAACCCAAAGTTTAAAAAAATAAGAATAAAGTCTAAGTTTGTACATTTAATTTAGATATTAAATGCTCCCACAGATATGTTTAGGATTTTTGTTTGTTTGGTTTTTGTTTTTTCGAGACAGGGTTTCTCTGTGTAGTTTTGGTGCCTGTCCTGGATCTTGCTCTGTAGTGCTGGCATGTTTAGAATTCTTCCTATTAAAATGACAAAACAGACTAGAAAGGAGAGGTCTAATACAGGTCAAAACAAATATCCAAGCCAGTAATATTTATTTTCCTCTTAAACCAACAGTTAGTGATTTTTCCAGTCAATTAGTATCAGGGAAGCTTATAACTCCCAATCAACTTATTTTGAAAAAAGTTCTGCTACTTAATTAATGGGCCAGTAATGAGAAGGGGGTAGGGATGAAACCAATATTGAACTAGGTATTTTGCCAACACCTTTGCATAAATTAGTCTTGCCTATTGTGCCTATTACGAAAACCTTGTTTTATACAGTAGAGAAAACGGATGATAGTAAGAAACAAGATTCAAGTGTAAACATCTGTCACCAAGTTCATTTACTCCTCCGACCATCATGTCCTAGGCTACAGCACTCTCCCTTCAACCATGGAGTTTATGTTCCTGAAACCCTGGGACAGCAAGGTGGGCACTACAGTCATCTAATGTTCAGGGCAGTTAACACAGATCGCCTTCAGAGATAAGGAGCCCACACCCGGAGCGCAAGCAAACTGGTCTGGTTCTCTGGGTAATGAATTACAGGATCTTTTCAGTTAGCCAGGTCTCTGAACATGTGGTCCACAGACACTCGCGACCAGAACTTCGGAGAAAGAAAGAACAGAAAAATGAAAGATAGAGCTCAAAGAGGCAGGTCAGGATCAGATGTTGGAAAACCCTGAATAATGCCCCTCCATGTGCTCCAAAACCTCAGCATCCTGTGCACCAACATGCAGGGACCCGGAAATGTCGACCACTGGATGGAAATCTCACCTGTTTTCCCTTCAACAGGAACAAGAGTCCCATTGTGGAAGGCGCAGTTTTTATTGGCTATAAATTTTCAGTCTCAAACTCTGTGATGTATTGGAGTGTGTGTGGAGTGGAGGGGGGGGGGAACAACCAGCTTTTACAAGACACAGGATAACAAGTCAATTATCCCCTGAAGGGAATGCAAACAGAATTTGCCCTGCCTTCCCCATCAGATTTTCCTTTTTCTTCAATCAACTTATTTTTTCGGGGGCGGGGGGGGGGGCGCTGCTTCATTTTTTTCAACTTTTAAAAATTACGTTAAAATACACACTCGAAATTTACCATGTGACTTTTTAAAAAAAATATTACTGTAATTTTGAGATTGGGGAGGGAGGTGTCTTACACTGCAGCCCAGGCTGGTCTCCAACTCATTACATTATCCAAGTTGGCTTTGAACTTGCAGTAATCCTCCTGCCTCAGAAGCAATCTCAACGCTCCCTGCTCTGGCAAATTTCAAGCATACGGTTTACGTGGTATTAAACACTCTCAGAATGGTGTGACCACTACGACGGTCCACGTGCAGAACGGAAGCTCCAACACTGTAGCTCCCCCTAAACAATGCACTCCCACTCCCAGCAGCCCCCAGCAACTTCTGGGAAATGTATCATCTCAGGCCAGGCTTCGGAGTGGACCGCGGGGACCACTGCCGGGCAGGGGCATCTTGCGAACCACACCCACTTGGGAGGAGGGAAGTCGGTACCCCTGGAGCAAGCCGGCTCGCGGATTTCATCAGACTGCAGCAACCCCGGCTGCCGCTAGGGTCCGGGAAAAGGCGGACCTCTCCGCACCCTTCCCTGCGGCGGCAGAGCAGTGTCCCCTGGGTAAGCGTCCGCATCTCCACGTGTGCCCCGGTGCCACGTCGCCCCACCACACCCCTCCGTCGGCGGCCGGTCGCGCGCCGGAAAGATGCTCAGGGAGGGAGGACATCTATCCACGCCGCACGCGGCGATCCCGCTCCCCGCCACACTCACCGCACTGACGCCAGGTGGAAGGGCTGCAGGCGGGGGTGGCAGCCGTGCGCGGGGCGCAGCAACCGCACAGCCAACGAGGATAACAGAGAGGATGGAGCCATGGCCCGCGCCGGTGCCCGCGCCGGAGAGAAGCGCGCGCGCGGGCCACGAAGCTATACCCCTGGCCCGCGGAAGCCCCGCCTTCCAGCGCGCCCATTGGTCCCTGAGCCGGAGGCGGAGCCAATAGGTGGTCTCCATTCTACGTAAGCCGGCCCGGGAGCACGTCCTGATTGGCTGAAGGAGTCAAGCCCCTAACAGAGGCAGCAGAGTCTCCCCCCCCCCCTCTCGCCGCCCCCCCAGCCAGGCCAACTGAGTCTGGGGTTCATTCATTCATTCATTCATTCACTCATTCATTCACTCATTCATTCATTCATTCATTCATTCATTCATTCATCGAAAAAAAGTCTGAACCACCTTTTGTGTGTTGAGGATCTGAAAGGCACTAAAATAATTTTTTTTAAAAAAAGAAATCACCATTCGTCAAAATCATACTGAAAATTGATCTGGAGTCATCAAACGATGTCAGAACAACTGGGTGAAAACTGAATAAGGAGAAAGATACTTACATGCACCTTTATCACATAGGGGCTGGAGAGATGGCTCAGCGGTTAAGCGTGCTTGTAGCCTTTGCAAAGGACCTAAGTTCAATTCTAAGTCTCCTAGTGGCTCAAAACCTCTTGTAACTCCAGTTCAAAACCTCCTATATCTCCAGCTAAAGAGGATCAGACACTTCTGGCCTTCAAGGGCCCCTCATGCACACATGTGACACACACACACACACACACACACACACAGAGGATCAGACACTTTCTGACCTCCAAGGGCCTCCCACACACACAAGTGACATACACATAATTAAAAACAAAACTTTTTTTTAATTTAATGTTTGCCAGGGTGACTGGAGAGATGGCTCAGTGGTTAAGAGCACTTAACTGTTCTTCCAGAGGTCCTGAGTTTAATTCCCAGCAACCATATGATGGCTTACAACCTTCTGTAATGGTATCAGATTCCTTCTTCTAGTGTGCATGAAGAAAGAGCTCTCATATACATAAAATACATGAGTAAATAAATCTTTAAAAAAAATAAAGTTTTCCAGGGGCTGAAAAGATGGCTCAGTGGTTAAAAGCACTGGTTGTTGTTCCAAAGGACCAGACTTCCATTCCCTGCATCCATATGGCTGCTTACACATCCATGTAGGCAAAACACATAAAATGTAAAAATGGGGGGGGGGAGATTTGGGGCAGTAAAGAACATAACATAATCTTTTTAAAAAATCTTAATCTAGTCTTTTATGTGTATGTGTTTGACCTGCAAGGGTGTCTGTGCACTATGAGAATGCCTGGTGCCAATGGAGGCCAGAAGAGGATGTTTGATCCCCTGGAACCAGGTTATGGACTGGTGAGTAGTCATGAACTCTGGTTCGCTGAAGAGCAGCAGGTGATCTTAATTGCTGAGCCATCTCTCCAGCCCCATAACCTTTTTTTTTTTTTTTAATGAGCAAAGTTAACATTACCATTCATGGAACAAACACACATTTTTGATAGTTTTAAACAAATCTGAAAATTTAATTTGGAAACTTTCCTAAACCAGTAATGATGGTTAATCTTTCATGGATTTAGAGTGACTTGGGAGACACAATTCTGGGTGTGTCTGTAAGAGGTTTAACTGGGGAGGAAGAGTCTGCTCATCTCATGGACTAGGGCTTGGAGATCAATAAAATGGAGGAAGGAGAAAGCCTGCCTGTGTCCCCCACTCTGGTTACCCGTCCATTGAGATGTGAGCTGGCAGCCTCCGGCTCCCACCACCACAGCTGGGAGCTGCTCTGTGTCTCCCACAACATGGGCTGTATAACCCCAATCCACCTGCTAGTATGAATGCTTCTTCCCTTAGGTTCCTTCTTGTCAGGTAATGGGGCACAGCAATGAGAAAATAAACTAATAAACTACCTCAAAAGTGCTAGGTATTTCTCATTACTATGTGGAGAAGTCATAGGCTTGGACAGTAGACACTGTCCAGCAAAAGAAAAAACATGTTCCTAAACCTTTGGAATAAGATAGATGCTCTTAATCTACTTACAAGGAAATATCAGACAAGTCACTGTATGAGGTATGCCAATTACAGTCTTCAACAGTGCCCAGATCATGGTAGAATGAGGAGATGTTCCAGATGAAAGTTCATGATAATAAAATACAACCTGTGACTCTGAATTGAATCCTGGACACATTCACACACATAATTTTAAAACTATTATAGCCAGGTGGTGGTGACACACACCTTTAATCCCAGCACTCGGGAGGCAGAGCCAGGTGGATCTCTGTGAGTTCGAGGCCAGCCTGGTCTCCAAAGCGAGTTCCAGGAAAGGCGCAAAGCTACACAGAGAAACCCTGTCTTGAAAAAACAAAAAACAAAAAAACAAACAAAAAAAAACTATTATAATTTTTTGTGTGTTTTTTCAAGACAGAGTATTGTTGGGTAGCCCTGGCTGTCCTGGAACTCACTCTGTAGACCAGGCTGGCCTTGAACTCACAGAGATCTGCCTGCCTCTGCCTCCCAAGTGCTGGGATTAAAGGTGTGTGCCACCGCTGCCTGTCAACTATTATAATTTTTAAAAACACAAAGAAAGAAAGAAAGTCTACAATAGTGCTTCACACCTATTCCCGACACTGAGAAGACTAAGGCAGGAGGATCACCACCAGTTTAAGGCCAGCCTGGGCTAAGTAGTGAGTTTCACACCAACCTGATTTACAGAGTGGAACCTTGTCTCATAACAAACAACAACAAAAATAAAAATAACCAAACAACACATTGAATTGAAAGGGGACACACTTTTTATAACAATGTACATTCATGAGGGGGAAAAATTATATAAAACCAGCAGCAAGTATGAGGTAGCAGCAACTGGGAATCTACAAGCATTCTCTGCTCTTTGCCTGTCACCTTTCTGTATGTCTGAAACTATCTCAAAAATTAAGAAACAGTAGTCTTTGTGCTCTTGAGGCTTGGGGTGAGGCACATATACTGTGAATAAGAGAAAAAAACGAAGGAAAAGGGTGTGGTATTGAGAATCCACAAGACAGTGGAGATGAAAAGTTGCATGGGCCCCAGTGTGGCCTCCAGGTCATGTGACTTCACACTAGGCCTCTCAGAACCCATCCCAGCTAGCCTCCAGCAGGTGGCATCTTTTGATTATCTGGACTTGCATGCCAGTGAAAAGGGAATGAAAACAAGTGTGTCCTGCTTCAGAGAAGCTGAGCCAGGCTCACTTCTCTTTGAGGGTGGCCACTGGTGGGACATGTAGGCTTCAGTGGATGACGCCACATCTTTGTGCATATGGGCAGCACTAATTGTATTCAGGGAACTATTAAGGGTTGGTGAGAGGGAGAAAACACACAAAATTGGGCAGGAGGTATGTTGGGGTTATATGTGGGCAAGTTGGAGAAAAGGAGTCAGGGTGGGTATGATCAAGATACATGATATACAGGTATGAAATTTTGATTGCCAGCACCCACATGGTGGCTCATAAAATCTCTAATTCCAGTTCTAGGGGAGCTGGTACCCTCTTCTGAATTTCATGGGCACCAGTTTTGTAGGCAAAACACTCATACATGTAAAATAAATACGTCTAAAAATATTTAAGAAAAAGAGCTATGTGGTGGTCACACAAGTCTTTAGTCCCAGCACTCAGGAGATAGAGGCAGGTGAATCTCTGAGTTCGAGGCCAGCCTGGTTTACAGAGTGAGTTCCAGGACAGCCAGGACTACACAGAGAAACTCTGCCTCAAAAAACAAAACAAAACCAAAAACAAACAAATCAAAAAATTTAAGAAGGAGGAGGAGGAGGAAGAGGAGGAGGAGGAGGAGGAGGAGGAGGAGGAGGAGAGGAAGAAGAAGAAGAAGAAGAAGAAGAAGAAGAAGAAGAAGAAGAAGAAGAAGAAGAAGAAGAAGAAAATTTTTAAAAAGTTTAAAGAAGACTAACCATCTCACTTCCTTGCAAAATTTTGAAAGTCCTCAACCAGGTGGTGGTGGCGCATGCCTTTGATCCCAGCGTTGAGGAGGCAGAGACAGGTGGATCTCTGAGAGATCAAGGCCAGTCTGGTCTACAGAGTGAGTTCCAGGACAGCCAGGGTTGTTATACAGAGAAACCCTCAAAAAAAGAAAGAAAGAAAGAAAAAAGAAAACAAAAACCCTGAAAATTCTCTTTTCCCAAAAGATGAATTCTTTAAAGTATATCTGAATGTTTTGTATATATGTACTTTTAAATTTATTTTTGTGTGCATATATGTATATGTATATATATGTAAATTCATGTGTATATGCATGTACACATGAGTGTGGAGGCTAGAGGACAACATGAGGTGTCTTCTTCATTTTATTTTATTTTATTTTATGTGTGTATGTATGTACATGAGTGTGCTGTATATTTTTGGGTGTGTACACCCATGAGAGCACATGGAGACCAGAATAGGGCATCAGGTACCCTACGATATCACATTCTGCCTTATTCTCTTGAGACAGGGTTCCTCACTGAATCTGAAGCTAGGCTGATTAAGCTCCAGTGATTCTCCTGTCTCTACCCTCAACAGCTTTAAGGCTACCAGCTCATACACATCCACAAACAGTTTTTTTCAAACATGGGTGTTGAGCTCAAATCTCATACTTGTATAGCTGGTACTTTATTATTGACTGAGCCAACCATCTCTCCAACCCCTAGTCCTTCCTTCCTTCCTTCCTTCCTTCCTTCCTTCCTTCCTTCCTTCTTTCTTTTTTTAAAGATTTATTTATTTATTATGTATACAGTGCTCTGCCTGCATGCATGCCTGCATTCCAGAAGGGGACACCAGATCTCATTATAGATGGCTGTGAGTCACCATGTGGTTGCTGGGAACTCAGGACCTCTGGAAGAGCAGCCAGTGCTCTTAATCTCTGAGTCATCTCTCCAGCCTGGGCACTTTCTTAGTGATTAATCCCTTGTGAGTGGGACCATCCCTAGGCTAGTGGTCCTGGATTCTATTTAAAAAAAAGCATGCTGAGGGGCTAGAGAGATGGCTCAGCAGTTAGGAGCACTCGCTGTTCTTCCAGAGGTCTTGAGTTCAATTCCCAGCAGCTGCTTGGCAACTCACAACTGTCTGTAACTCAAGTTCCAAGGGATCTTACATCTTCACGTAGGCATACGTGTAGGCAAAACACCAATGCACATAAAATAAAAATAATGAAATCATTAAAAATTAATTTGAAAAAAAGAAAGCATGCAGAGCAAGCCATTAGTAACAAGCCAGTAAACAGCACCCCTCCATGACTTCTGCATCACTCCTGCCTCCAGGTTCCTGTCCTGTTTGAGTTCCTGTCCTGACTTCCTTTGATGATGAACAGTGATGTGGAAGTGTAAGCCAGATAAACCCTTTCCTCTCCAAGTTGCTTTGGTCATGGTGTTTCATCAAAGCAATAGTAACCCTAACTAAGAACTCTCTCCTCTTTTGATAAGTGAGATTATAAATGACTCTGGAGATTGCCTTGGATGAGATTATAACCTAATAAAGTGAAAACAAGGTCACTAAGGTTACAGAAGGAAGTTAGGACACATCATTTGCTGTCAATGGGGTTCTTGGTGAAATTCAAAGAAAATTGCAGGTTTATTGCTGGGAAGGGGGAAAGCCTTAAACAAACGTTAATTGTTCTGGAACCCTTGAATCTCAGCTGGCAAGAGGCTTCAACCACACTCTGGGGTGAGAGCCCTTTCTCACGGCCTCCTAACGTGTCCTGCTTTTCCAGTCTCCTCAGAACTTGTATCACTTCTTTCCAGAATAGATCTTAATGTGTTTCATCTGTCTGACCCCTCACAGACCTGAGTCCCTATCAACTCTATGTCCAATCCCTTTATTTCTGTAAAACTGTGCGTGTGTGTGTGTGTGTGTGTGTGTGTGTGTGCACATCTGGGCCAAGGTACACATTTGAAGGTCAGAGAACAACTCCCAGAAGTCTCTCCTTCCACCATGCAAATTCCAAGGATGGAACTCAGTCCTCAGGCTTGGCAGCAAGTTCCTCTACCTACGGATCCATTTCCATGGTCTCCTGGATTTTTGAGATTTTGTATGTTTTTTAAAAGTAGGGTCTTGCTATGTAGCAAAACCCTATGTAGCAAAAGACTTTCCTCCTCAGCCTTCCTTTTTTTTTTTTTTTTTTTTTTTTTTTGGAGTTTTTGTTTTGTTTTGGTTTTTTGAACAGGGTTTCTCTTCATAGCCTTGGCTGTCCTAGAACTTTCTCTGTAGACCAGGCTGGCCTGGAACTCACAGAGATCCACCTGCCTCTGCTTCCCAAGTGCTAGGATTAAAGGAACTCACCACCACCACCACCCAGCCGGCCTCAGCCTTTCTCCACTGAGATTGCAACTGTGTGTCCCCTCATCTGGATCTGCTTCCCTTTTTAAAGAGTAAGTGGGCGCTGAGGGGGTGCCTTAGTCAGCGAAGCGTAGTGAAAGCGTAAGCATTGGAGTTCAGATCCTCAACATGTTGTAAAAGCCATGTCTGTAAGCCAGGCCTGGGAAGTAAGTGGACACAGGAGGATCTTGGAGCTCTTGGGCCAGCTAGCCTAGCCTAATAATGAGTTCTAGGTGTAGTGAGGGACCCTAGTGGTTGAAGGTTGGAGAAACTGCTCAGCAGTTAAGAGAGCATGTTGTTCTTGCAAAGGACTGGAGTTCAGTTTCCAGGACCCTTGGTGAGCAGCTCACAACTGCCTGAAACTTCAGCTCTAGAGGGATCCAACATTCCAGCCTCCACGGGCACCTGCTCCACACATATCCCTCCATACACACATATGCACATAATTTAAAAGAATAAGAATGAGTTTTTTTTTTTTAATTAGGCTGTTGAGTTGGGCACGGTGGCACACACCTTAATCTCAGCACTCCAAAGTCAGAGGCAAGCAGATTTCTGTGAGGTCTACATATCAAGTTCCAGGCCAGCCTGGGCTACATAGTGAAATGCTCTCTAGAAAGAAAGAAAAGAAGGAAGAGAGGGAGGGAGGAGAGGAAGGAAGGAAGGAAGGAAGGGAGGGAGGGAGGGAGGGAGGGAGGAAGGAAGGAAGGAAGGAAGGAAAAAAGAAGGAAAGAAAGGGTGTTGATCAACAGAGAAAGATACCCAGTACCAACCTCTGCCTTCCATAGGCATCTGCACACACTTGAGCATGCAACCCCAGAAACATGTTTGTACAGCACACACACACACACACACACACACACACACACACACACACACACACCATCGGGCTTCAGAAAGATTTTTAATGTTCGTACACCTTCCTCTAAAGAAAGAGGCCACGCTCTGCGGTGGCTGGTTCATTTTCCTTCGCTTTCCTCTGGCTTGTCACAGTCTCGCAGGCTGGCTTTTTTAAAAAAAAAAGTTCTTTCAGTTCTTCTTTCAGTGGCAAACCCCTGCTTGCTTCAAAGCCTTTGCACACGGGTTCAGCTCAGAGCAGTGCTTCTCACCCCTCACCCTCACGCTGGGCAATCTCATCTTCCAGGGACTTAGCTTCATTGATACTTGAATTTTCCAGTTGTATTGGTTTGTTTTTGAGACAGCATTTCACTATGTAGCTCTGGCTACCCTGGATCTCGCTCTGTAGACCAGGCTAGCCTCAAACTCACAGAGGTCTGCCTGCCTCTGTTTCCTGAGTGCTGGGATAAAAGGTGTGTGCCATCACACCTGGCCCAGTCTTTATTTTTTTAAACTTATTTATTTGCGTGTGTTGGAGCTGGGGGTTGGGGATGTCACAAGGTGTATGTGGAAGTCAGAGTATAGCTGGTGGGAGTCAGTTCTCTCCTTCCACCTGGGTCCTGGGGATCAAGTTTATGTTGTTAAGCTTGGCAGTAAATGTCAGAAATTTACATGTCATTCTTACACAAGGGCCATGCAAAATCTCTATAATGTTCCAATTTTTATATACTGCCAAAGTGAGTGTTCAGTCTGTTTATCTGCCCTGTCAATCTTTTTCAATGATCTGTGTCAGTTTTGTGCTTTCCTCCTTACAGTACCATGATTTGCAATCATGTACCATCTACCGGTGTGATTGTTGGACTACTGTCTGCTTTATCAGGGCCAAGGGTGTAGCTCAATCAGCGAGGTGCTCGCCTAGCCCGCATGAAGCCCGGGACCTTGCCCAGCACTGCATGAACTGGAACTGGTGCATACTTGTATTCCTAGCACTTGGGAGGTGGAGTCAGGAGGATCAGAAATTCAAGGACATCCTCAGGTACATAGTCTGTGCTTTTTTTTTTTTTTTAGACAGAATCTCATTATATAACCCTGGCCAGCCTTAAACTCACGGAGATCTGCTTGCCTCTGCCTCCCAAGTGCTGAGATTTAAAGCATGAGCCACCATGCCCATGCTTCACATGGTAAGCTTGAGATCAGCCTGCACTACATGAGGTCTGCCTAAAAGAAAAGAAAAACAACACACACACACACACACACACACACACACACACACACACACACCTACCTTGTCTAACTCAGCCAAGCTCCAGGAGGGCAGAGGCCATATATTTTGTCTACAGATGTATATGGTGAACATAGAAGTCTGACCAGGGACTTTAAGTCATTTTCACAATAGAAACTTCCATATTCCATGAGTAGGGTTTTTTAAAAAAATTTTTTTAAAAATTTTTATTCTTTTCATATATATATATATATTTTATTAAGAGATTTTTCTATACATTTTACATACCAACCACAGATTCCCCTGTCCTCCCTCTTCCCACCTCCGAGCCTTCCCCCTCAACCCACCCCCCATTCCCACCTCCTCTAAGGCAAGGTCTCCCATGGGGAGTCAGCAGAGCCCGGTACATTCAGTTGAGGCAGGTCCAAGCCCCTCCTCCCTGCACCAAGGCTGCACAAAGTGTCTCACCATAGGCACTAGGCTCCAAAAAGTCGGTTCATGCACTAGGGACAGGTCCCAATCCCACTGCCTGGGGTCCCCCTAAACAGTTCAAGCTAAACAACTGTCTTGCTTATCCAGAGGGACTAGTCCAGAACCAAGGGGACTCCTCAGCTATTGGTCCACAGTTCATGTGTTTCCACTAGTTTGGCTAGTTGTCTCTGTACTTTTTCCAATCATGGTCTCTATATCTCTTGCTCATAGAATCCCTCCTCTCTCTCATCGATGAGCTCCGTCTCTGCATCTGCTTCCATCAGTCATGGGATGAGGGTTCTATGATGACAGTTAGGGTATTCAGCCATTTGATCACCAGAATAGGCCAGCTCAGGCACCCTCTTGACAATTGCCAGTAGTCTATGGTGAAGTCATCCTTGTGGATTCCTGGGAACCTCCCTAGCACTCTGCTTCTCCCTATTCCCATGGTGTCTTCATTTATCATGGTATCTTTCCTTGCTCTCCCACTCTGTTCCGTTCCAGCTAGAAACTCCCGCTCCCCTAAGCTCTCATTACCCGAGTGGGGGGTTTTGTTTCTGATAAATTGAGATTTCTCTTTCACAGTCTGTAATCTGAGATCCGGAGAAGGAACAGCTTAGAAGCTTTAATATCTTTATTCACTCACATGGGAGGGGGCCCCAAAAGTGAGCCCCGGATAGTGCCAAGAGTGTGGGAGAGGCAGGACCTTGAAGTGTCCCAAGTGAGGGAAGAGGCTCTGTGTGGGTGAGGGTAAGTCAAGCCGGAGTTCTGCAAACGAGGGTGTGGAGTGCTTACACAGAATGAAAAGTCAAGGTTGCAAATTTTGCCTGAGGAAGCTCAAAAGGGGAACTGAATGGTGAACAGGGGTAGGGTGGGGGCGGGGGTGGGAAGCAGTTCAGAGGAGCCTGGACTGGACGGGATAGCCTTTTAGGCTGCTGTTTACCTTCGGTTTTCCACATCTGCTGTAGCCAGATGGTAAGACGCTATCTCTCCACCCTGCTGAGCCAGAGTGATTAAAGCACCCAGTCTTTGGTCCGGTCTGGAGAAACCAAATTGCCCTGTAGCAATAGCAATTAGCTATTTCTCCTCTCCCCTCCCCTCACTTACTGGGAAACTTTATCTTTGACCCCTTAGTGGATTATATTGATATCCTCTTTAAATATTGACCAGAGATTTCCCTCTAATCCTTAAGGCTTTCTCCCTACAACTGACCATACCAAGAGGTTTCTCTAATAAATACCTGTTTTTTCCCCATAGATTTAACAATTTTACAACTTTAAGAACAATTGCATTAAAAAGTGAAAAAAAAAACCTTGGAGTTCCTTCATTCTGTCATTTTTTTCTTTTTAAAAGAGGATTTATTTTTATTTCTTTTTAAATTTATTTATTTATTTATTTATTTATTTATTTATTTATTTATTTGGTTTTTTGAGACAGGGTTTCTCTCCGTAGCTTTGCGCCTTTCCTGGAACTCACTTGGTAGTCCAGGCTGGCCTCGAACTCACAGAGATCCTCCTGGCTCTGCCTCCCGAGTGCTGGGATTAAAGGCGTGCGCCACCACCGTCCGGCCTTATTTTTATTTTATAAGCATTTTGCTAGCATACATGAATGTGATACACATGCATGCCTGGTGCCTACATAGAAGCAACACATACTCTTTTTTTTTTTTTCTCAAGACAGGATTTCTCTGTGTAGCTTTGGAGCCTTCCTGGAACTCGCTCTGTAGCCCAGGCTAGCCTTGAACTCACAGAGATCCACCTGCCTCTGCCTCCCGAGTGCTGGGATTAAAGGCCTGCACCACCATGCCTGGACACTCTTGATACGGTTATAAACACAAGGACACAGACTCAAACATTAATAATGTGTTATTTAAAGAATATAATTACAGCAGGGCAGTGGTGGTGCAGGCCTTTAATCTAAGCACTCGGGAGGCAGAGGCAATTGGCTCTCTGAGTTTGGTCTACAATTCGAGTTCCAGGACAGCCAGGGCTACAAAGAGAAACTCTTGTCTGGAAAAAAACAAAGAAAGAAAAGAAAAGAAAGAAAGAAAGAAAGAAAGAAAGAAAGAAAGAAAGAAAGAAAGAAATTATAATTATAAAAGAAATAAATAAAATGCAGAGAGGCAGAGGCAGGCAAATCTCTGTGAGTTTGGGCCAGCCTGCTCTACATAGTAAGCTCCAGGATAGCAGGATTACATAGTGAAACCCTGTCTCAAAAACCAGAAAAAGAAAGAAAGAACCACAAAACCATATCAAGGTACACACTTTAAATCATATATATATATACAAATAAAACTACAGAAGTTATAGAAGTTAATAAAACAAAAATAAACTGAAAAAGCTTACTGAGCAAGCCTGATAACCTGGGTTGGACATACCCTCCCCCAAATATGGTGCAACTCCTACATGTGGTTCTTACAAGTGCCCCCCCACTAATACATACAAATTTGTTTTTTTTTAAGTGTTTTTGGTTTTGTTTTTAAGATTTATTTTTTTATTATGTATACAGTGTTCTGCCTGCACGTTGGAAGAGGGAACTGGATCTCATTGTAGATGGTTATGAGCCACCATGTGGTTGCTGGGAATTGAACTCAGGACCTCTGGAGGAGTAGCCAGTGCTCTTAACCCCTGAGCCCTCTCTCCAGCCCTACATACAAACTGAAAAAAATGTTTTAAAAAGTTAATAAAAGGAGACTAGGACAGTAGCTCAAGCCTGTAATCCCTGCACTAGAAGGCAGAGGCAGGAGGATCAGGAATTCAAGGTCATCCTTGGCTACTTACTGACCTTTAAACCAGTTGGGATATATCATATCCTGCTTCAACAAAGGAACAAAAAAAAAAAAACAAAAAGAAAACCAGTTGACAAAATAAAATTGGTGTCATTAATGTGACAAGTGACGTTTGAATGGTTTAAAACCACCAGCAATTAGAGCGGAAAAGTACTGGGTCTTTGCCATTTATCTCCACAATCTTCCTTCTCCTCTTTTTCATCATTCTACCACGGAGTCACCTGGTGTCCACATTCTCTTCACCCACACAAAACATGCACGTGCACATTCACAGCAGCATTACAGCATGCGTGTAGAAACCACCCAAGTGTCCATCAACAGATGATGTGGCTGGAAGAGTATTCCTTCGGAAGAAGGAATGAAGTCCTAGGTGGCTAAACAGTCACTAAGTGGCGCTGGCAGAGGTCCCTGAGCATAGTTGACAGTAGTGCCGCGGGCCCCATTGCCTTCCCGGGTCCACGCAATACTGATTGGCTGAGCTCAGTAAGAGGCGGGGCGAGGCTCGGCGGGGCGGGGCGAAGCCTGGTCTCGCGAGATCTTGTTGGTTCCGCATTTCGGCTCTCCGTAGTGTGGGAGGCGGCTCGGCAGCGCTCTGCGGTGTGTGCTGGTTCGCGGCGGCTGGACCCCGACTCCAAGGCCGGGCCGTGAAGCTTCGGCGGCCCTGCTTAGCCGCGGAGCGCCCTCCGCTTCCCGGTGCCCGCGGCGGCGCCGAGTCTGACTGGGGCGGGGGCCGCGGCCCCCTCGGGCTAGCGAGGATGAGCTTCCTCTTGTGAGTGGGCCGGGCCGAGCCGGGGCGGGGCGGGTGTCGGTCGGCGGGGCCCCTGGTGAGGGCCCGGCGGAGGGTGCCGAGCGGAGGGCGGAGCCGGACATATGGCTGAACCCGGCCTGCCTGCCGCGTCGGTAAAGGTTCGCGCAGGAAAATGTGAAGTGCCTCTGTGTCTAGACGAAAAGTGCAGCTCCTCAGTGGTTTTACACAGGTTTCCTGGAGAAGCTGGGCTCGGGCACCTTATTAGGTGATTTTTTTCCCCCCTCTATCCGGGACTGGCCTCGAACCTGGCCTCCTCCTGCCTCAGCCTTCCAAGTAGCTAGGATTACAGCCTAGGCCACCAGGACAGGCCTGCTTTAAATGTGGGCCTCTTTTGAGAGAGGGGGCTCACGATGTAGCCCAGGCTGGCCCAAAACTCATCATGTCGTCCAGGCTGGCCTGGAATTCAGAGCTCCACCTGCCTCTGCCTCCTCGGTGCTGGGATTAAAGGTGGGCGCTTTCATCTCGGCCCCAAATGTGAATCTTTTTTTTTTTCTTTTTAAAGGTTTTTATTTTTTGAGAACTTAATAGATGCGGGTTTTTTCCCCCCATCATATCCACTCCTTTCTCCACTAGCTCCTCCAGTGTCCTCTCATCTCCCTTTCAAATTCATGTTCTCTTCTGTAGTTTTATATGTATATTTATGTGTGTGTACATACACATATCTATGTGCACATATACACACATGTGTACCTACTGAATCCAGTTAGTGTTGCCTGTATGTACTTGGGTGTAGAGGTGACCACTTGATCATGGACAGTCTATTTGAGCTTGTCCCTGAAAAAAAAACTGCCTCTTCCTTCTGACTGTCTATAGCTCTTCAACTAGGTGAGGTAAATGTGAGTCTTTATTTATAACTTAAGATGATTGATACCTTAGTTTTTTGCAGTCTTTGGCTATTCTGAAGAACACTGCTGTGAACATCTGGTTACAGGCTTTTGGATGTGTGTGTGATGCTGTCTCCTGGGTGTTCAGAGTGAATTGTTACATGTTAGTCTGCTGAGGCACTGCCAAGCGTTTTAAAGCTCTGCACTGCATTTTACATTCCTACCTCATTGTATGAGTGTTGTTAGAATCTTAGATGGTCTCTTAGTAAAAAACACAGAGCCAGATATCAGGGTGAAAGCTGAAAGATCAGAGAAGCAGAACAGCCAGCCACTAGTTCTTACCTCTACAAAATCCTCAGCCTATAAAGAGAGTGAGTTCCTGTTTCTTCATGCCTTTATACCTTTCTCTGCCCTGCCATATTAATTCCTGGGATTAAAGGGGCATGTGCTTCCCAAGCAAAGGCATGAGATCTCAAGTGCTGGGGTTAAAGGTGTGTATTACCACTGCCTGGCTCTATACTGGATCAATCTCATGTAGTCCAGTGTGGCTTTGAACTCACAGAGATCCAGATGGATCTCTGCTTCCCGAATGATAGGATTAAAGGTGTGTGCCACCACTGCCTGACCTCTGTGTCTAATCTAGTGGCTGGCTCTGTCCTCTGGCAAGCTTTATTAGGGCACACAACATCACCACATAGGAGTTTTAAAATTCTCCAATTCCCATCTGTCTGAAAGTTGTCTTTTTGTTATACTCAGTGTGAAGTGGAATCTCTTGATTTACATTCTTCCAGTGACCAAAAACATTAAGCATCGTTGTATATTTTCAGGCTACTTGTGGATAAATAAAGTCTTTTGGGATCCTTTTCCTACTTTAGAATCAGATTGTTTTTATTTTGTTAACACCTGTTAACTGTACAAACTAATGGGTTTCACTGTAACATTTTCATATGTGTATATATGGTGCAGTGGTTGTGTTCATCTGCCCTTTTTGTTCAAGTTGTAAGAATTCTTCATGTTTTTTGGGTATTAGTGTCTTATCACATCTATGACTTAAAAATGGTTTCTTCCATCCTCTGGATTATTTAACTGTCTTGATGCCGTCATTTAAAGCATAGCTGTATTTTTTAAAGATTGTTAGTTTTTGTTTCTTTGAGACAGGGTCTAACTATGTAGCTCTTGTTGTCCTGGAACTCACTATGTATACCAGGCTGGCTTCAAACTCAAAGAGATCTTCCTGCCTCTCCCTCTAGAGTGCTCGGATTAAAGGTGTATATCACTATGCCTGGCTTAATATTTATTTTTACTTCTTGTATGTGAGTGTTTTGTCTGCATGTATGCATGTGTATCATGTGCTTTGCATCTGTGGATGACAGAAGAGGGCATCAGATCCTGTTGTGGAATACTAGTTGAAGATGTGTTACATTTATTTATGCTGTGGAACATTTGTTTAATGATGCAATGATGTGTTGCATTCTTTTTTTGTTTTTGTTTTTCGAGACAGGGTTTCTCTGTGTAGTTTTGGTACCTGTCTTGGAACTCATTCTGTAGACCAGGCTGGCCTCGAACTCACAGAGATCCTCCTGCCTCTGCCTCCCGAGTACTGGGATTAAAAGTGTGTACCACCACACTTTTAAACACTGCTGCCCGGCTTGCAATACATGTTCTTAACTGCTTAGCCATCTTCCTAGCCCCCTAATAGAGCCATTTATATGCCAAAAATGCCAGTCTTTCTTTCCTAAATTCATACGTTTTTTTACTTTTAACCCAACAGCAGCAGCCGCTCTTCGAAAACATTCAAACCAAAGAAGAATATTCCTGAAGGCTCCCATCAGTACGAACTCTTAAAACATGCAGAAGCCACTCTGGGAAGTGGCAATCTGCGGCAAGCTGTCATGTTGCCAGAGGGAGAGGACCTCAATGAATGGATTGCTGTTAACAGTGAGTTTTTAAGAACGTTAGTTAAACTTGCTGATTGATAGAGTTTGCTAAAATCTTATTGAATGAATTTTCTCTTATAGGTATAACTACTGTAATATAACAGCTATCTATAAAAAACATGGGTTGGGGATTTAGCTCAGTGGTAGAGCGCTTGAGGCCCTGGGTTCGATCCTCAGCTAAAAAAAATTTTAAAAATAAATTAAAAAACCTATGAATACAAATACATTTAGACTGTATTTGTCAGAGTACTTGATTGTGTTGGTTGAGTGGAGAGACTTGAAGTGCTGAGTGCTTTAAGATGCTTTTTGGGAGAATATTGTGAAGAAATGAGTAAGATCAACTAAAAATGTACATGCAAAGTGAGAGGCTTGTATGTTGTTTGAACAATGTAAAGTACTACTTATTTAGGGAAACCCCTGCTTTTAATTTTATTCAAATTATCAAGTTTGGGCTGGAAAAATGTGTTCGTGGTTAAGAGTGCATGCTATTCTGCAGAGAACCCAGTTTATTTCCCAGCACTCACATAGGGCAGATCATATCTGCTTTTTTTTTTTTTTTTTTTTTATACTCCAGTTACAGCTCCCGAGTTTCCAGCAATCTCTTCTGGCCTCTGCAGGCACTTGGACTGTCATGTATATACCCATACACAGATACAAATACACATAATTTAAAGTATTTTTAAATTAAACCTCAAATTCTAAAGGCGTGTGTTGGCCTCCTGCAGTTTTAGATTTTTCTTTGAAGCTTAACTGCTCTAAATCATCTATTCAAACCTTTTGGTCTCTGGCCGTCGAGATGGTTCAGCGGGTAAAGATATTTGTTGCCAAGTTCAGTCTCTAGAACCCACATGTTGGAAGATGATTGACTCTTGGAGATTGTCCTCTGAGCTTTATGTATATGGACATAAACACATACTCGTGTGTGCACACAATAAATTAATAAAATGTAAAATACAGTTTAAAAAAAAACAAAACACTTGTTCCCAGAGTCCCTTTATTCTCTGAACAGTTACTGGAGGGCTGGAGAGACTGCTCAATGTTTAAGAGCTAATACTGCTCTTGGAGAGGACCAGAGTCCAGTTCCCAGCTCCACATCAGGCTTCTCTGTAACTCCAATCCTGGAGGATCCAACATCTCTGTATGGCCTCCACCAGCACCTGAACTCCCTCTCCCCCTAGTGAAAAATAGGTCTTAAAGGGGCTCTCTGCTCTCACCGCTGTGTCGGACAGACAGAGGGACCAAGCTCCGGAGCTTGAAATAAAGGCTCTTTGCTTTTACATGTGGGGGAAAAGATAGGTCTTAAAAAAAACCATTACTGAGCATGTCAAACTTTTAATTATGTACAGTGTATCTAATGTTACTGTTTGGGAAATTTAAACTGAGAAAAATTAAAATATTTACTTTTGAATTTATTTAAAAATAACCCTATCCTGTGTTAGCAAATACTTTTATTTAAAAAAAGTTTTAATTTTCTAGAACAAGTTTCAGTGAGAAATATGGCATTGTAAGTCTTTGGGAGTCTTTCTTACTGTTTGTCTTAACAGTCAGCTAGGCCCTCATGTCTGCTTCTCATCCACTCTCACACCATGGTGGAGACCCTGCAGAACCCCCCTGCACCCTCCTCAGGATGAGAGTGAAAGCCGCAGTTGAACCCTTGCTAGGCTTACACATACCCGTGAAGTGTCATCCTCTGTACTCTTCTTTAGTGAGAATATTGAGGTTAGGCCTAATGTTGCTTTCTTTAAAATATAACTAAGATGCCCGACATAGTGGCACGCACCTTTAATCCCGGTCCTTGGGAGGCAGAAGCAGGGGGATCTTTGGACCTCTGAGTTTCAGGACAGCCAGGGCTACACAGAGAAACCTTGTCTTGAAAATACAGATACTAATATAAAATATAACTAAGAGGAAAGTTTATAAGTTAGGAAATTTTTATGAAATGTTTTTGATGAAACAGAATTTTTTTTCTTAATCCATTTTTGAAGAAACTTGGAAAGCCCTAGTTCATTTTTTTCCCCAAGTACTCTTTTAGACAGGAACATGGCATTTTGAAAAACTTCCCAAGTCCTAATGATTCTCTTCACACCCAGTCAAGTTTACCCTCACTCCTTCCTCCTTGTCCTCCAGATCTAGTGGAAGCTCCTTTGGAATGTCCTCCCTGACCGCCTCTGTCCTTCTCGATGTTGCTTTTTATCTGAACTTCTAGCACTTACTGTTGGCATGTGGGTCTCGTCTTCAGTCTTGTGTTATTCATCTTTTAAACTCTTGTGTTCGCATAGACCCAGACTAGGGACTTGATTCCCGATCCTTTTTGGGTGGTCACATGCTGATGCTGAAGGAGATGTTTGAAATGTGTGATCCAGCCTGTAACTTTCCACAGAGTTTGTTCTATAATAACACATGATAGGATGTAGTTGAGATTGATAAGCTAGGAGTCTTCCAACTCCTTGGATCTAATCAAATAGTGTATTCCAGTGACTTATTAGTTACCATTAAGTTAAAATCAGCTCCAGTGTTTTGCTTAAGTTAGTTGGACATGGTAGTGTGCTCCTGTAATCCCAGTTGCTGGGGAAACTGAGGCAGAAGGATTGCATGAGCCCAGGAGTTCCAGACTAGTCTGGGCAACATAGAACCCACTTCAAAAAAGAAGATAGTGTCCATTTTCCTTCAGCTGAGAGGTCTGTTTGGTTTGTCTTAGTTTACATAGATACTTAGAGTGACGACCTTGTCTTTGCAGCTGTGGATTTCTTCAATCAGATCAACATGTTGTATGGAACCATAACTGAATTCTGCACTGAGGCAAGCTGCCCAGTCATGTCTGCAGGTCCCAGGTATGCATCTAGCCTGGTACAGACGCTTTTGAGTTTCTTTCTTTTATAATTGATAAACATTAAATAATACTGTTCTTATCTGTTTCTTTGTATAGAGATAATTCAGTTTGTGAGTTCTTGACTACTCAGCAATAACTCTTATCATTAACTACTTTGGTATATAAATACTCAGTGTTTACTGTTTATAAATTATAATTGTATTGTTCTGTTGTAGGAGGAAATGTATAGAAATTTGAGTTAGGGGCCAGCGAGGTGGCTGAGAGGGTAAAGGCACTTACTGCTAAGACTGACTCTGCAAATTGTTTTCACATGTATAGTGTCTGCATGCCCACACAAATCAATGTCATTTTAAAAGAGATGTCACTTAGATTCATCCAGAAAGTCTGGTGGGTTTTTTGTTTGTTCGTTTTTTTGTTTTTTTTATTTAATTAGAGTTTAATTTCTTACAAAAATTTTTAGGTAGTCTTTTATTATTTGCTCATTTTTTCCTGGTACCTGTATTGAATTAATGCAAGTAGCTGCATATCCAGAAGTAAGTATCTATCTTAAAGAGGCTGAGAGTTTCCTGTAACTTCTTTTTTTTTTTTTTTTTTTTTTTTTTTTTTGGTTTTTCGAGACAGGGTTTCCCTGTGTAGCTTTGCGCCTTTCCTGGAACTCACTTGGTAGCCCAGGGTGGCCTCGAACTCACAGAGATCCGCCTGCCTCTGCCTCCCGAGTGCTGGGATTAAAGGCGTGCGCCACCACCGCCCGGCTTCCTGTAACTTCTTAAAGCCTCGTAGAATTTCTGTGGACAGGATGTGAACCTGCTTTGATTACAGGTTGTACGTGTTAAGATTTAATAACTGTCAGTAACACATTGTCGTTCTCTGCAGGTATGAATACCATTGGGCAGATGGCACTAATATTAAAAAGCCAATCAAGTGTTCTGCCCCAAAATACATTGACTATTTGATGACTTGGGTTCAGGATCAGCTTGATGATGAAACCCTTTTCCCTTCGAAGATCGGTAAGTTATCACTGTAGAACTGCCTTTCTTTCTCAATGATGGCTGTAATCTTTAAATGCTCTGACTTTAAATCAGTTTAACAGAGAAACCCACACTCTCCAAAAGTTTGTACTCATGTATATTCCCCCAGCATGCCCAATTGTGTTTCTTCATACCAGTTAATACTTATTTTTTAATCTCTTCCAATTTGATTAAATTGGATATATTTTTTTTTTAAAGATTTATTTATTTATTTTGTATACAGCATGTATGACCAGAAGAGGGCACTAGATCTCATTACAGATGGTTGTGAGCCACCATGTGGTTGCTGGGAATTGAACTCAGGACCTCTGGAAGAGCAGCCAGTGCTCTTAACCTCTGAGCCATCTCTCCAGCCCTAAATTGGATATATTTTAAAATAATTATTTTGTGTGTGTGGTTTGAGTGCCATGGCATATACGTGTATATGTGTACGTTAGACAACTTCTTGGATTTGGTCCTTCCACCTTTACATGTTTTTTTTGTTTGGTTTGAAACAGGGTTTTACCATATAGTCTTGGCTGACCTGGAACTCGCTCTGTAGACCAGGCTGGCCTTGAATTCACAGAGATCCGCCTGGCTCTGCTTTCCGAGTGCTAGGGTTAAAGGTGTGCTCCACCACCGCCGCCCGGCTCTAAACTTTTATTTTAATGTCTATTTAAAAATATATTTTTTTTAAGTATAGGCACTTACTACCAAGCCTGGTGGCCTGAGCTTGATCCCCGAGACCCACATGATGAAAGGAAGTTGTCCTCTGACCCCCACATGTGCCTTATAGCACATGCATGAGTACACTTGTGCTCACGCACACACCAATATGAATGAGATTAAATACTTTTGATTTATTTACATTTTTTGTCCTGTTACATCCTTTGTCTGTTACAGATAATTGGTCTTTGTCATGTAAACTGTGTTTTTTTCCCCTAGGGCACCTTTGGTCTTATTTATCATGTTTTGCTATATACACTTCTCTTACTCTGCTCATTTTCTTTAAAATGTGGGTGGTTTTGTTGTTGCTTTTTGTGGTGCTAGGATTGAAGCCTGGGCCTCACATGCATGCTAGGCACGTGTTCTGTTCCTGAACTCTGCTCTCAATTCCGAATTGTGTTTGTTACAGTGAGAAAGGCTTTATTTCTAGATAGTGACATTGCTTATTTTTTTATTTAGTTTTTTTTTGTTTGTATTTGTTTTTCGAGACAGGGTTTCTCTGTGTAGTTTTGGTGCCTGTCCTGGATCTCGCTCTGTAGACCAGGCTGGCCTGGAACTCACAGCGATCCACCTGGCTCTGCCTCCCGAGTGCTGGGATTAAAGGCATGCGCCACCACCGACCGGTGGCTGTTTTTTGTTTGTTTGTTTGTTTTTTAATCTTTGGGCTGTCAGGGTTTTTATTCTGAATGCTGCTTAAGTTTTTTTTTTTTTTTTTCTTTTCTAAAAAGGAAGTTAGCCAGTTTGTTCCAGTTTGATATTAGTGTCTTTCCTTCCTCAGTTAAATCATGTATAGAGCAAATTGCCATGTTTTAGGACCTTGTAAACCTTGTGGAACATTACAGGGTGATCTGAAACTGTACACACCTTCCTGTGTTCTTCACGTCTGTTCTATTTGTTCTTCATAAAAATACAGAAGCATTTTCTCAAAGTAAAAATAAATGTTAGCTGGGCATGGTATACACTTTTAATCCTAGCACTCCAAAGATTGTCATAGGCAGATCTCTGTGAGTTCCAGGTCAGCCAGGGCTATATAGTGAGACTTTGTCTCCCCCCCCCCCAAAAAAAAAGTGTAGATTTTTAAAAATTTACTTTAAAAATTGTGCATGTGTTTGTGTGCCACAATACATGAGTGAAGGTCAGAGAGAGACAATTTGTGGAATTGGTTCTTTCCTTCTGCCTTTATTT
The DNA here is from genome assembly GCF_949786415.1 of Peromyscus eremicus. Lineage (NCBI taxonomy): Eukaryota > Metazoa > Chordata > Mammalia > Rodentia > Cricetidae > Peromyscus > Peromyscus eremicus. Next base: position 95,245,205 of record NC_081418.1, read on the forward strand.
ACATGGTGTCTGGGGGTGGAATTTGGGTCTCCAGACTTGTGCAGCAAGCGCCTTTACCTGCTAAGACGTCTCACCAGCCTGTTTTTAGCAGATATTTTCCCATTGTCTATTTTTGATGACTATAAGTTACTTGTTTTTGGTGCTGGAGGTCAGACCCAGGGCCCCTCACATGGTTAAACACATGCTTTACCATTAAGTTATACCCCAACTTCTCCATTTCTTTTTCAAATGTTCTGCTAGGAGAATGTTTCTGGCTTGCTACTGTTTTGATTTTGGTAGTGTACTGAAGAATGAGGTTAGCCTGCTTGTTGTTCTGGGGATCTGAGCAGCTGCTTACCAGATTTTTTTTCTTTGTTGTTGTTGTTTTTTGTTTTTTGAGACAGGGTTTCTCTGTGTAGCCCTGGCTGTCCTGGGTCTCACTCTGTACACCATGCTGGCATTGAACTCACAGAGATCCATGTGCCTTCTGCCTCCTGAGAGCTGGGACTAAAGGCGTGCACCACCACTGCCGGCTGCCAGATTCTTGTGCTTTTTGTTTGTTTGTTTTTGTTTTTTGTTTTGAGACAAGGTTTCTCAGTGAAACAGTCCTGGCTAACCTGATCTCACTCTGTAAGATCAGGCTGGCCTCAAACTCACAGAGATCTGCCTGCCTCTTCCTCCCGAGTGCTGGGATTAAAGGTGTGTGCCACCACTGCCCGGCTTGTGCTCTTCTTCATAGTCTAAGCAGAGGCGCTTCTGGGAGAAACATTTAGATCAATTAAAAAAACAACAACCGACATTTATTTTTTTGCGTATTCTGTATGGCCCAGTGTGTGTGAACTTGTGTGGCACTGTAAAGGTGTGAAAGTCAGAGGAGAACTTGGGGAGGTCAGTTCTCACCTTCTACCGTGTGAGTCCTGGAGATTGCCCTCATGTCGTCAGGCCTGGCACGTATCTTTATCCAGGCAGCCAGCCTGCTGGCCCTAGATCAAGTTTCTATACTTAGGCTGGTGTTGGGGAAAATGGTAGAGCATACCTGCAATCCCAACACTCCAGAGGCTGAGACAGGAGGATTGCTGGGAATTCAAGGTTAGCCTGTGCTACAGAGTGAGACTTTGTCTCAAAGAAAAAAAAAAGTTGTTAGATTTGGTTCTTGGTTAACAATCTTCTACTAAACCTTGTATTCCCTTTCTCACAGATACTTTATTATATATTGGTTCCACTTGAATATGTTCTATTAAATTTAGTTTAGAAAGTACTTAGATTAAAACAGCTTACATGTTTACTCCGTTAAGTTTCATTTGATTTTATTTTTATGAGGCAAGATCTCATTTAGCTCAGTTTGGCCTTGAATTCACTGTGTAGCTGAGAATGGCCTTGAACACTGAGTCCTTCTATCTCTACCTCCCACTTGCTGAGGTTATAAAATCTTATCACCATGCCCCCAGAATCCTTTTTTCTCAGCTTCTCTTTCTACTATAGTAATTCTAGACTCTTCCCCCTGCCTCTTCCTCCCCATTAGGCTATTATCAGTGTTATAAATTTTGCTAGTTTCATCTTATTGGTGAGAACTGTTTTGTTTTTTGTTTGTTTGTTTGTTTTAGCAGCATATCTAAACCATTAGCAAGATAGGAATTTTAAGAGAAAAGATTTGATTTTTAAAACCTGCCATTTTGGAATTTCATATTAAGATTCTGTCCAGGGAAACAGCACATAAGCTCCAGTGTAATGTTTGAAAACTCAGTTTAGCAAAGACTAGGGGTTGGAAATACAACTAAAATAAGCACAACTTATTAAATATCTATCTATCTATCTATCTATCTATTTTTAGAGCTGAGGATCGGACCCAGGGCCTTGCGCTTGCTAGGCAATCGCTCTACCACTGAGCTAAATCCCCAACCCTTAAATATCAAGCTTTTAAGGGCTGGCTAAAGAAAAAAAGTAGGATGCACAGGAGGAATGCTGTTAGAAGCCTCTGTTTTCTGAGAGGTTGAAAGGTATTTTGTTTTTGGTGGTTTTGAGGAACTGCTTTTTGAAACTGATTTCTTGTCAAGCCTGAGACTCACTGGAGTCCATGGCCTCCCACAGATCCACCTGTCTGTCTGCCTTGAATTAGAGACAAGCACCACATGCCCAGCAGGAAAACGCCTTCTCGGTGCTTCTCAGTGGTGGTTTGTGTAGCCAGTGCCGGCTCTCTGGCACTCTGGTCCCTTTGCTAAAGGACTTTAGTGTCATCAGCCAAACTTGTCAGGATTGTAGCCAATTGTCCCATGATGACTGCTTCAAGAGGTCCCCACACCTCCCAGTTTTTCCTCTCAAGAGGTATTTCTTTTCTCTGAGAAGGAATGAGGTCCCCACCTTCTGTTTCAGGAAGGATCACCCCCTTTTGGGCTCTAGGAAAATGAAGACTACTACTTTTACATTCCAGAGTAATGTAGAAGATGAGATGCTCTCTGCAACTTGAGGGCTGTCATTTATTTTGTTTAGGAAAATTTCCATTCCTAACTTTTTTTTCCTGTTACAAATGACGGAATTGATGTTTATAATCGAAGTGCTTGCTTGTTCTTACTGCATTTCCTCTTAGGGAGAAACTCTGGTATTAAACAACTAACATGAATTTGAACTGTGATCAGCAGTCTCTACCTGTGTCTTCTGTTGTAGGCAGTCAGTGTGGAGCAGGAAGAATACTCAGGTTGGGGTTTGCTTTGCTTACAGTCCTTTGAAGTCGACTTGGGAGAGCTTAAGCTTATGTGTAGTATCAAAACTCCCTGATGTCTCATTTGATGATTGATAGGTGTGCATTCAATTACAGGTGTCCCGTTTCCCAAAAACTTCATGTCTGTGGCAAAGACTATCCTGAAGCGTCTCTTCAGGGTGTACGCCCATATTTACCACCAGCACTTTGACTCCGTGATGCAGCTGCAAGAGGAGGCCCACCTCAACACCTCCTTTAAGCACTTTATTTTCTTTGTTCAGGTGGGTGAGCCAGATTGATCTCGGGGTCTTGGACTTGGACCTTGATAACAGTAAAAACACTGTCTTATTCGTAGATGCAGACCGTCTGAGTACAAACTTTGTTTTCTTCTCTCTGTTGTTTCATCGATTCATGAAGCAGTATAGAAAGGAGGACTGTGTCTCTGGGCTGGAGAGATGGCTCAGCAGTTAAGACCATGTACAATTATTGCAGAGGACCTGGGTTCAGTTCCTTGAATCCCTATCAGGAGGCTCACAACTTCCTGTAAGGGATCCAGCATCCTCTAGCTTCCACAGGCACATGCACACATGTGGAGCACATAAACTCACAAAGGCTCACAGACAGACCCAAAGTAAGTAAGTAAAGCTTTAAAAAAGAAAGGAAGAAAGGCAGCATCCTTCTTGGGTCCAGCTGCCTCGGTCTTCCCTTGCTCTTCCAGGTCTGTGGCCTGTTGCCTGTGAGCACTAACTCAGAACTTGGAAAGGTCAAAATAATTCATATTATTTGAAAAAGATAGTAAAGAATTATCAGAGCATGATTCACGTCTCTGGAATCCCAGCCAGACCTTGTTTCAAAGAAACCAGAAAAGAGCAAGAGTGACAGGTCGCTCCGCAGTAAGACACTTCCTGCTCTTGCAGAGACCCGAGTTCATTTTCCAGCACCTGCTCGGAGGAGCTCCAGGGGCTCTGATACCCACTTCTGGTCTCTTCAGACACCCCCACACATACGGCAAACACACACACAAATAAAAGTAAAAACTTTTTAAAAAGCTAGGCAGTTCTGTATATAAAATAGCACTTTACAGTAAGTAGAGAAACCTGGTAGCTTTTATTATTGTGTATTATGGTTCTGTGTGTATTGCAAAGGCTATACCACATTTAATGTTTTTTTTTTTCCTTCTGAGATTGTTTTTGTACCTTGTGTGTGCGTGCGTGTGCGTGCGTGCGTGTGTGTGTGTGTGTGTGTGTGTGTGTGTGTAAAAGTAGACTTCTCAAGAGGTGGCTGTTAGCAGAGGTTCAGTTTGTAATTTTTAGGTCATTGTATATACACTTGTGTATTTCATTTTAGTGTTTAACACTTGTAGCTACAGTTCCTTTCACCCCCCAGAATCTAGTTAGGAAGGGAGCCCGATGTCTCAACACTGTTAAAGTCATGAGTTGTGTCTTGGTCTTTCTGGAGACCAGTCACACCTGGTGATCTTAAGGGTCACCAGACATTGTTGACATGTAAGAGTTTCAGGGTTGGTTTATTATTACATTTTACTTTTCTTCTCTTTCCAGGAGTTTAATCTGATTGATAGGCGTGAGTTGGCACCACTTCAGGAATTAATTGAGAAGCTTGGATCTAAAGACAGATAAATGTTTCTTCTAGAACACAGTTACCCTCTCGCTCTATCGACTGCTAGCACTCTCTCATTGCTGTCTGGTGTGGACTAGTGATAACTGACTCTAAGAAAGCAGGATCAAAAGACCCAGTGTTGTCTGCAGAGAAAACTGTCCCAAAGGTAGGTTGGCCAGATAGCTTCAGAACAAGACCTGTATGGCACAGCCGGATTGGAGGTGCTGTGTGGCCACCCGCCCGTCCTTTAGTGTCCTTTGTTGTAACCTTAGGTTAACCTGTAGTTTGTTGCTGATCTTTTGTTCAAGAAAGTGATTGAAGCTGGGCAGTGGTGGCCCATGCCTTTAATCCCAGCACTCGGGAGGCAGAGGCAGGTGGATCTCTGTGAGTTCGAGGCCAGCCTGGGCTACAGAGTGAGTTCCAGGACAGGCTCCAGAACTACACAGAGAAACCCTGTCATGAAAAAAAAAGAAAAAAAAAAAAAAAAAGAAATTGAGTTTTTCCATGTGACAACATAATGGACATTAAGGATTTTCAGCAGTAACTTATTAGTTTCTAGAACAAATTTCTTAACACAGATCAGTTTTGCTTCATTTTACAAATTGAAATGGTGTTCCATTTCTAAATCTCAGCCATTTAGAGCTTATGTTTCACCTTAGATAGCCTTTTAGGTTTGTGTCTGTGTGCTGGTGTTTATAGATGAGTACATATGTATTTTTAGCTAGGCATGATGGTGCATGTCTGTTACCTGATACTGTGGAGGAAGAGGCAGGAGGATAGCACATTGGAGGATAGCCTGGGCTACATGGTAAACTTGTTGAAAAAAGTTTGTTTTGCAAAACCCACAAGGCTTAAATCACAGGCATATGTGGCATGAGATTAACCAAAGTTATTTTTATGTGACTTTTTAATTTTTGGGGTCGTCCTTGTCTGTCTAGATGGGAGTGTATAATGGATATAGTCTCTGTGTCCTCTGATGGCGGCATGCAGGTTCTCCTCTTGAAACTCTTCACTTAGATTTTGGCAGAGATCAAGAAACTTCCAAAAAACTGTGACAGACTTGGGCCTCAAAGCCACTATTTTCATTGATGATTCGTGAGGCCTTGCAGTTCTGGAGAGGACAGTAGAAAAAAAGTATTTAGAATACTTGATTATTTCCTAAACGACTCCATGTTTTTATTGCAACTTGAAACTTACATTTATGTGTAGAAATGCAGACTTTATGGCAATAAGGGAAAAAGTAGCTTGAGGGTGTGTGTGACTGCAGGTCTCCCTGCTGTCTGTTTGAGGGAGAGCTGGAGATCCAGCAGGGAAGTGAGTTAACAACAGCCTTGCTTTATTCTGTTACTATACAAAGGCTGCATTGAGCTCTAGAGGTTCTCTCCTTTGTCTTTGTATCAAAACTTGAAAATTTCCTCATCCTATCAGGATAAAAGACTCCTTTATTGAGGAAGGTGCCTGCTCTTCATTAGGTCCTCAGATCTAGTCAGTTCTGGTTGCCTCCTCAGGTGTACATGGCATCATAAGTATCCTGGACACTTGTCCAAAGGGCAGTGCTGTAGTGTATCAGCATTGTGTGTGTGTCAGGGCTGGGACTAAGTGCTCACTGGCCTCCTGCATGGCTTTATAAAGGTTAGAGGTGACGAGGGTTTTGTGATTTTTGACTCCACTAAACTATATAAGAAAGAATTCCTTAGAAACTCCAGTTTTAATGACTCATTTTAGTATGTTCTTAAGTATGCTTAGAATTTTAAAGAAGTTTTGTCTTATTTTCGCTGAAACCACACATCACCATTAGAGGAATTCAAGGTGGGATAACGGTTTAGAGAAAAAAAGGACAGCTTGGAAACACCTCCTAACCCAGGGGTATGCAAAGGTCCAGATGTCAGCTGTTCTGCAAGTGTCAGTCACCTGCAGACAGGATGCAGGCTTCTAGATGCCCCCAAGAAAGCATCACCCCTCAACCACAGACTCCATTTACTTTGATTTGCTGAAGTGAAATTCTGTTTCTCAACCAAGGCTCAATCATTTTTAGGATTTCTGGCACCCTCAAATCAAAGGTTTTTCTTTCCTCTGCATGCATTTCAGAGACAGAGATGCCCTCTCCGTGATTGAGCTCCAGATGGGTAAATGCTAAGATACGGAGGCAGCTCCAGTGGGACAAAACACAAAACCACCTTGGTAGTTGAAACTGGAGTGTCTCCTTGTGTGTGTCCCTCCACTCCATTTTTCCTTCTGTCTTTTTAAATGAAAACAGTGCCAGACTCCCAGACCAACCTGCCTTAACTAGCAGTGTGTACACGTTGTGCTGTTTGCTCACCTCTGAGGCAGAGCATGAGAGGAGGGTGGCGTCTTTCTGCCCTAACTAGAGATGCTTTCATAGCATCTGAAGAAATCAGTCTGTCCTGGATTTATCTGCCTACTCCCTGTCCCCCACCCCAGTAGGAGTCAGTTGTGCTGACTGCTCCCTAGACTCAGTTGCAGTGGCTTCCAGTTGCCTGCTGAATTCCGCCTTAGCCCTGTGGTGCTTTAATTTCCAGGACTTTAAAAAACTTGGACAATGGACAATGATACACAGATGTAAAAAAAAAAAAAAAAAAAATCACACTTCATTGTAATAGTTTTGTGTTGACAGCCACTCTACTGCTGTTCTGCTGACTGACTAGTGACTTACCAGCAGCCAGTTAGCTAAGGGTTCTTCTACCCTGGCCTGCAGAACTCTAGTTCACACGGCTGCTCACTGGAGAACTGCAGGTCTGTGTTCACGACTTGCAGCAAAGGCCCAGGCACAGTCCTGGTGCTGAGGTTTCCTGTTCTCTTGGCTTCTCTCTAAGCCCTAAGATCATACAGTAGTAGAGCTTCTCAGACATGACGTCATTACCTCAGAAGCATAAACAAATCAGGCCCGAAGAGTGGGGCCTTACAGGTGTGTTTGCAGTCATGGTGCCAGGGCTCCTCTGCTGTCTGTGGGAGCCATCCCGTCAGTATGGAGCCCTCGCCTGAACAGTGCCAGCCTGGACATGAGCTGCCGAGCACCTTCAGCAGTCGTGTTCTTTCCTCCTGAGGTCATGAGTTCTGGCAGATAAGGAAAGGAGTCTTTTGGTCTTCCTGTTTTTATATTCAGTTTTGATGCTGGGCTCTGAGGGGCTTTGGAGCACACGTGGCAGCAGTAATTTTACTGAGGCAGCTGCATGGAAATTCACAAGTTTCTCATCAGAAGTTTATCAAACAAGTAAAGCCAAATGGATGGCCAGTGTGCTACAGGCTGCTTATAGAACGGCGTTCTGTGTTGGGCTGCAGCAAAAATCATTTGCATAAGGTAGTCTTGGTTACCATCTAAAATAACTTAAAATATTCCTCATGGGAAAAAATTTGTTGTATTTTTAAACCTTTAGGGCTTTATTCTATTTTTCTAAGTCGTTAACTGTACTTTTTAAAAAAGTATTTTGTATCTACTTTTGTAACTTCATCAGAATAAACTATATTGAAAGCAAAAATGGCTTTGAAGTGTGTTAGCATGCTTTTATTTAAAAGTGGAAATGAGATCTTTGCAGGTTCTGTGGATTTTGATTACAGTTTAAATTTGGAGGGTTGTCTTTGCATACCATTTAGTATCTACTTTCTTAAAGCTTAGGAAGGAGAAGTTCCTAAATGAAACAAAATATAATAACAGAGCCTTGTTCCAAAGAACAAATCCCTATGTCTAGTGCAGATCCACCCCAGACAGAAATGAACAGTCTCCATCCTGGGATGCTCATGGGACTCCAGATCTTATGTACATTCCTGGGAAAGGGGATGGAGGCTAGATTCACTAATTTTCTTACCTTGAAGTCAAGTACTCCTGTATCCTTAAAACCCAGCCCAATCAGCCACTTGTCATTGTAGAATTACCAACATGCTCAGTGTATTAGTCAGGAGGGTTCTTTAGAACAGGGGTTTTCAGCCTGTGGGTCAACAACCTCTTTGGGGAAGGGTTGTGGAGACCATTGGAAAACACAAATGTTTACATTATGTTTAATAAAACAGTAGCAAAATGAGATGAAGTAGCAACAAAAATAATTGTTATCATTACGGAGTAGCAACAAAAATAAACCATAGTTGTGGGTCACCACAACATGAGGAGAACTGTATTAAAGGGTCACAGCACTAAGAAGGTTGAGAACCACTACTTTAAGGGAACAGAATTGGTAGAAAGACTATATATGGGATTATTAGAATGGCTTACAGGCTGTGGTCCAGCTAGTCCAACAGTGTCTACCAGTGGAAGGTCCAAGAATTCAGTAATTGTTCAGCTGAGTCTTTTGACGCTATTTGAAACTTTAGAGGAGTGGAAGTAACACAGACAAGAGTCAGGAAGGCCAGAGTTAAGATTTGAAGCATCATAGCCAGAAACTACAACATCCTTTAACATTGTCCGTGTCAAGGCTTTCTGGTCAAAAGCAACCTGGATGTCCCTTGGTATGCAGATCCCAGGTCATACCACTCTATTTTGGCTTTGAAGGGGCTGGGAGGACTTTGCAGGGCTTTATTCAGAGGGAAAGTTTATTACTTGGGGCTGTCTGGGGAGGCAGAAGATGCAAATCAGGGAATTTTCAGTCTTTTCCACAAATGTTCAGACAAGGTCGGAAAGCTGGTGCACAGCTGCTTGGATTTATTCCTCCTTCCTGCCCCCCAAGAAAGGGTTCTCTGTGTAGCTCTGGCTGTTCTGGAACTTGCTCTGCAGACCAATCTGGCCTCGAACTCAGATTTGCCTGCCTCTGCCCGAGTGCTGGGATTAAAGGCATGCGCCGCCGCCACAGTGAGCTGTAGGATTGAATTTTTAAGAACTGATGCTTGGGGTGCTAGGAGGCTCTATACAATGACTGTTACTAAAAATCATCTCAGTGAGGTTGAAAACAGATGCATCCCAAGAGACCTGAGGGGTCCCTGTGGTGAGGTGGCACAGGTTTTGTAGCCCCAGAACAAGAGGGTCAGAAATCCAAGGTCATCTTCAGCACATAATGAATTAGAGGCCAGTTTGGGCTATAGGAGACCCTGCCTCAACAATAAACAAAACACAGAGTGATTATGACCTAAAGTAAACAAAGGTGAAAGACCCTCAAGTTCAGAGTAGAAAGGATCGGCCATTTCCTGGGCCCAAAGGCAATTTAAAAAGGGGCTTGAGAGGTGGCTCCATTCCCAGCACCCATGTGGGGGTCCGCACCCATCGGTAACTCTAGTTCCAAGGGATCTGACACAGTGTTCTGGCCTTGGACACTGTATGCATATGTACAGACATACATGTGTCAGAACATGCAGACATATAAAATAAAAAATTGAAAGCTGGAGTTGTAAGCAGTACTAATGTGGCTTGGTTGAAGGTGAGTCTCAAGGGCAAACTGACCAAGTGCCTGCAGAACCTGTGCAGGATGATGCTGGTATGTCCTGCAGTGGATTCCAGCTGGGTGGGGAGGTGAGGGTGAAGTCACAGGAAAGGTTATTTCCTGTGGGTGATGGGGAATCTGAAGGATTTGAGACTGGACTTTTTTTTCTCTCGGTTTGGACAGCTCTTGGAAACTGAAGGTAAGGGGTGCACAGTGGAGCGCCAGCAGTTCTCAGTCACAGTTATGTGGGTGACTGTTCTGTGGAACAGGACTGACAGAGTGCCATGTAAATGACAGGTAAGTCTGTGACCTTAACCTTAGGGCAGTTAGCTTCAAGTGGCAAACGTGTCTGCACTGAATCCAGGACTCACTTCAGCAGGGCTGGCTTCCAACAGCTCAGGGTCATATGCCTACCTCCCCAGAACCATTGTGTCCGCTCCATTACCAAAGCAGCTCTCTGCCTATTGGGCACAAAGCTGGTTGCTATAGTAGTGCCAGGCTTTCTATAAACTTAGCAATAGATTGGAAACCCGCAGTCTCTCTAGTTCCAGTGGTCTGGTTCAGATCATTTGACCAGTCGTAAACCAATCACCATGTAGTTGGCCAGTTCCTGCTCGTCTGAACATGTGGTTTGAATAGCAAAGAGGGGCTACTATACAGCTAGAAAACATTTTAGACAGTTTTAATTGTATTTCTTGGCATAAATGAAGAGATTTGAAAGTTAATTATTTCTAACCATAAATTTTCAGGAATCAAGCAGAAAAATTTATATCAAGTAATCCGGAGATGAGGGCTAGAACACAGGAGTCACTCAACATTGGAATGAATGACCATTTTAATTTTGTTTTGAGACAGGGTCTCTATATAGTCTGACTGTCCCGGAACTTGCTATGTAGGCCAGGCAGGCTTTGAACTAACAGGTCTACCTGCCTCTGCCTCCCAAGTGTTAGGATTAAAGGTGCACCACCGTGCCTGGCCTATAAATGAGCCTACTTTTAGTTGTTCACGTTAAAGAACAAATCCAGGCCAAATCCACACGGGAGGTGCTGACTGCAGAGGCACCAGTGCAGTGACAAAGTCCTGCAGGCTATGCCGGACTCCAGGCTGCAGACAGTTACTACTGGGAAAACAGGGTTTTACTCTAACAGTATACCCGTTGTTTTGCTGGTGATTACTTACCCCTCATGGTGTGTGCTTCTAATCCTACCTATTCTGATGTATTTTGTTTTGAGCCAGGTTCTCACTGGGTAGCCTTGGCTGGCTTCAAACTTGATCTATATAGACCAGGATGGCCTTGAACTCAAGAGATTCGCCTGCCTCTGTCTCTCCAGTGCTGAGATTAAAGGCATGTGCCACCACACTCCCATCCCATTTGAGACAGGATCTCTATAGCCCAAACTGGCCTGAACTCACTAGCCTCGGCTGAACACAAAACAGCCCTGGGATTACAGGTTTCATCCTCGGCCCGTAGTACGGGGGGCTGTGTCCCCTGGAATTTGGGGAAATCCAAAACAAATTTCCACCCCCCACCCCCGCCGCATCTCATCCCCACTCCTGCCCCTGGTTTAGTTCATCGCTCATCTGGCCTCTGCGGCAGTCTGCCCTCTCCAATTCAGCCCCTTACAAAGAACCCCCTTCCTCACCGGAGCCAGAGTGCTCTTTCTAAAACGCAAACCTGAGAAGACTCCCATTGCTGAGAATTTCACCGGAACTCCTTTCTGGAAAGAAGTCAGTTCCCCCAGAGCACTGACTGGGATGTGGGGAGGGAGGGAGACCTGTCCCGCGCACCCGGGGTTCTGGCTGCCTAAGTGGGCGACTGGAGGCGGGGCGGGTACGACCCTGCAGTGGAAGCCGACCTGGCGGGATGGAGGCTCGGCCCAGGCCTGCAGGTTCCGGGTGGCTCCCGCCGGGCGGCCGCGGCCTCCGAGCGGCAGGGGGCGGGCTCGCCCAGGGCGGCGGCTCCAGACGGAGTGCCGGTGTCTTTCCGGCTGCACTGTGACCTCGGGCTGCGGGCTGCGTCGCCGGGCATGGCGGCATGGGGCCCGGCGTCCGCTGCGCCTCTGCTCCGCGGGAGCTACGGGGTGAGCCGGCGGGGCTCGGGCGGGGCTGCGGGGGGTCGGGTGGCTGTTGTCTGGCTGAGGACGTGAGGGCAAGGCTGGGGCCCTTCCCTGCTCTCATTCATTCTCTCCTGACCTCTCTGAATCGGTGCTGGGGGTGGGGGATACCCGGCTCAGGTGGGTCGGGGAACAGTGCCATAAACCGGCACAGTATAGCGAACCTGGGAAAGAAATGCTGCCTTCGGCAGAGGAAAACAGAGGTGGTGTAGCCCCGAGGCCAGGCGTTGGTGCTAGGCACTCCGGATGAGCCTGCGCCCTGCAATTGCACACAGAGCAGGCCTCTGACCTTGACCCTCCATGGCCTGCAGCCTGGAGTGGGAGCCCAGCTCTCCTAATCCTCCCACCCTCCGTTGGTTGAGACAGGGTCTCGCATTAAAGCCCTGGCTAGCTTAGAACTTGTGACATTCCTCCTGGCTCCTGGAAGAAAGTCGTAAGCCACACAGTGCCTGGTCTGTCTCTCCCTTTCAGACTCATCTTTGGCTTTATCTCACCCATCTCTTTCTCCTCACTTGCCTGCTGGTCCGGAATCTGCCTCCCGTGCTGAGGAGTTGTGTTGCCCCCAGGACTGCCATCTGGGATTTTGTCAGTCTGTTGACAGGATGGGTGTGGGAAGATGCCCGGCTCCTGAGGATTGTGCAGTGCGAGCCACTGTGCCTCTTAGTGATTTCACCTATGCTGCTGTCTCGGGAGCACGTCCACCCCCAGACCTGGCCGCTGCACCCAGGCGCACAGCCTTGGCTTTGTCCTGTGTGCAGCGCACAGCCCATCTGACCAGATCTTTCGTCTGGCCTGCATGTCAGCCATCTCTTAGGCTTCTTGGCCTGTGTCCAGCAGCCATGTCTCTCTCCTGCTCACTCATTGCTTCAGAGGGCCTGCCGTAGGGTCAGCTCTGGGGTGCTGCTGTAGAGGGGCAGACTCCACCTTGGCCTTTTAAGACTAGCTAGTGAGAGAACTGGGAGAAGGCTCAGATGGTAAAGTACTCACAGGGGTGATATGAGTTCAACCCCCAGGACCCACGTGAGATGGTGGGTAAGTGCTCACTGCCTTTACAGAGGAGCCCAGTTCAGTTCCAGCCTTCATGTCAATCAGCTCACCTCACCACTGCCTGTAACTCCAGCTCCAGGGATCTGATACCCTCATCTAGCCTCTGAGGGCACTGCATTCATGAGCACAAACTCTTAGACACACACATAATTTAAAGTAAAAATTTAAAAACAAAAGCCAGATGTGGGGGCACACCCCTGTAATCCCACTGCTGGGGGGTGAGACAGGTGGATCCCTAGGGCTTGCCTGCCAGCCTAGCCTACTTGATGAGCTCCAAGCCAGTGAGAGACTCTGTCTCAAAAAACAAAGTGACATCCCTGAGAACGACAGCTGGGCTTGTCCTCTGACCCCCAATGTCCATGCACATACGGGCAGCTGCCTACACATAAACATACCGCAGAGACCCAGGATCCAACCCTGAAAGTCTAGAATGGCACCCTGCTCTGGACCTTCAGGTGAGACCGAGGAGTGACTGGGTGGTACCTCTTCAGCACTCACCAGCAACCCCAGTGTTTTGCCGGCCGACTCCAGCAGACAGACATTGCTGCACCGCGGCTCACAGTTCCACAGACCTCAACAGACCTCCTCTCTGTTGTCACAGCTCCCTCTCCTGCACTGTATACACCGGATGTTTGCCTCCCAGACTGAGGGGGAGCTCAAGGTGACCCAGATTCTCAAAGACAAGTTTCCCCGAGCCACAGCTATCAAAGTGACGGACATCTCAGGTGAGGCTTTCTCCTATCTTCTCCGTGGAGCCTTGCTGAGGTTTTTGAGTTTTTGCCTGGGGAGAGGCTGAAGTCAAAAGGCTGGAAGGAGGGGACCTGCCATAGTGACTTCTCCGTAAGTCAAAAAGGCTGGAAGGAGGGGACCTGCCATAGTGACTTCTCCGTAAGTCAAAAAGGCTTGAAGGAGGGGACCTGCCATATTGACTTCTCCGTAAGTCAAAAAGGCTGGAAGGAGGGGACCTGCCATAGTGACTTCTCCATAAGTCAAAGGCTGGAAGCAGGGGACCTGCCATAGTGACTTCTCCGTAAGTCAAAGGCTGGAAGGAGGGGACCTGCCATAGTGACTTCTCCGTAAGTGTTGCTTTGGGTCAGATGGAGATGGGGACTTAGAAACATCGGAGGGAAACCACAAAGACAAAGGCCTGGCTGAGAACTCGGTTACCAGACTACCCTGCTCAGATGAGGTCCCTCTTGTCGATCAGCAAGCCTGCCCCTGTACAGGCACCAAGAGCTCAGGACACAGCCTCTCATGTTTTAGACAGACCTTGTAACCTGTCCACCCCAGTTCTTCTGACCCCCTACAAGGGAGAGCTAGGATGGGTCCAAGGTGGATTTTGTCTACTACCCTACTTTATCCAGAGTCAAGCCCAAAGCAGCCAATGGGAACAGGAGGACCAGAGGCAGAATCAGGACCCAGGGCAGACTTTCCAAGCCCAGGTTGGCCCTGCTCTCCTCGGGCCACCTCTGCACCTCAGAATGTCTGGCTGGCTATTTGTCAAGGCCAGGCTGGAGGTGCAGCTTCTGCGCTAGAAGCAGAGGGAAGATGGGGGCCTTATCCAGACACACCCAGAGAGGGACACAGGTGCATGCAGCCAGATAGGAGCCAGCTCTGCATTGGCCTGCAGGGAAGGCACCCTGACTTCCCCGAAAGCACATGTGCCTGGGTTGGGAGAGCATTCAGAAACATCTTTGATTGGACTGGGGATGTAGCTCGGCTGGAGTGCTTGCCTAGCATGTACAAAGGCTCAGGTTCGATTCCCAGAAACATATAAAATTGAGTGAGTATGCTGTGTTGGCTCGAAGTTCAAGGTCATCTTTGACTATGTGGAGAATTTGAGGTCTGACTGTGTGAGACCCTGACTTAAAAAACACAAAGAAGGGTATTTGATTGTATGCCAGTGAGGGCTCTGAGGGCGTTCTTTGTGGTGGGAAAGCATGGTTGCCTAAGCTTGAAGTGGTTGATTACATTGTGTCCAGTTAGGAAGCAGGGGTGTGTGTGTGTGTGTGTGTGTGTGTGTGTGTGTGTGTGTATGCTGGTGCTCAGCTCTATTTTCCTTCAGTCCAGGTCTCCAGTTTAAGGGTGAGTTATCCCAATCTAGAAACTTCCTCAGAGACATGCCCAGAGGTTTGTCTCCTAAGTGATACAGATTCTGTCAAGTTGACGGTCACTATCAACCATCATTGGCGGGACTACACATACGATTGGATGAAAACTTAGGATAATTTTGTACTTTTTAACAGGTCTGTGGAAGGTGGTAATGCTGAAATTGACCTTCCCACCATCTCCCGTGGCTTACGAAGAGAGAATGTTCTACCTCCCAATGCTTCCCAGGCCTTGGGCCCCCTCTTTCCTGATCACACTTGACAGTTGTGGGGAACAGAGGCACCTTGCAGACAGGAGGGAACATTTGGGTCAAGGCTGCCTGCCAGGAGCGAATGGTCAGATCGGAAACTGTGATCTTACCTGCACTGTTAGCAGATGCTGTCAGGCCACCGCATTCTCGGGACTGTCTGAGTCTGCTACCATCTGTTGTAACGGAAACGCCTTTGACTTTGTTTCAGGAGGCTGCGGGGCGATGTACGAGATTAAAATTGAGTCAGAAGAATTTAAAGAGAAGAGGACTGTCCAGCAGCACCAGATGGTCAATCAGGTCAGTGGCTGCTGACGGTCCTTTTCCCTCTGGCCTTCAGCAGCTGAGGGCACAGCAGAGGGCATGGCGGCTAGCACCGTCGGTCCCCGGAGAGAGCAAGACAGCCATTAGAATGTGTTGGGACCATCGGACTCTAGACCCTGGAAATACAAAAATCAGAGTCGCCGGGCGGTGGTGGCGCACGCCTTTAATCCCAGCACTGGGGAGGCAGAGCCAGGCGGATCTCTGTGAGTTCGAGGCCAGCCTGGGCTACCAAGTGAGTTCCAGGAAAGGCGCAAAGCTACACAGAGAAACCCTGTCTCGAAAAACCAAAAAAAAAAAAAAAAAAAAAAAAAAATCAGAGTCACTAGGTTGAGATTTGGAGCAAATGTAAAGTCATTCACAACTGAAAATAAGCCAGCCAATAGTTATCTTTCAACGTCTTTTCTAATACTAACACCGTTTACTGTTTCTTTGGTTTGGGTTTTTGTTAAGATTTTAAAGAGGGTCTCACAAAGCCCAGGCTAGCCCCAAACTCATTATGTAGGTGAGGTCTTGTGCTTCTGATTGCTCTTGCCTCCACCTTCCAAGTGCTGCGGTGTGTACCACCATGCCTGGCTTATGAGGTCTGGGGACCAAACTCGGCACTCCCGGTGAGAGCTCTACCCCCAGCCTCGTTTAGGTATTTTTAAAGACCAGGTCTCACGGGTCTCTAACTATACAGCTGAGGGTGACTTTGAACTTCCGATCTTTCTGCACCTCCCAGATGCTGGGTTTCTAGGTGTGCACCACCACGCCCAGTGTATGAGGTGCTGAGGGTGGACCCCAGGGCTTCGTGTACGCCAGGCAAGTGCCCTGCCAACTGTGGTACAGCCTCAGCCCTTGTTAGGGATTTTCAAGACGGGTGTCCATCTGATGCTGACTCATTTGGGCTCATGACCTCTAGCCACCGCCTTGTGGGCAGGGTCATAGACGTGCTCCACTGTGCAGGCCCACTCAGTGTTTTCGCCTGTCACATACTGACACACTCTGTTAGCATAGACAGTGCTAAATGACATGCTTTCGTAGATCCTGGTATGTGTTCCTCAACTGGAACCTGTTCCAGCCCTGACTCCGGGCCTTTGTCTCTGAAGTCACCCCTGGGGACGTCTATGTCTGGCGTCACTCTCGGAGGTCTGTGCTCTCAGCTGGTTTAGTTTTGGAAAAGCAGAGTTCTGGCCATCAACCCCTTTGAGTCCACACATCCTTACAGTCATTGGAGGGCCTTCCCTCCCTCGGCCGGCCGTCACCCTCCCAGCTGGCTGTTGCCTGTTGGTCTTTCTCATCTGGACCTTGCCCCTGATTGGACCTCTGGCCTAGGTTCCCTCCTGCGTCCAACTCAAAAGCTGCTCCCCATCCTCCTGGCTGGACCCCAAAGCCCCTCCACTTTCTGACTCCCTCTTTTTAAAATTATGTATTCTACATTACTTTTAGGGGTGGGGCACACAGGCTGCAGCACATACGTGGTTAGAGCCGATTTTGCCTTCCACTGTGTGGGTCCTCGGGATTTGAACTTAGGTAATCAGGCTTGCTAAGCATCTTTACCCATTGGGCCATCTCACCTACCCTCCAATAGCTCCTTCCAGCTGCTGCTGATTCTGACTTGTGCCCTGGATACGTGCACCTCTGACATGTCAGCGGTTTGACGTACTCACGGCCCTTGGCTGTGGCAGGCTGGTGGATGAGAGGCAGGCTGTGATAGGCAGCAGCCAGAGCCCCTCCAGATTCTGGTCAGCTGTGTGTGGTCTCCAGGCAGGTAGACAGGTCAGGGAAGACCTGGCCGGGGGCTCTCCCCACAGCCTGTGGGACTTGGCTTTTCCTGTGGGACTTGGGTTTTGTTCTCAAACACATACGCTGCCTGGTGTGACTGGACTCCTGGGTGCTACGAACCTGCATGTATCCCTTGGCCTGCAGCTACGGCCGCTACTTTCTAGGTTGTGACCCCGAGGAAGTTACTCAGCTTCCCTGTGCCCACGCAGCCTGAGAACACATGGTCAGCCCTCCTTAGATGTGTGTACTCTAGGCTAGCTTCCAGACAGTTCTCCCATTTCCCCTCCCATATCGCTGTAGGAATGCCAGGATTACAGATGTGTGCCACATCTGGCCTACATAGCTCCTGGGGATCAAATTCCAACTGTCAGGCTTGCTTAGCAAGTGCTCTTCCCTGGTGAGCCATCTTCCCGACCCTCACAGTGACGGGTGCTGGCCTTGACTTCTTTTCTTGTGGCTCTGTTCTTCATCATCGTCCCTAACTTTTTCCTCGGTGTCCCCAATACCTGGTGTGACACTGTGTGCATGGTCATGGTCAAACATGCTTATCCAAGCTGCAGCTTTTTATTTTTATTTTTTTCAAGACAAGACAGGGTTTCTCTGTGTAGCCCTGGCTGTCCTGGAACTCCCTCTGTAGACCAGGCTGGCCTTGAACTCAGAAATCTGCCTGCTTCTGCCTCCTGAGTGCTGGGATTAAAGGCGTGCGCCACCACCGCCGGCAGTGTCTCACAGTTCAGGCTGGCCTTGAACTCACTGTGTGACCGAGGCCAACCTTGAACTGCTCTATTTTTTTTTTTTTTTTTTTTGGTTTTTCGAGACAGGGTTTCTCTGTGTAGCTTTGCGCCTTTCCTGGGACTCACTTGGTAGCCCAGGCTGGCCTCGAACTCACAGAGATCCGCCTGGCTCTGCCTCCCGAGTGCTGGGATTAAAGGCATGCGCCACCACCGCCCAGCTAACTGCTCTATTTTTATGTGTTGCTAAGCACTGGGGACGGAACGCAGTACATGACCTGCAGCCCCATGACTGATCCTCCTGCTCCCACACTTAGGGTACTTTAGTCAGGTCCCACCCCCTCCACCAGAGCCTCAGTTTCCTCAACCCTGAAGTGACGTCAGCGATTCCTCTGTGGCTGTAGCAGGTGAATGTGACATTGATGTGTGTTGAGGAGCCTTGGGAGGCTTCACAGAGGTCAGGGGGAGGTGTTGGGGAGAGGAAGTGTGCACACTACAAAGCTGCAAAGCCTCAAAGTATCCAGAATCCAAAACCTGTCACCCGAAGGTCTGACTGGGCCACCTAGCTAGAACTAGCCCGGCTGCAGAGACAGAAATAGCCACTAGGGGGCATCCTGGGCCTGTGATGAGGCCTTTTCCAAGGTCCGAATTTCTGTTTGCAGAGTTGAAGTCTCCATTGAATACAGAGTTGGCCTGGGTAGGGCCAGTTACTTGCTGACTTTGGGTCAGAGGTACTCAGTGTTGTTTTAACTCCACAACCCAGGTAGGAGTGTCTGTCTGTGTGCTGTAGGTGGGTGAGAGAGAGAGAGAATGAGTGTGTGTGTGTGTGTGTGTGTGTGTGTGTGTGTGTGTGTGTGTGTGAGCTGTTGGTTCAGGGTCTTATATTGCTGGGCGGGACTTGAACTCCTGAGTCACACCTTACCCGGGTGACTGGGCTCTAGGTGTGCAGCACCATGGCAAACATAGGTGGGTTTGTTGTTATTCTCTCCAGGCAGGGCTTCTCTGTGTAGCCTTGGCTGTCCTGGAACTCGATCTGTAGACCAGGCTCAAGCTGGCCCTGAACTCACAGATATCCACCTGCCTCTGCCTCCTGCGTGCTGGGGTTAAAGCCATGTGCCACCACCACCTGGCTACAAACTTAAATATTACTGAATAAAAACAATTGTAAAGGGAGCTGGTGTATGGTGGTGCCTACCTCTCACCCCAACACTCTGCATTGGAGGACCGTGGTCTACAATAGCAAGTTCCAGGCCAGCCAGAGCTATATATATATATAGGGAGTCCTTGCCTCAAACAAAAACATTATAAAGGGGGCTGGGGAAAGGCTTAGAGGGTAAGGGGCTTGTGTGTGAGTGTGAGGACCTGAGTGTGGATTCCCAGAACCCACACTCTGTGACCACACGCAGCATTAATATCAGTTCTGGGTGATCTCAGGGCCTGGAAGACAGAAGCAGGGAACCCTTAGAGTAGGCTGGCTAGTTGACTGGCCCAAACAGCAGGTTCCACTCTGCCTGGATATATAAAGTGGAGAGCGTTGGTCAAGGAAGATACCCAGTGTCAACCTCAGGCCTCCAGTCATGGACACACACATGCACATGTACACACATGCAAGCGTGCACACAGACACACACACCACACACACAGGCAAAAAATATTTTGAAGGAAAAATTGCTTCAACAAAGCATGTGCAGACTGTGTGGAACACTCTGAAGCCAATGTAAGGACGAGAACTGACTGTGACATCTCTTCCTCAGGCACTGAAAGAAGAGATCAAGGGGATGCACGGCCTTCGGATATTTACCTCTGTCCCCAAGTGCTGACGGCGCCCCAGCTACGTGACTGCTGATGCTGGAAACCTCGAGTGCACTTCGAGCACAGCCATCTTCCAGGAAAACCCCTGCCAAAAAATGCACCTATTTTTGTTCATAGACATTTATGTATTATAATTATAGGAGATATGTTATCTATTTAGAAGTTAATTAAAGGCCACAGATACCTACTGCTCACAACAGGCGCGAGTCCTGCTTCAGGCCCCTTCTTTCAGAAGCACATCCTTTGTTTGCCATGGTCCATCCCTGCACAGTTCCTGCTCCCGGACACAGAATAGAGGCGGCTGGGTTTGGGTTGTTTTTGTTTGAGACAGGGCTCTGGCTGGCCTGGAACTATTTAGACCAGGCTAGCTTGAACTAACAGATGGGCCTGCCTCTGCCTCCCTCCTGCTTGGATGAAAGGCATGTCACCACACCTGACCCCAGATTTTTTGGTTCTATGAAGAAGTGTTAAGAACTTTTCCCTCCCCTACTTCTCCAAGAATGACGAGGAACCCCTGGCTTGTCATGCCCGGGAGAGGAGCTGAGGAACGGCATGCCTAGCCTGGGGTTTGAAGGCCCCCAGCCTCTGCATCTGGCGGGAGGTGAGTTTGTCAGGATCTGTGCTCTCGGCCAGCCTTGCCAGCCACACATGCTCACCCTGGACTCTGGGAGTGAGTGAGTGAGAAGCTGGAGCAGCCATTCTGGACACCAGGGCTACAAAGTCTGGTGTTCTGCCTGGAAGTTCCAGTGCCACAAAACCAAAGTTGACTTCACGTTGACTTCACATTGCCAAACTTCCCGGTCACACCCTAATAGCAAATCCAGACCCCACCCCCTGGGTGTCAAGCTGTCTTCCCTTGTTACAGTTAGCCCACATTAGATCCTGGCACTGGCTATGGACTGACTCAAACTAACACAGGCCCTGTCACTCACAGACACCTTGTCCCCATGGCAGGGGAGTGCTGGAACCCACAGCAGAGCCCTTCAAAGCTGGGGCCCAGACAGTTTGTCACACTTTGGTCTAAATTTGGAAGGATAAGTTCTTATGTGCCATACACAGGTCAGATGCCCAGAACACCTCTAGACTCGGCTGGTAAGTGCTTGTTGCCAAGCCTGAGTTCTGTCCCCAGTACTCACAGCAGAAGGAAAGAACCAGCATGTGTCACTTTTCTGTGACCTCCACGTGTGCGCTGTGGCACCGTGTGAGTGCACACACACCACACTAGGTGTGGTGGCACATGTCTTTAATCCCATCACTTCGGGGGCAGAGGCAGATGAATCTCCTGAGTTCAAGGCTAGCCTGGTGTACATAGTAAATTCCAGAAGAGCTAGGGCTTTGTGGAGAGACCCTGTCTCAAAAAAAAAGAAAAAGCTATTCGCTGGGGATGTTGGCCACTGAATCTGAACCCTGGTGAGCCAGCTTCTGGAAACACCAGAATAAAGCAGGTCCTGGGGCTGGGGGTCAATCACCCTGCAGCCTCTGCTCTCCATCATGGATCCAGATTCAGCTCTGGCACACAGCCGTGGAGCACCATGCAGCAGCCCAGAGTCACCAGGGAGACCAGGGCAAGACACAACTTTGTACAGCCTTGGTACTGGCAGTCACACTTTGAGGCCAGGCGGCTAAAGGGTCTCGGAGGGAAGGCCTGCAGGGTGTCCACTGTTTGGACAACCCCATGCTGTGACCTATACACTTCACACTTGAGAACCATGGACTGGATCATAAGAAAATTGCTGTGCCCGGGAGGTGGCTCAGCTGGAGAAGGTGCTAGCTGGCCACCAAGCCTGATGGTCCAAGACCTGAGCTGGATCCCCACAACCCACACAGTGGAAGGGAAAAACTCCTGGAAGTGGGCTTCTAACCTTTACACACACCATGGCACACATCTCTCCCAGTCCCCCACCCACCCCAAATACAATAAAAGGGGGAACAAAAAGAAAAATTTCAAAAAGCCTGTCCTGATTTAAATCCATGACTTCGGGTCACATTTAGGGATGCATGTGGCCCACAGGCTGTGGGTTGCCCATGTCTGGTAGGCAGTATTGTGAAGTGACTCTCTTGGGGTGATCAGAAGACTGCAGGCGCCGGGCGGTGGTGGCGCACGCCTTTAATCCCAGCACTCGGGAGGCAGAGCCAGGCGGATCTCTGTGAGTTCAAGGCCAGCCTGGTCTACAAAGTGAGTTCCAGGAAAGGTGCAAAACTACACAGAGAAACCCTGTCTCGAAAAACCAAAAAAAAAAAAAAAAAAAAAAAAAGAAGACTGCAGGCTCCTGAGACATTGAAGGCTGCCAGCCATGGACCCCAGGACCAGAGGGTTTGTAGTCCTTCAGGGAAATCGGCGAGGACCAGGTTCCCCGGCCTGCCTGAAGGTAGCTCTTTGGAAAAACACGAGCACAGATGAGTGAATGGTGTACAGATTGAAGCCCAAGTCACCTCCACCTGCAGAAGTGTGACAGAGCACGGGACAGACAGCAGAACTGGGCCTAAGTGGACCTGAGAGAAGCTGCAGAGGTGGGGTGGGGTGAGCCACGAGGCACATGGTACACACCGAGAGAGAGAGAGAGAGAGAGAGAGAGAGAGAGAGAGAGAGAGAGAGAGAGAGAGAGAGAGAGAGAGGGAGAGGGTGAACACCGGGGCAGAGGTCAGTGTGCATCAGAATAAGGTGGCATGGAGGTGGGGACTCCTTGGCTAGGGCAGGGCTTTGCTGTGGCAGAAGACAGGGCATGTCGGCACAGACTGCTGGAGGTGGAGGAAGGGCTAGACAGATCCGGAGCTGGACAAGTCTCCTTGTCTTAGCTGGTGTCCTGGAGGTACTCCCAGGCACACCACTGGTTGTGAGGGTTAGACACCTCTTCTGGTCTCCTCCGGGATGCTGAAGGTCTCATCTTCGCGGAGAACTTCAGGTGAGGTGACTGACAGCCTGCAGGGCCAGCAGCAAGACTTTGAAGATAAAGTTGTACCAGTTCTTTAAGAACTTCATGTTCCCTGGCTCCCCCCCCTCCTATGTCCCTCTCCCCACCCTCACTTCCCTACCCACCCGGCTGTGTGTTTTCAAGTCCAGTCTGTGTGGCCCATCTGCTATCCTTGGGAGTGCAGCCACGTCCTTATAAAGAAACCCGACTCACTCCCGGCAGCTATCAAATGCCAAAGCTCCTCAGAGTGGTGGGATCTTGTGCCAACTCCCCCATCTCCATGCTGGGATTTTGTCTGGGTAGAGACCATACAGGCCTTGTGTATGCCGTCACAACCACCATTGAGTTCTGTGCACAACTGTTCTCCCGTGTCTGGAAAATACCATTTCCTTGGAGTTACCCACCACTTCTGGCTCTTCAGTCTTCCCACCCCTCTTTCCCAAGGATCGTTGATGCGTGTGCATCTGTTACATACATTCCAGTCCAGGACAGCCCTCTACAGTTTCTTATTCTCTGTATGTATGTTGACCAGCTGCATTTTTTTTTTTTACGTTGTTGGCCAATGAGGTCCCACAGGCCCCCAAGCACTATAGGCAATGGTCTATCCTCTTGGTTACTATGTAACACTTCATGTTAAGACACTACAGACCTGATCCCACAATATGGAAAAAGCAAACTGTACTCACCTGGAAGCTTCGTTCCAACTGGCTGGCTTGCATTGTGCTACTAGGGACGCTCCTGGAGGAGCAGAGTTCGTCACCCAGCTGTGAACCCTCCTAGTGACAGTAACGACTAGCCTTGCAAAATACACACTGGTGCAGCAGTGGGAAGAATATCATGGGAGTGGCCAACCGCTTTCTGATTGGCTCTAAGGGCCAGTCCATTAGATAGAACCCATGCCTGGCATTGCTAATAAGAGCCAAACACCTGTAGCTAGATAGGTCATAGGCCCCCGGGGAGAGAACCTAATGTTGTTATTCTGCTAAATAGACGACTCCCAATGACAGCTACACCCATCGATCAGAACATCTCTAAACCTTCAGAGCTGCTTCTTACAGCAAAACAGTGTGTGTGAGTGTGTGTGTGAGTGTGTGTGTGAGTGTGTGTGTGTGTGAGTGTGTGTGTGTGTGTGTGTGTGTGTGTGTGTGTAGACATCCACAGACGCCAGAAGAGGACACTAGATCTTTCAGAGCTAGAGTTAGACAGTTGTACGATGCCCGATATGGGGCTAGGAACTGAACTCGGGTTCCCTGAATGAATAGCAAGTGCTCTTAACTGCTGAGCCATCTCTCCAGTCCCACCAGCAGAACTTTTGCTAGGGCTACTGACCAGGTAGTGTGACTCGATAGGGTGATGACAAAATGAAGATCAGGCTAGACCAGGAGGATGGATTAAATGAGACACTTGGCCAAACTTCAAAGCAGAAAAACATAACCAAAAAAAGATGGTGTAGGGGAGCCCTGGGGAGATGGATCAGCGGTTCAAAGTACTGGCTGTTCCTCCAGAGGACCTGGGTCTAATTCCCAGCATGCTCATGGTGGCTCACAACCACCTGTAACTCCAGTCCTAGGGGACCCAATACCCTCTTCTGTCCTGAGGGCACCAGGCATATGGTGCATAGACATATACAGGACCTTGGACAGTGTGTCAAGGCATTTCCAGAAGGTTCCTCTGCAAAAGTCCAAAACAAAAATCATTGAGCCTCTGGTCTGCTGGGTGGCTCATTTCTGCTGCTAGATCTGCTTGGGGGTACATTTCAGGCAGAGCAAATTAGAGAGAACAGGACAGCTTCCTGTCCATTTATCCTTCTCTCTCAGCTCAATTTCCCTCAAACCCAGCCACTGCCAGACATCCTCCCTTTGTCCCAGGGACAGCAGGACCCGGGGGTCAGCTTTGCACCTCACTACTTGATGGTGTCAGAGCCACCAGAACCAGGATGTAGTGGTTCTTAGCAGCTGTTTGCAAGTGCAGACAGTGAATTCCAAACTGGCTGGAAGAGGGGACCAAGCACAGAAGAGCTGACCAAGGCCATCCCAGAGACCTGATCTACATCTGCCAGCCATGTCTGTGAACTCCGTCTCCTCAGATGACAGGCCCAGGCAGGGTGACAGCAGGTCCCTCACTGCCCTGAGGCAGGCTTCATTTGGGTGTCTATAACAACATAAAGAAGGGCAAGACTGATAAAGGGTACCTTTGATGTCACAATTTAGTTCTGGTTTGAGGTGAGGGGGAAAAAAAAGCAGCTCACACAGAATTTGAGTGCAAAAAATAAATATAAAATTTATTAAAACACCCACAATATTTTAAAGATGCCAGGAGTAATACAGTTCACAAACCCAGTTGTTTGTGTAAATTATAATAAAATACAAATCAAAAAAGGATACATACTTGCAATTTCTAGGCACCCTAAATTAAATTTACTGAAACACTGGGGGAGAAGGAAAGGAGAGGAAGGCGGTAGCTCAGGAGACAAACCAATAAAGTGGAAGGAAAATATTAACAAAAAGGTAAAAATTATACAAAATAAAATTATCAGCATAAATTTACTGTACTAAGATATCTACAGTTTAATAATACACATCCTATTGCCTTGAGACATTGCAAAAACCTACCATTCATCCATCAACCCCAGATAAACTTCATTTCAAGTAGCCACAGTTTACAAAGTCAAGACGGAATATTCAAGTATGGTTGTTAAGTTCACCTCCATTGGAAGCCAGGAAACCAAACAGGAATTCAAAGAGAGAAGAAAGAAAACATATCCAGAAGCTACAAGGGTTCTAGGATCAAGTCTAAAGCGTGAGTATGCTGAGACAGTCCTTGCTTCTTTAAACACAAGAGAAGAAATGACATAACTCCTGTCTGTCTTTCCCCCCTCGAAAGAACAAAACAACAAAACAACAAACCTGCATCGGAATCAAGAAAATTTGGGATGTCCAGATGAGCCAATTAGTATCTGAAGTCCCCATACGAAGAGTGAGGGTTCCCCCTGAAGGATGGGCGGTCAGAGCGAGGAGAGCACGAACGTGTGACACCTACAGAAAGCGTCCCTGATATCAGAACAGAAGCAATTGAGGAGCAGGTCAAACAGCTCACTGATCCATAGGCACACAGCGCAGAGACAGCTCTGGTGCTGCTCGCTCTCAGATGCGAAGCCTATTGCTCTGCCCTCCTAGGCAGCGCTCCCGGAAGCAACCACACAAAGACTGGCGGAAGTGGGGCTGCGAGCCCGGGTTGGGGTACGCACCTCCGATGTGTTATTTTGGTCCAGGGTATGTGGTGAAGTTTGCCTGGTAGGGACAGCAGATAAAACCAGGTGTGGGAGTTTTCAAATGACAGCCACGCTGACAGAAAGCTCGATGAGATGGGCAAAGGAGATTCACATTTTATTAAAAAGCAAAACTTAGAGAATGAAAAAGATCCAACCACACTCCTTCCTTCGGGCACTCTGCCATTTAACTGCTGAAGCATGAGCAGAGAGAATGACCCCAGCTGTGTCAAGGTCAAGGAAGTCACCCAATGGACAACCTTCAGGTATCATACCCTCATGGAATCTAAGTTGTCACAATGTCCTGTTTTTGAGGTATTTAAAAAAAAAACTGTGACAGTCAATGATGTAAAAATGGAGCTTCCTGTTCTTGAAAGTTACATCAGCTTATGTGGACACAAGGAGAAGTTTAGCACCAACTAAAAGCGGCCTTGGTGGTATGGAGGGACAAAGAAGCACCTGCCTTTAGTCTCAGCACCAGGAGCTACCAGTGAGCGGCAAGAACCAAGGCTTGCCCGTCCCGTCCCTGCCGGGGCCAGGTGAAGACACCCCCCCTGGACCTCAGCCTGTCCCCTCTGGGGTTAGCACCCTGGACCACAGGAGAATACCTGCCACACGAGAAGAGGCAGGGGCCCTGACTCTCCTTCCTGAAAGCCACCTCCCCGTTTCTAATATGGCCTGAGAAGATAGCACAAACCCACAGTGCCTACCCAGCCAGGCAGGCCACTGCTGTCCTTGTAAGGAGCAAGCTGCCTTCTCCACGCACCTAGCTTTGGCCACCAAGGGGAACAAAAAAAAAACAAAACAAAAACACCAAGCCAGAACACTGCTCCGAGCAGACACAGCACGGTCAACAGGTCTACCAAGACAGCACCAAAAGAGAAGGAAAGAAAAGCCGAGAGACGGAGCCCACCTTGTTTTTGGTTGGTTGTGGTTTCGAACGTTGATAGCACCTCAGGGAGACAAGATCAGGGACAGTCACATTGAAACACCATAGCACCATTTATTAGACTATTTCAATTCATAAAAATGCTTCCAAGTCCAGAAAACACACTTCAGTAACAAAAGGAAGGAGATTGGTTGAGGCACGTCAGGGATATATCAGTTTTCCACCAGCTTGGCCTTGCTTGGACGTCAAGAGGCAGTCAAGGAAGTCCCCTCGCTCTGTGACATTGGGTTTTCAGCTACCGTCAACCACCCTCACACATCCACCGCCATCAACTACGAAGCAGCAGAGCTCAGCTACCTCTGTTCTTCCCGTTAGCACTCGAACCCCTAGCTCTGCAAACTGTTTCCCCAAGAGCAGGTGGGAGGCCAGAGGAGGCAGAATCCCTTCCCATGCACCAGGGCCACCTTGGCGAATCCGCACAGTAGCACCCAGGAGGACTGGGGGTCGGGCGCTAGGGCCCGCTAAGAACCAGACCCCACACTGAGCCCTCTAACCCTTGTGACACCCTCAGAGGAGCTACCGACAGGTGGTTTCCTCAGCTAGCACCAGTTATTTTATGAGAACCTGCTGCAAAATGTTCTAAAAGAAAATCTCTCGGGATATCGCTTCCCAAGTCCTCTCGCACACATCAGGCAGGGAGAACGAAACGAAACAGAGCAGGGGTGAGGGGCGGAGGGGGCACCAAACGCTTGCACTGCACGTGGACTGTGGCTATGGATGGGCACACTGGGAGCGGACTCCAATGCCGTCACCTCCCTTGCTAGAATGGTACTTACTCTTAAATTCGCTCATGCTGTCAGGTTCTTGAGTTGCAATGGCTTTATTTTTTTCTTCTCATGATAAAAATGTCTTGTCAATCATCTTCAGGACTTAAAAAATGATAGTGCCAGTAAAAAATAAAAATTCTGATTTTTCTCTTTAAGAAGCCTTCAGCAGCAAGGGGTGGGGGTATA
Source organism: Peromyscus eremicus (assembly GCF_949786415.1). Lineage (NCBI taxonomy): Eukaryota > Metazoa > Chordata > Mammalia > Rodentia > Cricetidae > Peromyscus > Peromyscus eremicus. Next base: position 95,273,089 of record NC_081418.1, read on the forward strand.
GAACTGTGCATAGTTACGTCTTAAACACACGTCTAAAGCATGCTCATTTCAATGACAGATTTGAGGTAGGTTATACATGTAGTGTGTGGAAATCAGCATGGGCTCAAGCACAGCCACAGCACTGAGCCCTGGAACAGCGCTCGCTAGGACCTGAAAGGCCAACACAGAACGCCTCTTGCCTCGCCTCACCTCACAGCAGCCTGTTTCCTGGCCTTCTAGAGCTTATGAACCAAGGCTGTGCAGGCTTGGGGGATGGACGTCACATGCTTTTTAGCTTGTACTGGTTTCTCCATTCATCTAATGGCTTTGCTACCAAAGGGTGAGGAGGGTTGGAGCATACTGAATACACGTCGTCAGAGGGATCCACACACTGCCAACAGCAGACTCACCTGGGCCACACTTGGGACCTTGCAAGCTAACAGCCAACCTGGGGCTTCCATGGGCCGCATACACGGTCACATTCTCCAAATGCTTTGTAAAATATCATATTTAAGATTATTTAAAATGAAGTTTTTCAAGGCACCCCCGCATCTACCTAAGCACGGAGTCCGATGAGACCTGCATAAAAGTACTGATGCGATTAAGCAAAATAGCATTTAAAGGACCCAATTCTCCCTCAAAACTAGAAAATTAGCATGCGCCTTAAAGCCTCTGATTCCTTAGCTCGTCAAACAGAAGGTCAGAGGCTTTCCTATAAATCTGAATTCTGAATAATTCTAAATCCTGATAAGCTCTTGGGTATTTATTTCAAAAGCAATAATATTTCATTTTTTTCTGTCCTGTAAAATAATTGCAACTTTACAGAATATGGTAAAGGTGGATTGACAAAGCACATTAAATATTCAGCTACTATTTACAGTTTCTCCCACAATTACATGTTAAAATGTACTTTTTATTCTTTTCAAGTTGCTGTTTAAATCTAGGCAAAAGTGCTTAAAAAAATCTTTTCACTATTTACAGTTAAAACCAGACCACAAAAATGCTCAGGACACCTTTTAGCCACTCTCTGCCAGTGCTTCCGAAGGGCTGCAGTCAACACCCAGCCGCTCGGCTCTCAGCTCTGGCACAAGGCACCGCGAAGCTCGGGGACTCGGACTCGCCTTCAGCCCTGTCATGGGATTGCTACGCTCAGTTTATGAAGACCACACCTGGCTAGAACTACTTGATAACTGCTGTCTCGGGGACTGGCTGCTACTCTGCGTGTGTCCTGATGAAGCCCCCCACTCACCACACACGTCCACACGAGCAGCTGGATAACATGGCCAACAGCATCGGAAAATGAACGAACACTCCGTGAACTCTGACACGCTGCAGACCAGCGCCGCTTCCACCTGTCAGGCCCAACCTCTCTCGACAACGTCACAGAAATGAAAAAGCACCAACACTCTCCTTTCAAAGATCTAAATGAATGCACCAGGATTTTTAGAATGGGTGTGTTACAGGGGAGGTGGAGGAGGAGAGGAAAGAGAAAGATCCAATGGAGAACTGGCCCCCTCAAAGGAGGAAAGCATTAGCAACCTGTTGAAAACGCCTGACCTTTGCACTTTAAAATGAAGTGTAGGCCATGCCCTGTGAGGGCCGGAGGACTGCACCATTGTCCCTTGTGAAGATCCAGGAATAAGGACGATGAGTGACCTGCCATCACACTGGCTTGCTGAGCTCTGGCAGGATTTTGCCACCTGCCCCGAGTCAGGAAAGTCCCAGCACAATACTACAGCACCAGGCTCCAGCACCACACAGCACAGCACCGCACCGCACGCCGGCTCTTCACAGCTTGGGTTCAACTTCTTGTTTTCAAAGATACAGTAGCCCTTTTTCAGTATCGACAAACTTTGGGGCGATTTTTTTAAAAAATGCCACTAAGCTTCCTTCAGCCCGGTACTCACTGGCTTTATCAATGAGATGGGAAGGGCTCCTAAGGAGCCTCTCGCTCCTGCTCCAGCATGAGGTGCTGCCTAGCGAACCAGGACATCATATGACTTGATAAATAACGGACAGAGAGGATTCAGTGTGGAGACTAGCAAGCTTGAAGCTGTGTACTTCCAACCTGGTTTCGGGGATCTCTAACACCAGCATCTCCAGGCCGGGCCCCCAGATGTCTACAGCTTCTCCCATTCCACAGAGGGGAACGAGGTGGTCCCAAAGGCTCCCCGGCCTGTGGGAAGGAGGGATAGACCAGGGCTACATGCTAACCTTGGTTTGTGGGGGGCAGATGGCTGGGAGAACCTGCAGCTCCCAGGAGGCTGGGCTCACCCGGCAGGAAGCACTGACTGCCTTTCCTGCCCCCATCTGTAACCATTACTATTGTTGCTTTAAAAAAAAAAAAAAAAACCCAATAAATACACATTTTAAATGGAATTTAAAACTACGCTCCTTTGTGAAAGGACACTATAAACTTTCTTTCCATTATTGTGATATACAAGGATAAAGTTTTAAAAACAAAGAGAAGATAAAAGCCCCTCAAAACAAGGGGGAAAAAAATCAAACAATGTGGAGATATAAATATTAAGATCACCAAAAAAAAAAAAAAAAGAAAAAAAAAAATCACCCGACAGCCGTAGTTTCTTCTTCAAAGTGCTGGGGAAGTAGGGGAGGGAGGGGCGGGTCAGTTCTGAGGTTTGGACCATAAATACATATATATGATAGGCATATCCATATATGTAGATATAGAGAGACTTCTGCACCCCCAACCCGCCCCCGGGCATGAGGGCAAAAGCACCAGAGGCAGCTCGGGCCGGGCCCGACGCTGAGGTACGCTGGCTCCCGGCACCTAGATCCAGCGGCTGTAGGGGCCAGTGACCTTTGTGTAGGCGTAAGAGGACACGGTGACCGCGGAGTCTGTGGGCATGGCCAGCGCCTGCCGGGTGGGGACAGCCTTCTTCTCTTTGTGCTGGGGCTCAGACACCATAGCACCCCCCCATTTGCGCTTCTTCCCATAGAGCTTGGCCTCCTGCGGGCCCAGGCCCAGGCGGGCGGCCTCCTCCTGCCGCTGCCGCGCCCGCTCCGCCAGCTGCTTCATCTTGGCCTCCCAGAGCGCCAGCCCGTGGTTGGGCTGGTTGAGGTTCTTGTGCTGGTAGAAGACCAGCGAGATCCGGGTGGGGTGGCAGCGGTTGGGTTTCTTGAGTGGTGTGGTGGCATGGAGCTCCCGCCGGGCACACTCGATGAGGATGGAGCAGTGGGCGGGGGCCACGGCCACTCCACCAATGTTCTCATCCAGGAAGTTGTGTTCACTGTCTGACCACAGCTCCTCCTCTTCCTCTTCCACTCCTGGTCCACTCTTCTCTTCCTTCACCCCCTTGCTGGGGGGCTCCTCAGCTGTCCCCTCCTCCAGGCTGAAGGGATCCCACAGCTTCTCCTCTGACTTCAGGGCCCCAAACAGCTTCTCACTGGAGCCCAAGGGCATGCCAAAGGCCTGCCAGGCTTGGTCTAGCTGGCTGGGCCCCGGCGTGGGAATCCTTCCTTCCTCGACTTTCACAGGATTCCACAACTTGTCTTGGAACCCAGAACCACCTTTCAGGGCAGAGTTGAAATCCCCTGATCCGACCCCCCATGGCTTCTCAGTCAGGCTGGAACCAGTCAAGGCCGAGGTGCCGTTTCCAAACTTGCAGGGGCTCCATGGCTTGCCTCGAAGCCGTCCTCCAGGATGGGGGGCGGCCTGCTGACCTTCACCAGCGAACAGTCCCCACTGGCTATCTGGGAAGTGTGAAGGGGTCAGACAGCTGGCCCCGAAGGAATTGAGCTTGTCTGGAACGATGGTGGGACTTTCCCCAGAAGGGAACACTCCCCAGTTGCCGCTCACACCGTTAGTCCTCTTGGGGGACATGCTTGGGCCTCCTGAGTACTGTCCCCATAGATGACTGGGTCCCCCATTCTGAGATGCCTCGGGCAAGGGTGTTCTGCCCATCTTACCAGAGTCTCTGGGCACAGACTCAGCCTGGGTCAGAGGGTCTACTGGCTCTTGCTTGATGGATCTGTTGTAGCAACTGGAGCTCTGAGCAAAGGGAGAGGGATCCCTGGATGCCGGGTGGAGCTGGGGGACCTTGGGTAGCAGGTATTCCTTGGGGCCTGGGTAAGCAGGCTGCTGGTGGTGCGGGGTGGGGTGGTGGGTGTCTGTGGACACAGCCTGGCCCGGTAGCTCGGCAAACTCAGCACCGCCGTAGGCCGGGTTCAGGCCGCTGTGTAGAGCATGGAGGTCTGGCTTCTTCTCAAAACTGCCTCCACCGCCCCCGTGTGCCCAGGCACTGGGGCCCAGGAACTGGGAGGGGAAGACAGGGTTGCTAGACGGAAAGCCATAGTAGCCGAAGGAGGGAAGGGTGTACTTGGAGTGGAAGCCATTGACGGAGGCCAGGCCGGGCTGTGCATAGCGAGAGTGGTAGGAATACACACTGCTCATGCTGTAGGGGTCGGAGGGCCGGCAGCTGCCTAGCACCGAGTAGCTCTCCACCACCGCGTTACCGCTGTACTTGAAGGAGCTGAAGTGGTTCTGTGGCTCCACCTTGAGGGAGGGTTTCAGGCTTTGCTGGGACAATGCACCCTTCAGAGACAGGCCTGGGGAAGGCAGAGGGCAAGGTGGAAAAGGAGGCAGACACCACAGCCTGGCAAGGTCAAGGTGCGGAGGAGCGGGGGCAGAACCTCCTTCCTTGCCTGAGAGGTGTTTTCTCTGCAGAGTCAGGATGGACGCGGTGTCTAAGGGAGTTCAAGCCCAGCCTGGATTTGCTCCCCGGGTACCCCTCACTCCACCCCACCCTGCCTCAAAGACCCCAAGGTGAAGAGAGAGAGCTTGTGGAGAGGCCATGTCTGGCCCCAGAAAATGCCTTAGTTTCAACTGAACCTCACCTTCCCAAGTGTGGGCTTAGGGTCACAGCAGGGACTACCGCCAAGGAGGAATGGGCGCTCAGACACTCACAGCCCACTTTCTACGGTGGGCTCTGAAATAATGGTCTTCTCCCCAGACACAGTGAGAGCACACTGGAGAAGCTGAATGCTGTGCCCAGGCGCTTCACAGGGTGCCTTTCTGATGGGCAGAAGGTCTTAGGACCTTCCCTCCTAAGTGGCCAGTGTGATGTGAGGTGGGGATGACACCCCTTGAGGACAGGGCCCACCCCTGTCTAGTTAGTAGCAGCCCTTCGCTTACCCGGGTCGGTGGTGACGCCAGCCAACTCCAAGGCCTCCTGCTTGATCTTCTCCGGTGTGCTCAGCTTCTCCTTCTGCAGCTTCTTCTTCTCGGCTGCTGCCTTCCTGGCTTCTAGCTGCCGTTGGCGGCAGGACTTGGCAGGCTCGGGCAGACGCCGGACCTCTCGAGGGAAGGCGGTGAGCACCTGGATGGCCCCGCTGCTCACCTTGGCGTTCTGATTCTCCTCACTGCCAAACTCATCCGTGCTGGCCATCTTGTACAGGGGCAGTACATGCAGCTGCTCGTCCTCGGGGATCTGGCCCACGCAGCGATTGTCTTCCTTGGTCAGGGTGCAGACCTGCCCCACACAGGGAGAGAAGATAGGGGATTGGAGTCCATGCTTGGAGAGAGGGGCCTGAGCTTCCAAATATGTGACCTCCACACAGTCCTACCACCAGCCATCTCCCTTGTCCCATCACACTCTCCTGAGCACTGAGGTTCTAAACACTAACACCGCAGAGCCTGGGAGGCAGCTTTCTGAGGCTCAGTGACATTATCTCTTAGCCCCAGGGTGGCTGACCTGGGACCAGGGCGCCTGCTCTGCCTGTAACCCATTGCGGCTGCATCATGCCACATCAATAACCTGAAACCTGACTGCTCACTGCCTTTGCTTCCAAGGTAATCTTTCTTTTTATTAAAAATTATCTAAGGCTGGGCAGTGGTGGCACACGCCTTTGATCCCAGCACTTGGGAGGCAGAGGCAGGCGGATCTCGGTGAGTTCAAGGCTGGCCTGGTCTACAAAGGTGTTCTAGGACAGTCAGAGAAATCCTGTCTCAAAAATTAAAAAAAAAAAGTAAGCATTAATTATACATGCATACACACATATATAATACTTTTGGGTAACTAAATAGGATATTATGCATAGTTTTTTTTTTAACATTTTTTGAATATAGTACAAATAATTCTTTTTTTCTTCTTTTCTTGAGACAGGGTTCCTCTGTGTAGTTTTGGTGCCTATCCTGGATCTCGCTCTGTAGACCAAGCTAGCCTCGAACTCAAAGATCCGCCTGGCTCTGCCTCCCGGGTGCTGGAATTAAAGGCGTGAACCACCATCACCCGGCAGTACAAATATTTCTTGCACATGAATTTTCTAATTTACTTTTTTTTTGGAGACAGGGCCTTACCACGTAGTCCTGGCTGGCCTGGAACTTGCTATGTACACTAGGCTGACCTGGAACTCAAGAGAAATCCACTCGCCTCTGCCTCCCAAGCACTGGGACTAAAGGTATGTAGCATCATGTTTGGCCTCTTTTTTAAGACAAGATTTCACACTGTGGCCCTAGCTGGCCTTGAATTCGTTATATAGAACAGGCCGGCCTTCATCTTCCTGTTTCTGCCTCCTGAGTGCTGGGATTACAGGCATATGCTGCTATGAAACACATGGTCTGAGACAGCCCTGTCATCTACTGCCAGGCTGCCCTCCAGCTGTCCCCACACCAGACTCTGGTCCAATCTTCCAATCTCCGCCATTCATGTCTTTGAAAACACTTCAGCTGTTATTAAAACGTATCTTCTTGATGGCTTCTACTGCTCAACAAGGCTTGTCCCCCCAACTTTGTTTGTGGTCTAATCTTGTATTTTCTTGTTCCCTGTGTTCTGGTTGGGGCATTTAGGGCTATGACTCAGAGAGACTGCCCCGTCAGAGCCAGTTAACTCCCAAAGGCAGAAAAGGATTCTGATATATGAACGCTAGACCTGTCCCTAATTGATTTATAGCAGGTCAAATCTCATCCTGTCCCAAAGCACCTCCAGTGCATATGGAGACCATATCCTCTCCAGCCCAGGGCATGCTGCAGCTGCCAACACCCTCCTGGACTTACGCAGTGGTACCCTGCCCTTGCCTATCGCTTTCTGCTGAAGCACTATGCAGACTCCAGTGTCTCTCAAGTCTCTGCCCCTCCTGACCTAGCGGGTACATCCTGTAACATTCTTCATCCATCAACCTCACTCCCTCTGGTGTGTTTAAGTAGCTTTCAACACAAATCCGTCTTCCTTTTTTCTGTGAGTTTTGTGTCTTCTGCCCATTTTAAAAAATGCTATTCCATTTTTATAATTTATAAAGTCATCTTTATATATTCAGGCTATCTTCCTTGATCATAGAGTCTGTCTCAGTTGGAACATTATATACCATTAGCCATGATGACCAATTCAACAACCACATAGATGCCTGACCTGTGGCATGTATACCCACCCACACATGCTTCCACACAACATACCACTGCTGACCTGTGGCATGTATACCCACCCACACATGCTTCCACACAACATACCACTGCTGACCTGTGGCATGTATGCACACCCACACATGCTTCTACACAACATACCACTGCTGACCTGTGGCATGTATGCCCACTTATACATGCTTCCACACAACATACCACTGCTGACCTGTGGCATGTATGCCCACCCACACACGCTTCCACACAACATACCACTGCTGACCTGTGGCATGTATGCCCACCCACACACGCTTCCACACAACATACCACTGCTGACCTGTGGCATGTATGCCCACCCACACACGCTTCCACACAACATACCACTGCTGACCTGTGGCATGTATGCCCACCCACACACGCTTCCACACAACATACCACTGCTGACCTGTGGCATGTATGCCCACCCACACACGCTTCCACACAACATACCACTGCTGACCTGTGGCATGTATGCCCACCCACACATGCTTCCACACAACATACCACTGCTGACCTGTGGCATGTATGCCCACCCACACATGCTTCCACACAACATACTACTGCTGACCTGTGGCATGTATGCACACCCACACATGCTTCCACACAATATACCACTGCTGACCTGTGGCATGTATGCCCACCCACACATGCTTCCACACAACATACCACTGCTGACCTGTGGCATGTATACCCACCCACACACGCTTCCACACAACATACCACTGCTGACCTGTGGCATGTATGCCCACCCACACATGCTTCCACACAATATACCACTGCTGACCTGTGGCATGTATGCCCACCCACACATGCTTCCACACAACATACCACTGCTGACTTGTGGCATGTATGTCCACTTACACATGCTTCCACACAACATACCACTGCTACTCTGGACCAGCTTTCTTTAGTCAAAGATCACTTGAGTTGTCCATTTTGTATGTTCTTTCCATTTTCACTGTGCTGTTTTATGTACCAAACAGGCTTTACATTATCGCGGGGTTGACTCACGACTGTTCTCTGTTCACGCCCTCCTTTGGTGGTACTCTCCCCAGCTTGGTCCTTCCCAGAGTCTTCAGACTGCCTCCACTGACCTGACTTCTGCCCTCCACCTTATGCTTCCCTTCTTACACCCCATGTGATAAACAACAGAGCAAAGGTCAAACACAACGAAGAGTGAGACACGACAGGAACTGCCTCTATCCCCAACACACCCAAGAAACCTCACAATGTCAGACCCCACAATTGCGATTAAAAAGGAAGCAGAGGACATCCTCAGAGATGCGATTAAAAGGGGCAGGAGAAACAGGGAAAGACGTTCAGCCCTGTCAGTGTGTAAGAGGCACACCTCACTGAAACACGGGGATTCTACAGAGATGTCAGCCCTGTCAGTGTGTAAGAGGCACACCTCACTGAAACACGGGGATTCTACAGAGATGTCAGCCTCATCAGTGTGTAAGAGGCACACCTCACTGAAACACGGGGATTCTACAGAGATGTCAGCCCTGTCAGTGTGTAAGAGGCACACCTCACTGAAACACGGGGATTCTACAGAGATGTCAGCCCTGTCAGTGTGTAAGAGGCACACCTCACTGAAACACGGGGATTCTACAGAGATGTCAGCCTCATCAGTGTGTAAGAGGCACACTTCACTGAAACACGGGGATACTATAGAGACGTCAGCCTCATCAGTGCCTAAGAGGCACACCTCACTGAAGCACAGGGTACTACAGAGACTGACAGGACCCAGTGTGTAAGAGGCACACCTCACTGAAGCACAGGGTACTACAGAGACTGACAGGACCCAGTGTGTAAGAGGCACACCTCACTGAAACACGGGGTACTACAGAGACTGACAGGACCCAGTGTGTAAGAGGCACACCTCACTGAAGCACAAGGTACTACAGAGACTGACAGGACCCAGTGTGTAAGAGGCACACCTCACTGAAACACGGGGTACTACAGAGACTGACAGGACCCAGTGTCTAAGAGGCACACCTCACTGAAGCACGGGGTACTACAGAGACTGACAGGACCCAGTGTGTAAGAAGCAGAGCAGGTACTAAAAGCTTGCATTGTCCTGTCTGCCCACCAGGGCCTCCAGAAGAAACTGTTTCTGCACAGAGGGGCAGGGCCTCCTCATGGCACACAGATGAGAACTGTGTGCAATCACCAACTGGCCATCTGTGGGGGAGCTGGTTAAGTAGCTGATATCAGAGCTACACATGAAGCTTCAACACATTTAGTAGCACTAGTTAAGAAAAGCACACCTCGGGACAGTTGGTAGACATGCTGTGACCCCATCCGTGTAGGTGGAGTTTTATAGAGCTGTATCCAGCCGTCACCACACCGGCTGTCAGAAGGGATGGCCACCAAATGCTGGCTGTGGTTATCTCTACAAGATTTCAGATGAGTTTGTTTTGGTTTTTCGAGGCAGGGTTTTCTTTGTGTGTAGCCCTGGCTGTCCTGGAACTCACTCTGTAGACCAGGCTGGCCTTGAACTCAGATTGGCCTGCCTCTGCCTCCTGAATGCTGGGATTAAGGGCATGTGGCACCATGATCTGGCAATTTGTTTTTCTTTTTTAATTAATTTTTTAAAATTTGTGTGTGTGTGTGTGTGTGTGTGTGTGTGTGTGTGTGTGTGTGTGTCACAGAGGTCTGAAGGAGGAATCAGATTCCCTGGAGCTAGAGTTACAGGTGGCTGTGAACCACCTGAAATGGTTTGCTGAGAAAAATTCTGAAGGGCAGCAAGTTCTCTTAACTGCTGAGCCACATCCCCAAGTCCCAGCTCTGAGTTTTTATGATGAGGGGATGAGGCAGATGGTAAACTGGAAGACCTGAGTTCAGTCTCCAGGACCCACACTAAAAAGCCAAGCCGAAGAGGATCTCATCTTACTGGCCACCCAGCCTAGCCTAATTGCCCAGCTCCAGGTACCAATGAGAGACTCTGACTTAAAAATAACTCTAAAACCCCCAAAGGCAGACAGCTCCTGAGGAACACCACACGCTGGCTTCTGGCCTTCATGCGCTCACATGCATGTGCGTGCCCAGCTGCCCACATGTGCAGACCCGCTTGCTTGCACACATATACAAATTTTAAGACATGAAAACTTTCAGAAAGTTTGCTACTAATCATTAATCTTAGTAAAGACCACAGGAGCTGGGAGGTCAGGTGACCACCCGGTGCTTCGCTCCTTCCTGCTCCCAAGTGTCCCCATCTTCCAGCTCTTTATCCTAGAGGTCCTGCCCTTTCTAGCACTTCAGGTCTGGGCCCCAGCCTTCTCTCCAGCCTCCCCAATCTCTGCAGCCCAGTTAAAAAGCGAGCATAGTACCAGCACCATTCTCATGAGGGGGTCTCCACCTCAGTCAGCCCTGAGTGCCCTCTTCTCCAGCACACTCACGCCTCTGGAGATCCACTCACACTCTCCAAATCCTCTCTCTCCTGCCTGCTCTATATACAACCCACACAACTGAGCGGGCATCTCAAGGAAGACTCTTTTGTGTTTTGTTTTGTTTTTCCGAGACAGGGTTTCTCTCTGTAGCTTTGGAGCCTGTCCTAGAACTCGCTCTGTAGACCAGGCTGGCCTTGAACTCACGGATCCTCCTGTCTCTGCCTCCTGAGTGCTGGGATTAAAGGTGTGTGCCACCACCGCCCGGCTCTTTCGTGTTTCATATCCAATCTCATCTCTTAGTTATTCTACTGCTCAGTAAATGCACACACAGGCTCTGGTTACTCATACATCTATCACCAGTCCACCTACTGCTGTGAGGGTTTTCTCTGAGGAGGGGCAGGAGCAGGCCATCCAGCCAACACTATCTAGGGCTCTGAGAACCCAGTTCTACACCCCTCCCTATAATGAGCGGAACCATAGTTGGCTTCCTCCACTGGACCCAGGCTTCCTTACCACAGTGCACCCATTGTAGAGGTTGTGTTGGTCCTTGTGGGCGTGGGCACAGAAGTCCATGCAGGCTGTGACCCCTGAGAAGGGCCGCCCTTCCTTCAGCCCTAGGCGGCAGTCGATCGCCACTTCCTCATTGGTCACCTGCGGGAAGGCCAAGAACAGCTGTTCAGGAGGCTTACAGGACGAGCCCTGACGCTGCACCTGGGATCTAGGTCTCAGCGAGAAGCAGGTTAAGGGTCAAAGTTGTGAATCTGGGCCAGAGGTACTGGAGGATAACCAGGGAGAGGGGATGGGGAGCTAGGGGTGGGCTGTGTAAACAATGCATCTTACAAAGCACACAATAGCTCCAAGAGACCTCTAGACTATTCTCTCCTCAAGAACACAAAGGAGACTGCACCCCTACTTTCCAACATCAGGGAATCTTTGTGACAAAGGCCCAGGCTCCAGTACCTGGTTCTGATAGGCCTGGGGGGCAAGCCGCTTGTACAGAGGAGCAACTTCAGTGGCCAGGTCTTGGAAGCTATTCCGGAGCACTTCCTCCTGCAGAGAGAACAGTAAGATCCATCCAGAGCTGCCCTACCTGGCAAACTTCCTGCCAGAAATAAGCCCCACCAGAATCATCCCTGGGTACCACTGGGAAGGGCAGGAAACCAGGTGCCTGCAGGGACTCACAGTGCCCCTCTGTTAAAGCTGGGGATACTGTGGCTCACCAAGAAAAGTCACTATGGGAAGGTGCAGCCACCCTGACGGCTCGGCTGCCATGTCAGTCACGTGGAATCCCACTGAGCCCAAGACAAGACAGCGGGCCCTTGCTCTCCGAGCTGAATACTGTGGGTCACAAGTGTGGATGCTTGTTCCCGTGTTAGAGAAAGGAAAGTGGAAGCTAATGGGACTGTGCTGGAGACTCACAGCCGGCCTGGCCCAGAGCCTGCCGCCAGCCAGGTGTTAGACAAACAAATCCAAACATCTGGCTGCTATAGCCCTTCTGAAATTCAAGTTAGTGATGGACCGGGTCCCTCAGTGGCTCCACGTGGTTCCTGTACTACACAGCAAAAACGTCTGTAGCATCAAGGAAGATCTACAGGACGACTGCTCATACCAAGGAGTGGCCACTCACTCCCTGACACGTAGCGGCAGCATTTGTTACCTCTCTGACCTTAGCCATTGGGGCTTGCAGGCACTTGAGGCCATGAGCAGGAACAAGGAGCATTTACGAAGGAAGTACCGGCAAGCACACTGCACAGAGAGAAGCTGAGAGCAGAGCTTAGTCATCAGTCAATGCATCCAATGCGAATCTGCGTCAGGGCCTGGCCGCCGCTCTGGCTCCTGTCTGGATGCTGCCATCAGCAAAATGGGTCCAAAGAAACAGCTCCAAGGCGAGGCTCATGAGCTGGGGCAGCACAGGCCTGGGAAGGAAGCCTACCTCCTTCACCATGAACCACACACTAGGTCTGAGCAAGTCACTCCTGTCTGTGAAGTGGGGTGACAGTGCCTGGGTAAATGAGTGGTCCTGGGACCACAGGTATGTGTTAACCCAGCACACAGCAAGTGCTCAGGACATGGTGAGCGACAGAGCCAGGGATGGCTCTTGGAGAAACTAAGCCATTATCTTTTTATTCCTGACGAGTCTTAGGCCCAGAGCTCTTCAACCTGCTGAAGCAGCCACGTTTGCCCCTTCAGAAGAGGGGGGTCCGAGCTTACAAATTAGAACTAACAAGTTAGAGTATTTTAAGCTTACAAAGTTGTCTAAAAGTTTTGGGAGAAAAGGTTCTGAATTTGGAAAAAAATAAGATTCATACGTGTGCATGTGTGTTTATGGTATATGTTTATGGTATGGTATGTGCAGGTGCCTGCCGAAGCCAGGACAGGGTGTCAGTTCCCCAGAAGCTGGAGCTACAGACGCCTGTGAGCCACACTGTGGGTGCTGGGACATGAACACAGGTCATTTGGAAGAGTAGTGCTCTTAACCATCTCTCTAATCCCCCAAAATGGCTCATTTTACTTATGAAGATCAAAGCCAGGAAGATGTTTACATGGGCTATAGAGCACAGAAGACGTGCCCAGTGGGTGTCCTTGTCCTCAGGAGAGTGAGAAGCCCTGCTGGTACTAGGATCTTCAAGCTCTGGAAGACTGGCATCAGGATGCCCGCTTGTACTCCAACAGAGGGACCAGCCCCCCGATCCCCCCCCCCCCCCGCCCCGGGAGCACAAGCAGAAGGGCGGGGAGCAGAGATGAAGACAGTGTGCTCATTCAGAGACTGCCTCTTGCCAAGGCCATTGCTGCCCGGAGCACAGAAAGAAACGGCAGTGGAGAAATGGCCTCAGCGGACACTTCCAGATCCTCCGCCCTTGGTGGAAGCTGCAGGAGATACCCAGAGGCCCTTGTTCTGTTGTGACAGGGATAAGGCAAAAGTCCTGGGAGGGAGACCACGGTGAGAAGTCATGGAGAGGCCTCATTATAACCCTGTGACTTTATGTGTGGGCTACCACCCGGTGCACCAGGACAGGCCCCCAGCATGGAGACAAGAAGGGCCTAGATGTCTGCATGAATGCCCAAAATGTCTGCTCAGCCCAGTGGGGGATGGGATACCTCACCAAGCCCAGTAATGATTCAGAGAGTCACCCACAGAAAGGTCCTCCTTCCTCCTATAATTCTTACACCCTAAAAGATGTCCCACGAAGAAATGACCAGATCACATTCGGATAAAAGATCTGCCATTTGCATTGGAAGTACTCAGAATAATTTCTCTAAAGCTGCCGAGTAAGTGGCAGGAGTCTGAGGGACCGTCCCTAGACGTCCTCCATTTTCATACCACCCGCTAACAAACTTTCTCAGCAGGGTAAGGCGACTGCAAAATCCCAAGTCAAGCAAGGTACACTTTCTGCCCATCTGTGTGGTGACCCGTCAGTCCCCTGTCCGCACAGCTATCGGGGTGCAGGTGGGGAGGGTGAGGAGGGCCTGCTCCACGCACGGTGGCACTGCCTTCTCACCTCCTTGGGATTGTCCCCCGTGAGGCGGAACTTGCGTGGTGTCTTGCTCCGGGCGTACTTGCAGCCATTGAAGTACATGCTCCAGGAACAGCCAAAGGAGAAGGAGGCACCGCAGGTGTTGGGGTCTTTGCCTTGGCAGGCGCAGGTCCGGCTGCAACGCACAACACAGGCCAGGCAGACAGATGTGATCTCTTTGTTGACACTGCCCTGCTCCCCGCAGAGGACCGGCATCCACTAGCCCCTGGTGACAAGGACTCCTCCTTCCACCCCACAGCTCTTCCAAGTTTCCAACACAGGCTACTCTCTGAACACTCAGGCTTGGTAAGCCATGTCTGTTCAGAAGGCTACATGAGGTACGAGTCTATTGGTGACATTCTTGAGGAGGCAAACTTAGAGACAGGAAGGACGTGGCTGCCGAGGGAAGGGCTGTCGGTGAAGGGCACGGGGGAGTCACGTGTGCTTGCACATGTAGACACACGTGTATGTGTGGGCATCAAAGGACAACCTGCCGGAGACACTCTTTCCTTCTACCATGTTCCTGGGAATGAACTCAGGTCGGCAGGCTAGGTGGCGATTGCCTTTACTCACTGAGCCTTCTCATGGACCCCTATTCTTAATCTTGACTGGGCTACATGACTATAGATATTAAAATCCTCCCAACTGCTGGGAGTAGTGGAGTACAACTTTAATCCTCCAGAAGCAGGCAGCCTAGAATACAGGCCAGCCAAGGCTACAATAGCAAGACCTGGTCTCATCAAAAATGGAACAAAACCCTCCAAACTATATCTAAAGGATAACTTTACTGAAACTAAAACATCCCAATGAAAGGATAGGAAAATCCAATCAAGAAGGTTAATGTTGATCTGGGGCCAGAACCCAGGGCTGCCCAGCATTCCAGTGCCCCATCACCCTCCCACTAGCATTCCAACACATACTCATCATTGAGGCCACATCTCCGGCTGGTAGGGTTCCCATACTTCCGGAGGGTATCAGTGAGCTCCTGGTAGAGGGTGTCTCCAAGGCTGCGAGGGATGCCTTCCCAGGCCAGGATCAAGATGATAATCACAGCGTTCTCACAATGGTGGCCCGCCCGATGCCGCACCAGGCAGAGGAGCTTCTCTTCTGTTGTGTGTCTTCGGATAATCTGCAGAGATACAGGACCTAGCTATTACCCTGAAAGAGCCACACAATTCTGCATGGAACGTGCCCCTCACTACCCCACAGACCAGGCATTGTGGGTTTTTAGGACACTACCATTAGGGAAAAAGAAACACAAAATTTTAAAACAGCAAATTAAAAAACTAATTATGATAAAGTCTAAGACAATCGTGACTGTCCGGTGGTGGTGTTGCATGCCTTTAATCCTAGCACTTGGGAGGCAGAAGTAGGTGGATATCTGAGTTTGAGGCCAGCTTGGGGACAGCCTGAGTCGAAAAATATAAAAAACAAAACAAAAACCCAAAAAACAAAAAGACATTTTGTGACAAACACAAACCTCAAAGTAAAAATAAATGAAACTGTGAGCCAGAAATATAGTGAAGAGTTTCAGGATATCCCAGAGCATCTGCAGAGAAAGTGGTGCACATATCTGTGTGTTTTCACTCGTGGTATAGCATTATGGAAAATAGTCTGAGGCTCCTTAAAAAGCTATGTATAGAATCAATGTATAACCCACAGTTCTGTGAGTGTGAAGGTCAGGGAAGGACCTGGCCCACAGACAGATGTAGTCACATCTGCCACTGACCCTGTCTGTGCAGGTTTCACAGAAATGAGTGGCTGGGTAGGCAGTACTAACAAGGAAAAGGGGCCTGATGCCCAGTCAAGGCTTAGTGGGGACATCTATTCCCTGCAAGCTGGGAAGCCTAGCTCTCCTTAACCACACAGGGAACCTCAACCTAGTCAGCCAGCGTTCCAGTTTGTAAGAAAAAGTGGAGGGGGCTGGAGAGATGGCTCAGAGGTAAAGAGCACTGTCTGCTCTTCCAGAGGTCCTGAGTTCAATTCCCAGCAACCACATGGTGGCTCACAACCATCTGTAATGAGATCTGGTGCCCTCTTCTGGCCTGCAGGGATACATGCTGTATACATAATAAATAAATAAATCTTTAAAAAAAAAAAAAAAAGAAAAGAAAAGAAAAAGTGGAAATGAAGAGTTGTACACACCACATGCCATCCTTCCTTTGAGACAGGATCTTACTATGTAGTCCTGACAGGCCCTGAACTTTCTACATAGACCATTTTGGCCTTGAAAACACAGATCTGCCTGCCTCTGCCTTCTGGATGCTGGGATTAAAGGCATGCACCATTGTACTTCGCCAAAAACTAAGTATTTTCTTCATTTAAATACTTATGAATACACACAAACACATGCACATGAGTTTACGAGAATCATGTGAGCATAGAGCCACCAGAGGCCAGAAGTGGCACTGGATCCCCTGGAAGCGTGGTAAAACTCCTAACCCATCTCACTAGCCCTCAAACTCCCCTTTTAAAGCCATAAGTCCCACACTTTGTTATCATGGTAACTACACATAACAGAAAATCTACCACATTTAGCGTACATTTTACTGGCTTTAAGCTCATTCACCGTGTTACACAGCTACCATTTCTAGAACTTCTACTCTCAATAAAGCTACAACTTCATTCCTACAACAGTAATACTCCAACTCTTCCCTTCTGATGCTCCCAACCTCAGATCACCTTTTTGCTTTTTTTTTTTAAATTAAAAAAAATTTTAAGTTGAGGCCAACCTGGGCTATAGAGTGAGTTCCAGGAAAGGCTCAAAGCTACACAGAGAAACCCTGTCTTGAAAAACCAAACCAAACCAAACCAAACCAAAAACCCAAAAACCAAAACAAAAACCCAAAACAACAACAACAAAAACCCATTCACGTGTCTGTGCACACTCATGCAGGTCAAAGGATAACTTAGGAACCAGTTCTCTCCCATCACCTAGTAAGACCGAAGGATGGAATGCACATCACAGGCCTATGTGCAAGAGCCTTTACCCACTGAGCCATCTTGTCAACCTCACAATTTTTTTTTGGTTGAGCTGAGAATTGTCCGTAAGGCCTTGTGCATCCGAGGCAGGAACTCTATTACTAAGGCATATGCCCAGTCCTTCAGCATTGTGCTCGCTCTCTGGAATCTGACTCTGAAGTAGCTCATGCGTGTGGAATCCTATGCAATCCTTTGACAACTGGCAGTGCTCTCAAGGTGGTCTGTTCGTTGTAGCATGTGTCATGACTTCCTGCAGACCTTACAGAATATTTTGCATTTGGCATGCTAAATGACATGCAGCCCTGATCATGAGGTCTTGGTCTAAGGCAGGGTCCTAATGATGTCATCCTCCACTTCCCTGCCAACAACCAACTATCATTTTTAAAATTGTGTCTTGGAATTTAGAAGCACACAAACCAGGTACTGGGCCAAATGTTGCTTCAGGACTCTCTGTACGGTTGCCTGGCTCCTGGCAGGTTACAGGAGGTCCATTGTGGGCACTGACATGTATCTGCAGGATGCTGATTTGACAGTGGTCCCTGGACCAGGGTTCTCCAGGCCTTACGGTCCATCTCTCCTCAGTGTCCCTCTATGGCTGACATCACTTTCCAGGTGAGTTCTCTGAAGAGGTAGGCACCACCCTATCACATTAGACCTTTAACTGCAAGGGTTACCTCCCATGGGGATAGAGACAATATGCTTCTTCACACTTAAGCACCAAGTTCTTTTGTTGTGAAAAGTCCTACAATAAAGCCTAGAAGTGCTGAAAACAAGTATGCGGTGATTTAAGTTCAGACATCTGCTATTTTCACTAAATGCAGAGGCAAGGAGCGATCCCAGGGAAAAGATGCCGAGGCACAGGCGACATCCGAGTCAGCCACACAAACATTCCTGCAGTCTTTCTGCCTTTGCATGTGGACCCACCTCACCGGAAATGCTGCTCCTCATTCCTTGGGCCACTTAATACTTGTGGTCCTGTTCATGTCCGTGTTCCAGGCTAGCCCAGCGTCAACATTTATCTAGCCCCTGTCCCTCAACTCCTACAGTAGTAGCATCACAGCCGGCTCTTGGTGAAACCTTGCATTTCCAGGTTTCTGTTACCTTGCCTCCAGGGTGCCTAAGGCACTGAACATGGAGGCAGTGTTTTCCACACGGACCAGCTACCCAGAGCTCAGTTCATTCTCAGCCAGCTCTGTGGCAACAGACGCTCACGATTTCAAGAGCTGTGTGAAGGCCAGAAGGACAAGGCTGAGTGAACTGGGGTCTGTGTCTGTGACATTCTCCCTGACAAGATGCCCAGGATCCCTGCTCAGAGGCTAGGCCGAAGCAAGCCTCTTAACACCACTATGCAGAGGCCTCATCTTGTACCTCAGCTTGGCTCACGTAGGTCAGCCTACAGTGTCTTCCCTGGCTTCCAGACAGGGGACCGGAGGAGTATTGGCCACTCAGACACACAGAAAAGAGGAGCCACAATCCTTGGGGTGGGGTGGGAGGTGGGATCCAATAATGGGCCAGGCCAGCAGCATCTCCAGCTCCTCTCTTCCTAAGTCCACAGCCTTCCCCATAGGTCACACACACTGAGTGTAAAGACTAACAGTTCCTGACAGCAGAGGGTCCCTGGTGCTGGCCTGTAAGCAGGGCAAAGACAACCAGCTGCCATGAGTGTCGTTGGCTCCAGGCCCCTCCGTGGTAAATGTCTATTTCCTACTCACTGGCCACAGGAACACCCAGGCACAGCTCGGCTGTGGAGACCCAGCACTCACCCACTTGGCAATGGGGCAGCCTCGAGAACTCTTCCCTTCCTTCCCCGTGTAAATGACCTTCTCGATCCGGATCGCTTTCCCCTTTTCTCCATACCTAGAGAGGAGACAGAAGCCCCACCAGCAGGTGAGTACACAGGGAATATGCAATGTGAGGAGGCAGGGCCCAGGTGCTTTAGTCCGGGCTTCTGGCTCCTGCGCAGGCAGAGAAGGGAAGAGGTGGAAACTGGGCCACTCTGCTCAGAGGACAAGGAGACACAGTGCCTACACCCAGGCTCCCAGGCCTTGGTTCACCCGCCACCCCTTTTCTCCTGTCCAACACGTCTGTCTGTCCTCAGGCAGAAGGACAGTTGGGCAGAATAGCCCGACTCCTGATCCTTGGAGTTGCCTGAACCCACAGGCATCTGCATGCAGCCCTGCTGGTCAATGCCTCCCGAGTTAACTATTTATAAACTCAACATACACATGAACCAACTGTATGTGTTGGGGGTGCTTATTGGTCTCTCAGAGCCATCCCAGCTGATGCTGGGGGAGTGACCCTGCCAAACACAAATGCTGGCATACGATAGACAAAGTCACCCCCTCGTCCCCTGCATGTACTCACTTCCTGGGAGCCCATGCCTCAGTACTGAAGAGCCAAAGGCCGCTGACACCATCTACTCAACCACACCGTGTTCACAATAGACAGATACAACCATAAGCATACATCATACAACTACACGGGGCAAGGCTGGTTCAAATACAGCCTAATGGTCAGACGGCCTCTCTCTCACTACATGATTGTAGCTAAGTTACTGAGCTTGCCAGGCCTCAGTCTTCTCATATGTGAACTGGACGTTAAGAGAGCTCTACCTCCCAGGCTTGATAATGTATGTCAAGGATCTTAGCGTGAGGGAGGAATTCAGTAAACCTCTTCAACATAAAAGTCATCTTTTTAATAGATGTTCGGTATCGTCTGCAGACAAGGATCACTTGCCATCCTGGCCTGCACACTCTTGCAGTCTGTCTGTACTGACAGAGCTCCTGACGTGATATGGGCATCTTTGCTCATTCTGGACTTGTCCGAGAGTGTTTCCAGCCATCTCTCTGTATGAAGTTGGCTGGAGCTGAGACAAAGACATCTTTTCATTGAAGGGTATGCCGAGGATGTCCCTTTAGGATCTAGGACCTTTAGCTCAGCATCAATTAACTTAGCAAATGCATTGTTAACATTGAAAGAGACAGATGACTGAAGCATTTTCTCTAATCAATTAACATGGTATTTTTTAAAAGATTGATTTATTCTGTGTGTGTGTGTGTGTGCGCGCGCGCGTGTGTGCGTGCACACACCTGAGGGACTATGGAAGTCAGAGAGGGCATCAGATCCCTCGGAGCTGGAATTATAAGTTTTGCAGGAAGGCTGGCTTGCTCTGCAGGAGCTGGCACCCCAACTCTGGTCCTTGTGACTGCAGAGCAGGCACTCTGCTAAGCCTTTTCTCAGCTGCCAACACGGGCAGGCTTTTTAAACAGCCTAAGTAAAAACAACCTGTACTCTGTAGTAAATTCAGTTTGATCACGACATTTAAGTATGCCACTTAATAAGGCATGATGCTCTCCCGACGTCTGCAGCTCTGAGATGCCCTGTTCTTTATCTCATCTGCTCCGCTGCCATGCATCACTCTACCCCAGGACCAAGTGGACAAGGACACTGGCCGTACGTGCAGCTGCGTGGTACAGAGGTTGCTCTACAATTTCTCTATATACCTATGTGTATCTTGCCTTTAACCAAGTGTCTTGTGGGAAAAAAATCAGTGGCCAAGGTGCCTTCCTTACTCTGCACTGAGGGATGGATGGATGGATGGATGGATATATATATATATATATATATATATATATATATATATACACACACACACACAGAGAGAGAGAGAGAGAGAGAGAGAGAGAGAGAGAGAGAGTCTGGTCTAGGAACTCACAGTCCTCGTGACCTTAGATTCTTCAGGGCCGGGATGGATTACAGGCATGTACCATGCCCTGCCAACACTGAGATGTCGTTTTCAAAAAAAAAAAAAAAAAAAAAAACAAAAACAAAAACAAAAACAAAAACAAAAAAAACCCTCCTTGTTGCATCTCCCTCATTGAAAAGGAACAGAGTTTCTTTTCAAACACTGAACTAAGTTGTCTATCTCACTCAGATCTTAGGGGAGGGCGAGAAGTGCTTCTGAGCACATTAACAGGCAAGGGCTGCCAGGGCCTTATAGGAAGTGCTTGCAGACACCACTCCGCATCTCCGCAGCGGGGCCTGACAGCATTGCTTTTGTCTGGTGCCTGGACAGGTCTCAGCTCCACAGGCTTATCAGGACGCAGCCCCCAAGGGCAGTCCTGGGACCCAGGTTTGTCTAGGGATCCCTGTCAGGAGACTAGCATAAGGCTGCCACAGCACTCTCACTGAGAGGGACTATCATATTCCCCACAGGAGGGTGAGCTGAGGACACTGGGGCTGGCTTTCTGACCAGCTCCTTCCCTATCGTCCCGTCCTTGTCAGAAAGCGCCTCAAGTTTTCATTGGAGGAAAAAAAAAAGAGGGGAGGGGCTGCCTAACCAGCTACATTTTTTTTGTTGTTGTTCCTTTAAACAAAATTTAAAGCCAAGTGGCGGCGGCATATGCCTTTAACTGCTGCACTCGGGAGGCAGAGGCAGGTGGGTCTTTGAGTTCAAGACCAGCCTAGTCTACAAAGTGAGTTCCGGGACAGCCAGAGCTGTTACATAGAGAAACCGTCTCGAAAAACAAAAACCAGAAAAAGAGGTTATAAAGGAGGCTGAAGAAATGGCTCAGTGGTTAAGAGCACCGGCTGTTCTTCCGGAGGACCCAAGTTCAATTCTAAGCACCCATATGGCAGCTCACAATGGTCTGTAACTCCAGTTCCAGGGTAGTTGATGGACACCCTCATACAGATATACATGCAGGCAAAACACCAATGCATATAAATTAAAAAAATTTTTTTAAATTTAAAAACATTTGGGGGTAGGAGGCATGCCATGGTGTATGTGTGGTGTTAGAGGACAACTTGTAGGAGTCAGTTTCTCTTTGTACCCTGAGGGTTTTATGTTTACACTCAGACTTGACATCAAGTGTCTTTACCCACTGAACTATCTTGCCGGCCCTGTTTCCTCTCAGAACAGAACTTGATAACTGACTTCTGCTTCAGTTCTCTCTCTTTAAATGTCTTACTTCTTGGCTTATCATGAAGAGTGCAGATTACCAGCCTCTAGGGGAGTCGGCAAGGATCAGATGAAGCATCTGAGGACAACTAACAACTTGGCCTATGGTTCTTGAAGGGTGGACCCAGGTCCTCAGCAGAAGTCTCATTAGGAGCCTGTAGGTAGTTCTTGGGTGGGGCCCAGTGCCCTGCCCATGCTTTCCCAAGCCCTCAGCAGCTTTGGACTTCCCCAGGGTTTGTTCTAGCATACTAATGAGATCAGTCTTCCCCGAGCTCAGAGGACCCATGAGCAGCACAGGCTCTTTGTAGTACCAGGCTGCAGAGGACCTTCCTTTGATAGAAGTCAAGGCTCTGGGTAGTGAGCCATCTACAGATTGGAGCTTGACAACTGACTCTAATTATCTATCAACACCAAGACCTGGGTATCCAGTAGGTATGATGCCCATAAATACATTGAGATATTTTAGAATTTGCTTTTAATTCCGCCCCCTCCTCCAGTTTTGTGCTCTACAAATAGCTAAAAGCATCAAAAAAAAAAAATTTTACATTTTAAGATTTATTTATTTATTTATTCATTTATCATGTATACAGCGTTCTGCCTGCATATATGCCTGCAGGCCAGAAGAGGGCACCAGATCTCATTACAGATGTTTGTGAGCCACCCATGTGGTTGCTGGGAATTGAACTCAGGACCTCTGGAAGAGCAGCCAGTGCTCTTAGCCACTGAGCCATCTCTCCAGCCCTCAGAATCTTCTGGATGTTAGTATACGCCCCCTCCCTGACTCTGGCCAAGCCCTGACAATACAGTCATCCTACAAAGAAAAAGTGAAGAGAGAGGTCCAAAGTCAGTTGGGACAAGTCACAAACTCAACATCCACACAAGAAACCCATCACTCAACTGCTTCCCTCCCTGTCCCAGAATAAGAAGACATCCATAAGATACACTCAGTGAAGAGAGGGAAAGATGAGCTGCTACACAAAATGTGATCACAGGTTGTGTGTGTTTTTAGGAGCTGTGCCTAGAGTAATTTATCACACGGGAAATCAAAACATTAATAGCGATTCATAGGGTTGTGTCATCAAGATTCAGGGGTGGCCTAAGCAGATTCCCACCACCAAAGGCGACCCTCACATTCCTCCCAGGGTGGGGTAAGTGGACCTGACTCTCAACTCACTGGCAGCCAGGATGATATGGAGGCACGGCCTGCTCCATGACTCGTGGGGTCCTTATGGTAGAAACAAGCCAGTCGCCAAGGAAAAACACAAACATTCCTAGCTCTCCAAGGGGTTCCTCCCTTGGATAGCTTTCTGAAGAATCTATAGGTGGCTGTTATTTTTCAAGCAGGGAGGAAAAAAGCATAATCTCAATACCATCACTCCCTCCAGATTCTTCCTTCAGAATGTACTCTGCTATAATTAAAAGTTACTTAGACTTAGAGAGCTGTCTGGAAATCATCTAAGATTATAAACACCCTCTCCAAAGGAGTACAACCAAATCAGACCGAAACTAACACCACACACTCTCCCAGCTCAAACTTGAGCAAATAAAGCATTGCAATCCCTTACCGAAGCCACCGGTCAAGCCTGCAGTGGTGGACGAGACCCCAACACTTGAGAGACGGAGGCAGGAGAATCAGAACATCAAGGCCAGTGTCAGATACACAGAAAGCTTAAGGTCTGCCTAGGCTGTTGAAAACTCTGTGTCAACAACAGCAGCAGCAGCAAAACAATAAAGAGTCACTATCCAAATGTGGCCGGCCTGGTATAGTCTGCAAGCTGTGGCAGGCCCCTGAGGAGGCCCACAGTGAGGACATACAGACACACATGGATCTAAGTCTATTGTCCTGGGCTCAGGTGGGGGCCTTTACATCAGGACTGCATTTACAGTGGGCTTTTCTGATGGCTATTTTGAACAGAAATGTTTTCAGATAGCATAGGAAATGATTACTGTATATCAGTGACCTCTATCCAGCTCAGCTTACAGTTGATCCATTCTCCATCCCATTCCCCTGCTGCACTGACAGGCTTAGCCCAGCTCCCCTTGGCCCAGAAGACTTGGCTCCCAGGCTTGCAGAAACTAAGCCACTAAGCCTTCCACGAAACGGTATGCACGTGCACCAGCAAATGTAGATCGCCTTTACTTTTGTTTTACTTAAAATTCTAATGAGTGGTTTTGAAAATACCACTGTATACACACACACACACACACACACACACACACACACACACGCACGCACGCATGCACGCACGCAGGACAAAGACTGCGCACCTTTTTCTGAACACCTGAAACCCACACTTCAGTCTTTATGCCAGTTCAGTCTATGTCTATAGCATTCCAACAGCGTGTCCTTGTGCTATCTCTGTTTTGTAGAAAAGAAAACCAAGGCACACAACTGCCCCAAGGGGACTCAGGAGCAAGTATAGTATCAGGATGGGATGCAGGTAGCGAGCGTCCATGCTCTTAACTACAGAGCTACATCACCCTCCAGAGACAGCAACTCAGTACCATTATCTGCTGTGGCTGTGCATAGACTTTAAAGGCTCTTTGTGAGCCAGGCACGGTGGTGCACGCCTCTAACCTCAGAAAGCAGAGGTAGATGGATCTCTTGAGTTTGAAGACAGCCTGGTCTACATAGCAGGTTTTAGGACAGCCTGAGCTACTTTTGTAGCAACACACACCCTGACCCCAAGCACCCCAGAGTCTTTCAGGACCCCTTGGATAAATGTGCAACATGAAGCCAGAACATCTCATATGGGAAAAATCAGGACGGACCCCACTTATGAAGTAATTTTGGTGGAGGTCAGAAATCAAAGCAAGAAAAGCCACCTGGTTGGAACTTGAGCTTGAAGTACCTCTTTGCAGGACATCCAGAGCATACAGAGCATGATAAACAACACTGTAGAAAGCTATCCAAGAACACCAGGCTGTAGGGAACTAACTCCGCAGATGTAATACCACCTAGCTGTGTTTTTCCAGGAACAAGAGAAGGGGTCGGGGCATATGGAGGGCATATCTACAGATGGAATGAAACCAGGACAGAAGTGAGATGCCCACACTGAACCTGCCACCACCCAGATACTGGGCTTCTCCCTAGTGCCTCCTAGCACAACCCTATGACTCAGGTGCTTAGTGTCCACATTCCACCCGATAGGCCCATTCTCCCTGGATGTTGGTGTCACTCACCGCTCCTCCATGAGTTCCCGGATAGAGGCTACTGTGGGGCCAGATCCCAGGTGAGTGTAATATGGGCCTTCATCTTTCTCCACTATTTGTTCTGCAGAAATACCAAGAGCAAGCATTATTTGGAGACAATTTTGTCAACACTAATTCAGAAAAAGGCAAACCACTAATAGGAAGTTAATAAGTATGTTACAAATAGCTTATAAACATGTAAAAACTGTGTTCAATCCCTATCAGGAAACACACAATAAAATTAAATTCACAATAAAACACACTCACCAAAAGGGAACATTTAGAAATCTGGTAAGTTCAAGTGTTGTCAAGACTGTGGTCTAACCATTTGGAATTCGGCTCACCAGCAGCCAACAAAGCTAGAGTTGTGTACTACAGGATGGAGCAATTCTGCCTCCACATATACACTCTAGACCAGGAGTCAGTTATGGCAGGTACACTACAGGGGGGAATCAAACTCCAGGGCTCACGGCAGCATCCCCAAACACAAGTATCCATCAACAGACAAGAAATAAGTTAAATGTGGTGCATCCAAATCCATTCAAAAGAGCATTGTCCCAAGAAGGAGTAAGTTCTTTGTTGCAGTATTGGATTCAGGACCTTAAGCATACTGTGGTGGTTTGAATAAAAATGGTCCCATAGGCCCACAGCACTATTAGGAGGTGTGGCTTTGTTGGAGAGGCTTTGTTGGAGTAGGTGTGGCTTTGCTGGAGGGGGTGTGGCTTTGCTGGAGGAAGTATGTCACTAGGGGGTGGGCTTTGAGGTCTCAAATGCTCAAGTCAGATCTAGCGTGACACTCCTGCTGCCTGTGGATGCAGATATAGGACTCTTAGCTACCTCTCCAGCATCATGTCTGCCTGCACTCAGCCATGCTTCCTGTCATAATGGACTAAACCTCTGAAATGTAAGCCAGCGCCAATTAGATGTTTTCCTTTGCAAGAGCTGCCACGGTCATGGTCTCATCACAGTAATAAAACCCTACGACACATACTATACAAAAACTACCACTAAAGGGGTCATTCACAGCCCCCTTAAAGAAAATTTTAAGATAGTGTATTACAAAGTTACCCTGGCTGGATTTGCAATTGAAATCCTCCTGCTTCGGGCTCCTGAGTAGGCAGATTACAGGCCTGTGCCATCAGGCCCAGCAAGGATGAAATTCTGGTACAGCTACCACAGACAACCTTAGTGAAATACTATGACACAGCAGATACGGTGATGCATGCCTGTAATCCCCGTATCCGAGAGGATCAGGAATTCAAGGCCAACCTCTGCTACACAGCAAATTCAAGGCCATCCCAGGCTACAAGAGACCTGGTCTCAAAAAACAAAACAAACTATATTAAGATCTCGAAGAGGCAAATTCCTAAAGACAGGAGGTAAACTCGAAGGTTAAACCAGAAGTTACCAAGGGCTGGCAGAGTGAGAAACGGGCTGTCACTACTCAACAGGTACAGGGTTTATTTAGGGTGACAAAGCTTTGCAAACAGTGATTGGCAGAACAATACAGCACTTATTTAATGACCTTAACTGCATTCAGGTTTACACATGGTTAAATGGCAACTTTGTTTTCATTTACTTTGGTTTTTTGAGACAGGGTTTCTCTGTGTAGCCCTGGTTGCCCTGGAACTCGCTCTGCACACTAGGTTGGCCTCGAACTCAGATTCACTGATCTCTGCCTCCCGACTGCTGGGATTAAATATGTGGGCCACCACCACCGCCCGGCTAAATGGCAACTTTAGGTTAGATATATTTTACCATGGTTTAAAAAAGAGAAATGGGGCTGGTGATTTGGGTCAGTGGGTAAAGGTGCCTGTCCTGCAAGCCTGGAGACTTCAGTCCATCCCCGGGACCCACATCTGGAAAGAAAGAATTGACTCCTGCAAGTCCTGACCTTTGCAACCACACACTCATCATGAAATCTAATAAAAAATTTAAAATAGATAGAAACAAAGTACTGGTAGATGCTGACATTCACGAGGCTTGAAAACAGTGGTAAGTGAAAGAAGCCATAAAGGGCCCACAGTGTGTGATGCTATGCATCCTAACTGCCCCAAGCAGATAAATCTGTAACAACAGAAATGGAGGCCGCAAGAGTGGTGGCTGCCAGGTGGTGGTGGCGCACACCTTTAATCCCAGCACTGGGGTGGCAGAGCCAGACAGATCTGTGAGTTCGAGGCCAGACTGGTCTACAGAGCAAGCTCCAGGACAAGCACCAAAACTACACAGAGAAACACTGTCTCAAAAAACCAAAGAAGAGTGGTGGGTGGAAGGGAAAGATGGGGAGAACAGCTTACTTAACCAGCATGGGGTTTCATTTGGGGGTAATGGAAGTTTTTAGAACTAGACGAGAACTGGTCATACAACGTGTGCACACTCACCACTTACTCTGAAATGGATAATTTCATGCTATGTGAGGTTCATCTGCTAAAATAAAATGAACTATTGACTCATGTAACCTTTTAAATGAGTTTAAATGAATTTTTCAAAGTGAAAGGGTCAGAGTCCAAGAGCAATAATCACTTGGACAAGTGTACTGAATGGATACTGTAAGGCTCTGAATGGATACTGTAAGGCTAACAGGCAGGCAAACCTAACTGTAAGCCACACACACTGTAGGTTGTTGTTAAGTTTGGCTCCTGTCAAAGGAGACAACTATACACAACAGAAAGAGGAAATTGGTGGAAGCCCACTGAGGAGGGTTTAGCAGTCTACTGAGTAGTGTATCAACACCAATCTCTAACTTTAAATGTATGTACTTATATAAGACAATTAACATGGGAGTTATTTTAAGATGCATGAGATTAGTAATGATTAATAAAATTACAAAAAATAAAATTTGTTGTTGGCATTTCAAACAAGTAAAGGCTGGGGTCAGTGAGATAACTCAAGGGGAAAAGGCACTTGCCATCAAGCTCAATGACCCGAGTTTGATCCCTGGAACCCATAGAGTAGGAGAACCAACTCCTAACAAATTGCCCTCTGACCTCCAAATAAACACACACACACACACACACACACACACACACACACACACACACAAAACACATAAAAAAAATTTAGAATAAAACCATGCTACAAGCCATCATTTGTGATCTGATTCCAAAAGAATCTGGTCACACACATCAAAACACGTATGAAAGGATTTTCACAGTATTGGCAACAGTTAAAACTGGGGAGCTGGGCAGTGGAGGTGCATGCCTTTGATCCCAGCACTCAGGGGGCAGAGGCAGGCGAATCTCTGTGAGCTCGAGGCCAGCCTGGTCTACAGAGCGAGATCCAGGACTGGCACCAAAACCACACAGAGAAACACTGTCTCGAAAAACAACAAAACAAAAAACTGGGAATACACAAGGGTAGAAAGTCTGTGTCCAACAGTATATGCTGAAGTCCAAACCCCCTTGTGACAGCAACAAGAAGTAATGTTTCCAAGAAGTAATTAGGTTACAGAAGTGGAGAGCTGGGGCTAGAGAAATGGCTCAGCAGTCAAGATCACTTCTATAGAGGATCAGAGTTCAGTTACTAACATCCACACAAGCAGCACTACCTAGAACTCTAGCCACGGGGTATCAGCATGCACATGTATTCACTCTCTCTCAATGTACAGTTCTTACAAGAGACAGAGCCTGAGGAGACGGCTCAGTGGGTAGAGTGCTGTACAAAGGTGAGTCATGACCTCAGATCCTCAGCAACGGTGAAAAAGCTGGGCATGGCCACCTGTGTCTATAACCTCAACTTCAGAAGATGAGACAGTATGTGTGTGTATGTGTGCACACACACAAAATGGTGGATCTTTTGAGTTCATCAGCCGAGCCACACTGATGGGCTCCACGTACAATGAAAAGACCTTGACTCAAAAAAAAAAAACAAAAAAAAAAAAAAAACAAAACCGAGGTAGAAATGGTCAAGAAGTTCCTGGATGTTGACTTCCGGTTTCCACATGCACATACACGCACATACACACCTACAGACAAAAGAGACCCAGAAATCTTAATTCTGCTTGCTCCCTGCTCTGGACCAAGTGAGGACACATCATGTAAGAGCCTGTATCCCAGCTAGAAAGGGAGCCCTCACCAGTTACAGGGTCTTTTGAGTATCTCAGCCTTAGAATCTCCAGCTGCCAAACTGTGAGAACGCTTGTTTAAGCTGTCCACTGTGTGGTATTTGTGTTTTAACAGCACACATTGACTAACATACTCATAATCCAGCAGCTGTGGAATGGATAAATGTAGGAGTCACAGCTGGGACGAATCCAGAAGAGCACCTACAATCACACCACCACAGCCTAGTACCACAAGACCACAACGAGGGACTGAAGATTGACCCAGCAAAACCCGACTCCGTTTAAACATTCAAAGACTCAATCATGCTGCTTAGAAATCCATACAGAGGTGGCAAAATGAGACAGAACACTCAGACACTCAATGAATTCCGACCTTCAGAAAATGCCGTTTTCAAGCTGGGCCTTGGTAGCACACACCTTTAATCCCAGCTCTTGGAGGCAAAGGCAGGTGGTTCTGAGTTCAAGGCCGGCCTGGTCTACCAAGTGAGTTCCAGGACAGCCAGGGCTACACAGAGAAACCCTGTCTCGAAAAACCAAAAGAAAGGAAAAAAAAAAGAAAGAAAAAGAAAAAGAAAAAGAAAAAGAAAGAAAGAAAGAAAGAAAGAAAGGAAATGCCATTTTCAAAAGAAAAGTAAGGCTAGCATTGTCACAGAAGTCAAGACAGTGGCTTCCTGCAGAATAAGTGGCAGGAAAAGGAGAGGAAGGGCCAGAGGAGCGGAGGGGCCAGGCATGGCCTGTGTCTTGAAGCAGATGGTGGTGATGTGGGCACTCACATTTTATATATTTTCATGGTCCTATGTCAAGAACTCACAACTTTATAATGTAAGAAAATGTAAAAAGCCTAGGGGGCTGCAGAGAGATAGCTCAGCAGTTAAGAGCACTTGCTGCTCTTACGGAGGACCTGGGTTCAGTTCCCAGCACCTACATGGTGGCTCACAACCATCTGTAACTCCAGTTCCAGGGGATCTGATGCTCTCTTCTGGCCTCCATGGACACCAAATATGCATGTGGCACACAAATATACATGCAGGCAAAAACTCATGCACATAAAAACACAAAAAATTTAAGAAGTTAAGTCCATACTCATTTTGGATAGAATATTACACTCTGTTTATGGTAGATACAAAACATGATACACAGTTGCTCCCTTGAAAGAGCAGATGCTCCTGCTGGACAGACAAGTGACCACACAAGCTATCCTCACGGCATGTTACATCAGGGAAGGGCTGAAATTTTCAATGCTTGATTTTGGAACATCTGGGTAGATTTATTTGATCCATAGTTAGAAATTTAAAGCTACTGCTCACTCCCCTTAACTCCCTCCACCTCATATACACACAAATCAGAGTTGAAGATGGCAGAGTTTAAGAGCACTTGCTGCTCTTCCAGAGGGTCAGAGTTCCTGCCCCAGCAACCTTGTCAAAAAGTTTACAACTGCCTGGAACTCCAGCTCCAGGGTATCCAATGTCCTCTCTGGCCTCTGAGGGCACCTCCCTGCCACATGAACACATACACACACACACACCCTATAAACTAACTTAAAAAAATTCAAGATTATCCAAATAATCACAGAGTAGGGAAGGACTCAAAACCTGACAAAATCCACAAGCCAGTGATTTAAAACAAAAAGACCTGATAAATTCAACTAAAGGAAACCTTACCGTAATCACAACCAAAAGTCAGGCTGAAGCCAAACATCATGCTGGGGAGAGATACCTGGAACACCATACTAGTTTCCTTCATCCACCACGGCTCAGTAAGGGCAGTAACATAAAAGACGGGGGGAGGGGATGGTTCTCAGGGAATTACAAGTGGTTTGAACACGTCTAAAGCCATTTCTCTCCTTTTCGATGGGTCACTGTCGAAGCCTCTGCTAAGTCAGTGTACTGGAGAGGGCACAGGGACCAGGCGGTGCGGACAGACAGCAACACAGCCACATGCACAATTGGTCTAACCCAGCAATTTTAGAAATGTCAAAGAACTTCTGTTTCAGAATTTGGTTGTACTTGCCTGTGTGTACCAGCCAGGTACGACTACATACATGGGTCATCTCAGCACGCAGGAGGCTGAGAAAATGTTTTGTGAGTTCGAGGCCAGCTTGGGATACATTATCAAGTTCCAGGCCATCCCGGGCTACACAGAGTCATCTCAACTGAAGGGCAGGAGTTAGGGTGGAGAAATGGGGGGATGGGACACAAACGCCCATGGAATTGTTGTTCATAGTGAGAAATTATCAGAGGGAACCTAAGTCCCACCACCGAGGACTGGACATTTGGGCATGGACCCTAGGTTGGAATTATTAAGCAGCTGGGATTAGATTTATGTACAGGAAATAACTTGCAGGTGTTTTTACAGGGGCATGTTTCAGTGTTATACAGAACATATACATCTGTACATACATAAGCATAAAGGCACACGTGGTACCAACGCAGTGACAGTTACACAAGTGTAAGCCGAGGTCAGCCTTACCCTCCAGTCTTGTTCTAAAGAGCTGTTAGCTATGCTCGAGTGCAGCCTAACAGTTGCTCATTGATGGCTCTCTAGCCTAGGACAACAGTTGTCTGTCCTCAAAGCATGTTTCCCCTACCCTAAGGCATCCTTTCCATGCCCCCAGTTACATTCCCCAAACAGAAGTCTACTCACAGCTCTTGCTGCTGGGGACTCTAGACAGAAGACAGAACTTAATTTCAACACACAGTCCACAGCACCCCCACACCGTCTCGGCACGACCCCCACTCAACCTTACACCACCACTACAGCCTCCTGCCTCACAACTGCACAGCCCCCCCCCCAAGTCCTTAAGTGTATTCTCATGGACAATACCTTCTTTTCTTTCTCTTTTCTATGTATCGTGTACGTACATGGGAGCGCACTCACCTGCATGTGTAGAGGACGGGCATCAATACTGGGTGTTGATCATTTTCTACTTGTGGATGTGCATGCTCACACAAGTGCAGATACATACATGTTATGCATGCAAGGGCCTGAGGTGACCAATAAGCATCTTCCTTTATTCATTGAGGCAAAGTCTTGAAATTGAACCTAGACTTGCTCAATTTAGCTAGTCTAGCTAGCCAGCTCGCTCCAGGATCCTTGGTCACCCTTTGGGGCGATAGAATTATGGGTAGGCCATCACGTGCACCCAGCATTGTGTGGGTTCTGGGGCCCATCCTTGTGAATGGCAAGCACTTTACTCACTGAGCAACCCCCCTCACTGAACCTGGAGCTTACCATTTTGACTAAACTGGCTAGCCAATGATCCTCTGGACTACCTGTCTCCTTCACCCCAGCACTGGGG
Source organism: Peromyscus eremicus (assembly GCF_949786415.1). Lineage (NCBI taxonomy): Eukaryota > Metazoa > Chordata > Mammalia > Rodentia > Cricetidae > Peromyscus > Peromyscus eremicus. The sequence goes on from NC_081418.1 coordinate 95,305,863, forward strand.
CTACAGCTTTTCATGTGAGTGCTGGGGACCTAAAGGTTGGTTCTCATGCTTACCCAGCAAGCACTGTGCCCCCTGAACCATTGCCTCAGCTCAAAAGGTCATCTTTAAGGCCTAGTTCACAGGCTGTGTGTCTTGCAAGGCTCTACTGGGCTCTGCCATATATCAAAGAGAGGAACCATCCTATTAGGTAACTGTTAATGATACAGAGAGGAACAAATATGGATCTGTGGACAGGAACCTGGGCAACGATGAAGGTTATGTTCCCCGCCTCTCTAGTCCCTGTACCTGTGTGTGTAAAGTAACAGGCTTAGCCCGTGTTTGGTGCATAACATGAACTCAATAGGCTGCTATTGTTCAGGATCTGTCAAAAACTGTGGCTGTGAACAAGTTACACAACCTTCATAAGCCTCAAAGCAATTAAATGGTAGTTATACATTACAAAACAGTTGAGGATTAGATGAGCTGTCAGAAGCCAAGGCCTCGACATTTCATGAACGGCTTCCACCACAGTTTAAACATGACTTACTCCAAATACGCCCTATTCTGAACCATACAAAAACCAGAAGATGGCAGAGGGTGCATGGTGGATGCCGGGAGAGAGCAGCATTGAGATCATGGGGGCTGAAGTTTGTGGTCTGAACGCTCTTGATAGGTGCTAGCAGACAGCTGTATCATGGCATACAGAAGACAGAATATGCCAGAACTTCTGGGCTTTGCTCCAGCTTCTGCTGTGTAGAGAAAATTCAGTGATGGACCAACTACAGGGTCTTGTAGGCAACCGAACACCAGGGTAGCTCTGGTGGCCACCTTCTGCCCCAGATCAGAAAACGGCAACTCACACGGTTTGCAGCAGAGAGAGGAGACATTCAAGGTGAAGCTGCAAACTGAAGCCTGGCAATTCCATCCCAAACCAAGCCAGTCTGGAAACCAGCTGGTCAGGTTTCTCTGGGAGGGCTGCCGAAACACAGGGAAGACACCCCCAAAGCCAAGAAAAACCAAAGCCACTTGCAGCCATTGACAACACAGCCCAGGTGTGTCTTAAAACACCATTTCTTCTTTATGCAAGTCCTCCTTTCCTGAGTATGTTTTCTTAGGGGGTGGGTGAACATTCTATGAGAAGAAATCTGACCCAACACGTTTAATTATGAAACTTGTGTACACACACATAAACCCCAACACTACCTATTTCTTGTCATGTAAATATCTCATTTTATAGTGTTTGCTTTAAAATTGTATTTGTGTGCACGTATGTGCCATGACACACATGTTGGGGTCAGAGGGCAACTCTATAGAGTCTGTTTCTCTGTCCACCTTTACATGGGTTCTGGGGGGTCAAACTTAGGTGGACAGGCTTGCACAATAAGCTGGGCCATCTCACTGGCCCAATATTTGCTTTCCATAGTCACCATGACATTAAGCACTTTCATAGGTTTCCAAGTTAGGAGTTAACATCCTTAGTACTAAGGGACACAACTATAAAAATCAGTTATGTGAAAAGCCTGTACTTAATTTGAATTGCAAATGTTTAATGTGTTACTTTAACAGCTTTAACACGGGAGACCTACACACCTCAGATAACCAGCTTACACTGAGAAAAGATTTGTTTTAGCTCATGGTGTTACAAGATTTTAGCCCATGGTCACTCGGCCCTGAGGGTTGGGCCTGTGGTGGCACAGAATATCACAGTGGGAATGCACGGCATAGGAGGCCCAGGAGAGGAGGAAGGCCAGGGTCCCTACATACCCTTCAAATGCTCTTGTACAACAGTTTCCTCCTGCAGGAAGCTCTCAGAGCAAGAAGGTGAGCAACCCAAAATAAGCTTCAGGAAGTCCCCAAAACCGACCAGATTCACTAGGCCCCTCCCTGCCAGGGTGAACAATGAAAGCTCAGAGTTCCTCTCAGATGAGGAGAGTTGATGCTGTTAGGATCCTGCCCTCACGCCCACACATGCGCAGCTCGGGGTCTTGCGTCTTACATCGTCAGTGGGCACTGGCGACTACGTACCTGCAGAGTGGTCACACTGGACCCACCCTCTCTCTCTGTTCTGTGTTTCCTGTTCTGCTCTGCTCCCTCCCCCTCCACCATCTTTCTCTCTCACCAGGCCTGGTCCCCTTTCCCCCCTTCCTTTTTCCCTCCTAATAAAGCTCTGAAAATTAACACTGGGTTCTGTCGTGACCGTGACCTTTTCACGAAGTAACTGGCGCCGTTTTATCATCCTTTCAGACACAACTACAAAGTTACACAGAAGACTTGAGACCAGAACAGCTGCCCGGAAGAAGTTCAGACAACAGTCACTTGGAAAGGACACTCTCCAATTTGTTGAGAGGCCTGAGGCTGTGCAGTATGCTCCAGGTTTCCCAGATTTTGTGAGTTGTTACTCATGCTGGGGTGGGCCTTGGATGCAGCTGTCTGAGTTATTTCTGTTCCTATAAGTAACCCCTCACCCCATACTCCTGCAAGTAACTCCAATAAAATTCATTGGTTCACCAAGTTGGACTTTGGTGGTATCCATACTTTGTTTTTACGTGAGATCCCTATCTGGGGTGAGTAGATGTGTGTGTTGTGTCTCTCCAGGAGAAGTTATGTCACGTAACAAGTACATACCCCCAACGACCTAACTTCCTCCCATTAGGGCCCCCCTCCTAGTGGTTCCACTTTCTCAATAGTGCCATAGGCTAGGATCCAACCGTCAACACATGGACCCTCGAGGGACATTCAAGAGCAAAACTATAGCAATCGCTATGAACTTAGTATCAAACTCACTGCAACAGCATAAAAGCCCTAAGCTTCTAGAGTCGTGAGCAATCCCAGCTCTTTATTCTGACTTAAATATCACCCACCAAAGGACAAGGAGGGCTCAGAGAAATGGTCAGTTCAAGATCTAAAGCCCAAGAAGTACAGCATGTACTCCAAACATCTTGTATAAAAAGCAAAAAGTACAAATAGAATGCCTAGAGGGTGGGCAAGGGGTGGGGGTATGTCCCAAGAGCCCTGGAGCTGGCCTGAAGGAGCTTCCAACCAGTCAAATTCAGGAGAAGCTGAGCAAAAAGAAGGTAACTGTAGCAAAGACACATTAAACAAACCCTGGAAGAGAATGGTAACTAACAAACAATGAAACAGGAATAAAAGAGAGACCTTTCCTTCTAACCACCAAAACGTTCATTTGCTGTTCTCTGTACAATGTTTACATGCACCAGAAAAAGGGAAAACGGCTTTGTAAACCATGGGAACACCTCTATATCATTTGACATTGAGCTTGTTGAAAACGCTTTCAGACTTGTTTAAACAGACTCATCTACCAGTATGTGCATCGAGAACAATGTGAGCTAAACAGACCATGTACACTGTGTCCACTTGTGTGTTGGTAAACATTGAATGTGTGTGAAAAAACGATTTTTAAGAGAGAGAGAGAGAGAGAGAGAGAGAGAGAGAGAGAGAGAGAGAATGAGATGATATTATGAATGTTAGGGCAGGTACTCAAGGAGGCCAGAAGAAGGAGCTAGAGTTACCGGCAGTTAGTTACAGTGAGCCATCCAATAAGGGTGCTGAGATGCAAATTTCCGTCCCCTGGAGGAGCAGCAAGTGCTCTTAATTGCATACATAGTAACTTCTTGTTTTAATACTGAGCCACAGCACATTCTTTTTGAGGACATTTTAATTAAATAGCATTGAACTCCAGCACATGATATATACAATATTCTTTAATTTTCATTTTAAAAGATTCATGTATATAAGTGCTTTGCTTGTATTATGTATGTATACCACATGCATACCTGGTTCCCATATGTAGAAGCCAGAAGAGGGTATCAGATACTATGGAACAAGAGTTAAAGATGGTTGTGAACCACATATGGATGCTGGGAAACAAACCTGGGTCTTCTGAAAGATCAATGGGTCTCTTAAGCACTGAGCCATCTCTCCAATCCCAACAATATTCTTTTGTTTTTGTTTTTTGAGACAGGGTTTCTCTGTGTAGTTTTGGTGCCTGTCCTGGATCTCGCTCTGTAGACCAGGCTGGCCTCGAACTCAGAGACCCTCCTGCCTCTGCCTCTCGAGTGCTGGGATTAAAGGTGTGCGCCATCACTGCCCAGCCCAACAATATTCTTAAAAAGACAGTCATGTAGACTAAATTGGCCTCAATCTCAATCTGTAATCAAGGATGACCTTGAACCTACATTCCTGCCTCTATCTCCCAAATCTTGGGATTATAGGCACATGCCACTATGCTTGGTGAAGCTTTTGTTTATAGTGGTTCTCAGCCTTCCTAATGCTGCAACCCTTAATACAGTTGATGTGGTGGTGGTGACCCCACCCACCCATAAAATTATTGCAACTTCATAATTGTAATTTTGCTCCTGTTATGAATCGTAATATAAATATCTGCCAGGTGGTCTTAGGCAACCCATTAAAGGGTCGTGACCCACAGGTTGAGAACTATCAGCTATTCTATATATCTGAATGTATTTAGCATTTATGGCTAGCCAGCACAGCTTCCTCATCTATCATTCTGTGTAGTCCCCAGAAGTCTACATCCCTGCAAGCTGGACATGTCTTAATGAGTCCTTTACATGCATGAATGGTGACTTAATTGAGCACTGATCTCAGTTACTGAATATTTCAATACTCAGAACTGCAACAGATATATCCAACATTAAAAAAAAAAAACTTTACTAATCAGTTAGAGAGAAACAGATCAACAAACTTACAAGGGCCCTTTACCAACGAGGGCATATGAAAAAGCACGGAATCTCACTAGCCACTAAGGAAATAAGCATAAAGGCACAACGAGACTTATCATGTAACACTGACAAAGATGCACTACTTGCTGGTAGGGGGTGGGGGGGGGTGAGGGATGCAGAGTCGAGCTGGTGTATGAGTTGAAGCATTACAACCACTCTGGCTAGTGGATGGTACCACCTACAACGGAACACAGCCTCAGCCCTGGGAATAAACTCAGACCTGCCTGCCTCTGCCTCCTGAGTGCTGGGATTAAAGGCACGTGCCCAGAAATCTGCCCTCTATTCTTACTGTTGAGTGAAACCCCCATTTCTGAAAATGCCTCTGTGAAGCCCCCATACCATGGGTGGTCTTTCCTGTCATTCCCAGTTTGGGGTTGTCCACACACACCTAGTTTTTGCTGTTTGAGACAGGGTCTTGCTAAACTGTACAGGCTGGCCTTGACCTCACTCTAATCCAGGCAGACCTTGAACTTCCACTCTTCCCACCTCAGGCAACAGGAGTCAGGACTATAGGCCTGTATCATTAGCCTCCATACAATCTTTTCATAGGGAAGCTTATGCCCAAGGCATCTCTCTTCCAGCTTCTCATACTGTTTTGCAATGGACATCGTGGAATGAATGATTGTTGTAAGCTGTATTGTGTGGCCAAGGCTTAGTAGCGTCTACGGCCTTTGGATGTCAGCTGTATTACATCTGCTCTGACAACTCAAAATGTCTTCAATCAAGAGAGGGACAAAGTAGCCCTCCTTCTCATTAACAGCTATGGTTCTAGACTCATTTGCCCGAAATAGAATATTACCCTTGTTTACTTAGCCACACTCAAATTCTTCCCTTAGAAATTAAGCCAGCAAAGACAGCTTAGAGGGCGGAAGGGACAGGAGCTAGGCGGGCTCTGGCTGGGACAGTTCCAACGGAGGAGTTTCAGCTCCAGGTGGTATGTCTAATGGAGCTAACACCTCTAAATCTCGACCTTTGTGCGCTGAGGGCTGGGTCAGAAGCTCTGTCCTGGTGGGCACAGACCCTGGGTGCTCTGGGTCATCTCATCCAGTTTTTAAAAGCCTTGCACTGAGTAGGACTTTTGTCTGGCGCTTCAGTGACTATCAATCATTCTCTGCACAATGACTTCTGACACTGCTGGGTCTCACCTACAGAGTCAGCTCCTGGTGTCAGGCTTCCTTTGTTGCCAGCCAATCAGAGCTGAGAGGCTCCCTCTCCAGATTCTGGAGGGTGAAGTCCTTTAAGGGGGTTCCCACTTTCCCCAAGCATGCCTTCTCTACATGGTCTCTGTTTCTAAGCTGTAGGGTTCCTGAGGCCCCAGGACGGTTTCCCAAACACCCGGAGCTGTGCGGCCTAACTGCTGCCCTTGGAAAGTGCTTTGGCGCTGGCAGACAACCCTGGCGGCTGAAGACAGGGCTAGCACCAGTTTTCAGGAGAAGAAACTGTCTCCTCTCACTGCATTCCTTTGGGCTCCTTTCTTCAGAAAAGAAATATTTTGCTATCTGGATATTAGGTCACCATTTTCCTCCTTTCAGTCCCATGTGATATTTCTTCCTTTTTCATTACGGTAAAGAGAGAATCAATTTAACTCTTGTTAAAGAAAAATCTGCTTTCTGTCCTCACGTTGGACAGTGAGATAAGAAATGAATTTTCTTTTTCTTTCTGAAATATGTGAGTTCCGGGGGAGAGCTCAGGAGAGCAACATACTATTTTTGGGAGAATGCCTCCTACATGGCTCGAGGTATTTTTCTTAACCCTATGGAAACCCTATGCAGTTAATCTTATACTCATTAAGACAAAGAAAGTGCTGTTCAACTCCTACCCGGCTAGGGGAGAAATGAAATGTACTTCTTCCCCCCTATCATTAACAAGAGGCAAATGAAACCATTCATAATGAAGAGGGACTCCGAGTTTCTGAATGACCCCCCACTTTCCCCTCCCTCTAAATACACACACTATGGAGAGCAGGGAAAGTACTTGCCCCAGCCTGACAACCCAAGTTAGAGCCCCAAGACCCACATGGTAGAGAGAAGCAACTACCACAAGTTGTCCTTTGATCTCCACACGCACACTGTGACACCTGAGTACACTCGTACGCAAATAAATAATGTAATAGACAGGAGGGTCTCTGCTTTCCCAGTGGGGAAAGCTGAAAACAGAATGCACACAGGGACAGTGAATGCTGCTTTCATGACACTGGTACACAGAGACTGTGGACAGCCACGCCCAGATCGTATCAGGTTTTATCTGTACCTATTACCTCTTTCCTAGCAATCCTCTGTAAGGCCTCAGCTTTTTAATGCAGTATTATGGTCAGCTTGAGTATACAGCCAATAAGACCCATTTCCAAGAGTGTGCACTAGCATGACACTTCCTGAGAGCTCTAAGTCCACAGCAGGGGCAGGCAGATGGTCAGGACCTGCCCCGAATCAGGATTATTGGATGACAGGGCTTTTCTGTGTAGCCCTAACTTTCCTGCAATTCACTTTGTAGACCAGGCTGGCCTCTGAGAACTCAGATCCACCTGCCTCTGCCTCTCAAATGCTGGGATTAAAGGCGTGCACCAACACTGCCCAACTGCGGATGAAATTCTTAAACATGATCAGGTTACCTGCTGCAGTCTATATTACTGGTAATACACCTAAGTACCTTTATGTAATAGGCCCATTAGTTGACCACAAAGATAAAAGTAAAGCATTTATACCTATGCTGATCACACATCTCTGTCAAGGTAAAATACAGAGGTGGAATAAGGTTGGTCAGTTAACCCAGAAGTATGTAGGGTGTCTGCTATCCCCAATGCTTCAGAACTACAAGAGACAGTCCTGTTACCAAGAAACGCAGGCTTGGACTGCACAGGAGAGAACAGTTCATAGTCAGGGAACACTGACGTAGAACTGATGCTCACAGCCCTCCAGGGGCTTCAACCTGCCTTCGCCACTTCTTCCCACATGACCTTCGCCTCCAAGGTGAGCCCTTCCCTAACATGGGTCTTCTCTACTCTCAGGCTTCTTTCTGGTCCACACGTTCAGCCTGGAAACGACAACTGAAATTTCAACCATCAACTGCAGAATCTCCAATTCATGGATCCAATCTTGGGTCCCCGCCCCCTCAACATCTGCAAGGCTGGCCTGTAGTTCTCCTCTATCACATCCAGTTGCCCAACCTGGAACCTCAGGAGGTCACATCAACTGTTCCTCCTCCTCCTCCTCCTCCACTCCTACCCTCTGGCTGCTGCTGAAGGTCTATCCATCTTTCCTTCCTACTCAGCAGTCTTTTTTTTGAGACAAAGTTTTTTGTTTTTTTTTTTTGTTTTTTTTAACAGATCCTTGGCTGTCCTGCTATGTAGACCAGGCTGGCCTTGAACTCACAGAAATCCACTTGCCTCTGCCTCCCAAGTGCTAGGATTAAAGGCACTCTTAACCTAGGTAATCCAATATTGACTTGCTTGAGTTTGCAAACTGGTTTCTCTGCTTTTAGTATCATCCCTCCTTCCCCTGAAACCACTCTCCTGCCACTCCCAGTTAACACACAGTCACACCAGAACTTGTCCTTCTCGTCTTCCTTCACCACATCTCACATGGTTTTGCATGCCCTTTCATGTCCCCAGTACCCACAGCCCTTTCCTTAGCATGCACCCTGGTAAACTGTAATCCCCGTTCACCTCTTAGGAGCCTCTAAAACGCAATCAGACATCACCTCTGCCAGAAGTTCTCTCTGATACCCTCTAACTCAGGACCAGATTCTCTACTTTTATCCAAATACTCTGTTTTAAAATATTTTAAGAATATCACATCAAACTGAACGCAAGGGAAGGGGACAAATTTTCATAAAATGAGAGCTGCAGGAAATAGACTACGTGATGACAAACCTACATTAACTTATTGGTCTCTATTCTGTCCCTAATGTCACCTGGTAGACACTGCAACCAGCCTCACGTGCTGAACAACGTCCTTCCCTTCCCTAGACTTTCACCGGGGCTCCAGGCAATGGAGATGTTTCTCTTGTAGCCATTTCTTTAGGCAGGATAACAGGCTTAACACACAGCAGTTCTATGAAACCTACCCCATTTTTCCCTGACCCCCAACACCTAACCTCCTGCCTGGGCTCTGGGCAAGTCAGTCCCCACAGCTTCCTGTTGGCTGCTCCTCGGATACATTAAGACAACGATTGAAAGCTAACACAGATGCTTCCTCATCTATGAAATGAGTGGATCTCCAAGGATGCTTTTTCCACTAAAATGTCACTAGGATTCACTCTCTGTCCTCATCTGTCTCCTCTGGGCATCTCTCCATTCCTGAGCATGGACACGCATAATCCCTGCAGCCCAGGGCCCTGCCCACCTCTGCCAAGTGTCACAGGATGGTTCTCCAATACAAAGTTCAAAATATTAGGAATATTTCAATACCACCGCAACAGTAGTTAAAGATCACACCACCTCAAGAGAGAGCCAATGACTTCCACATTATCTAAATCTGTTTTGAAATTTCATGGGTGCCTTTTAGTACACAAGATTTAGAAAATAAACTTAGATGTATCCTATCCAAACACTAAAAACAAACAAACAAACAAACAAAAAACAAAAAAAACCCCACATTAACAGTTTTTTTTTTTTTTTACGATAGTCCTACATGGAACCAACTAGCCTAACTTCTTATGTAGCCCAGGTTGGCCTCAAACTCCTAATTCTCCGATTTCAGTCTCCCTAGTGCTGGAATTACAGCCACCACCATATCTTGCTCTGTAATTCTCACATATGGGTAAATGCTCTTGATATTTTGGTTCTGGCTATCCAGTGATGCCTGAATTGGCCTGAACTGCACATTTGGCAAGAGTTAGTAAGAAACATGAATGTAAGGTTCTTGTACTATGTTACAGGAGATGTTCTTTTTTGGTTTTTTTAAAAATGCTGTGTATGGGTGTTTGTATGTATGTGTACTGTGTGTGTGTCCAGTGCCCACACAGGCCAGAAGAGGGAGTCAGATCCCCTGGAACTGAAGTTACAGGTGAGTTTGAACCTGTCTTGTGGGTGCTGGTGACTAAACCCATTCGCTTAAGAGCAGCAGGTACTCTTAAGCACATGTTATAAATGCTTAATGGATTCTCCAGGTCTCACCTTACATCCCTGCAAACTTCTTACATGAACCTGCAAATTCTGCCTACCAAGGGTTAAGGGATAAAGTTCTGGAACACAAGATGGTCCCCACCTGTCATGGATCTCAGAGTGAGCACTTTTGGGGGAAAGACTTCTCCTGAGCGTGAATTCACAGTCTACCCAGAACAGCTGATAAGGACCATTCTGGAAACAGGGCTCTAGGTACTTCAAAAGTAACACTGGGTGTCTTTTCCCAACAGGAGCCTCAGGCCCCCTGAAACTGAAGGCAAACCCCTTCAGCCTGCGGCTGTTTGTTGTTGTTAGGGCTTGCTTTCCAGTTATAGTTTCGATCACAATGTGGCATGGCAGGAGCCTACAGACCTGGCTCAGTGGTAAAAGTCGGCAGGACAAGCCCGATGACCCGAATATGACCCCTGAAACCCACTTAAAGGAGAAAACCTACTGCACAGAATTGTTTTCTGACTTCCCCTGCATCATATACAAATACAGCAACAAAAAGTTAAAAATCAAAATATGACACGGTGATTAAGAGCTCAAGGACTTAAGTTCAAATCCCAATTCCACCATTTCTATGAGCTTGGAGAAATATTTCACCTGACTTTCCCTTCCTTGTGGTTAAAATGGAGCCACCTACAATTCTCACATCACGTCACTGTACCGTGGATTAAATGACAGTGACTGAAGTGCTTGGTCTGGTGCCTGGTGCGGAGCAGTGTTTCATGAATACTAACTACGGTTGCTCTGGGCAGCTTCCTGCTCCACGTCACCCTCCGTCAGCAGCTTTACTTACTTCTAGGGTGCATCAGAAGGTTAGAGAAGGGCCCAAGCACCCCCAGCTAGTGAGTGATGGAGCTAGAATTCAGATTCTAAAATGGCCTTGACCAACCCTCATAGCCATAAAATGAGATTTAACAATTAACACATTTATTAAGTCCTACGCAATAGGTAAGGATATCGGAGTACCTCATTCAGTCAAGTGAGAAAGACATACAAACACATAAAGACAAGAGGATTCTCGTGATCTGAACAGGTTCTCCCCAAACCCTGGAGATCAGAGGACCTTCACAGCCACACCTTATTAGTCACATCTAACAAGGGGCAGAGCTGATGGGCTTGTTCACCCCTCTAAGAAACCCAGGGCCCAACTCTTTGTTCCAAGTGAATCCAAACATGGCCCCCTGGGTCTTGTACCCCGGAGTCTGGGGTATTTGGAGTGGATGGAAGTCCCGACTCTCTTCACTAACTGGGACAAGCACCTTACAAACCCTATCAGTCATTTGCTGTTTGCACATGGGAACAAGTCAGGAACAAGAATTCAATGTGCTCATCATGAGCACTGGTGTGTTTGATCTGCCAATACCTGAAACGCGTGTGCCATTCACAGACTTTCTTAAGCAACAGGGTACAGGAGCCGGAGCAGACCCCAGGCTGCCACCACACCAAGGACCTCCTCTTCTGAGATTGTCACATCCACAGGAGTGGTTCTAAGGCCCCCAAGAGCAAGGCCTACAAACTTACGGGATCTTCAGTCCCTGACCTGGGGCACAGGGACACTAACTTGTTAGAACCCCTGACTTAGACGCTACCTCCTGCTGCACAGCCACTCCAGACTCGGGCCTACACACCTGGAGTGCACACTCCCCTCCAAACCTGTCCTGAGTGAAGAACACCACCATGGCCAAGATCTAAGACCTCCTCCTCTTCCAGGACCATCCATTCATCTGCTCCCTCCACCTCCTTCTCAGGCACAGGGCATTTTCTTTATAGTTCCTGGATAGTCTCTCCTTCCACCATAAGCCAGAAGTTTTTCAAATGCTTAAGATAGCAGACATCACTTGCTCTCAAACCCCAAGAACCTACTGCTCCCCTGGGATCAAGTCCAACTCCTGATTGCTTCCCCACCCCCCCAGGCCCTGACTGATCTGACCCCTGACCACCACTTCAAGCCACCTTTCCTTCATCCTATTTTCCTCTTGCTCAACCAAAAAGATTCCAAACAAATCCTACTTTCAAGCCCAAGGCACTCCCAACATCTAAAACGGCTCCTTTCCAGCCAACGGCCCTGCCGGGCTCTGCAGAGGCACCACCTTGCAGGAACTGGCATCACCACAGCATCTAGAATGACCTGGGAGATGGGCCTCTGGGTGTGCTTATGGGGGTGGTACTCTTGATTATAGTAGTTGAGATAGAAGGCCAGCCCACTGTGGGTGGCACCACTCCCTGGCTGGCATTCTGTTAACAGAAAAAGGGAGCTGGGCAGCAGCATGCATCGTAATTCTCTGCTTCCTGACTGCGGCTGCCATGTGACCAGCTGCTTTAAACTCCTGTGACTTCCCTGCCATGACAGACTGCACCCTTAAACTGTGAGCCAAGATAGACTTGTTTCCCTTTAAATTTCACTGAGCATTTCACTGCAGCAATGGGAAAAAATGAAGCCAGGATCCATGTTGGGGGCTTCACTTGGACAGGTGCCCGCTTCCTTCAGGATTCTGTCCACTTGCCTGTCAGCTCGTTTCCCAGTGAAAGAGTTAAACATGAGAAAGAGGAACGAGTACCAGCCTCAGGCCCCCAAACCAGGTCCCCAAACCGTTAGCCTCAGCAGAAATATTCTTGTCATATTTCTTGTGGCATCAGCAGAATAACCTTGTGACACTGTCTGGGTCTAGCAGAACCTCCCGTGGCTATTCTAGAAAAAAAATCAGCCCCCATGGAAAGTCCCCATAGCTGCACTCTCCCTCCTTGGTGCCGATCTTCAAACTAGCCAATTATGTATTGCCCCCCAATGCTATGCTAATTTTGTGGTTTTTGCCATTAAAAGATGCCTGCAATTATTGTTCGGGGCTCCTCTCACTGAATTGTGTAGGGGGGTCTGTTTGCGCCAACGATTAAAATAAAGCCTCTTGTGACTGCATCAACTGGTCTGGAGTCCGGGTTTCTGGGGCGCCCACCGGAGAGGATAGTGCCCTGAGTCTGGGGTCTATCACCAGGACACAACACAGTGGTAAGCATTCAGTAAACCATCTGCCAGATGTAAGAGCCTAAAAACCCAAGCCTACCGGGCTACTGTCTGTCCTTCCCTGACACTCCAAAGGACTTACCGACACAATCGCAGGTGGGAAATTCAGCCTGGGCCCTCTTGGCAGGTGTGTCCAGAAGACTCTTGGTGGGTGTGTCCAGGTACTTAAGAGGTGATTCCAAGAAGCCACTGAGGGTGGGGGTGAGTGGGTTCTCAGCCTTGGTGGGCGTGGCCTCCTGACCTCCCTCCTCTGACTGGAAGCAGGTGGTTGAGAGCACAGTCACAGCCCCTGAAGACTCAATCTTGATCTTCTTGGGGGAGCGGGCGACGAAAGGGCTCCCTGGAGCTGGGAAACATGATTGGTTCTCGGGGTCTTGAATGGGCACCGAAGGAGGGCCGGGAAGCCCAAAGCTATCCCCAAATTCAGCTTCAAATTGCCGGATGAGCTCTTCCAGCTTGTCATCAGCAGGGGGGAGGGGGCCACCGGTGGAGCCTGGCTGTAGGGCTGCCATAGGGCTGGGGGACCTCATTTCCTGAGTAGGGGGCAGCAGGCTGTCCCCGGAGGGACTAGGTGCAAATAGCGCAAGAGAAGAAGGTTCTGGGGGTAGAGGGTCAGCAGAGCTCTGGGAGGCAGCACCCTGGGAGGCAGGAGTCGGGGCAGGGAGCTGGGCAGGTGGAGGTGCCTGCACTTCCTCTGAGACTTGGAATTTTAGCCCTTCCAGAACAATTTGCCGAAGAGGCAGGAAGAGAGGCTGCATGTCCCGGGACCTGGACTTCTTGATCTGAACGGGCTTTCGGACACTGGGCTTGATCCCAGGAGCAGTTTTCTCAGCTCCCACAGGACCTCCAGCTGGGGTAGGGAGCTTCTTCTTCTTCTCCTTGGATGGTTTGTCAGGAGGCCGTGGGGCGGGTGAGCCTGGCGGGGCCCACCAGCCAGGAGCCTGAGGCTCTGTGGGAGCAGGGAAGGAGGCATCGTGGGCCTGTTCCAAGAATAGGCTGCGCTTGTGGTGAAGGTGCTGCTGCAGCGCCGTCTGGGCCTTCTGGTGGGCATCAGGCTCTGGGGATGGCAGGGGAGCCTCCCGCTGGGAAAGAGGAGATGGTGCTGGGGCAGGGGAGGAGGAGGGGGCCTCAATCTTGACCTTGGGCTTGGTGGGCAGGGCCTCGGGCCTCTTGAATACTGACTGGATGTAATCACTGGCACTGCCCAACAGCTGCTCCAGTTCAGCCATTGGGTCGGGGCTTGGGCGAGGTGCAGGCCAGGAGTTCCGGGGTGTCGCCGGAGGGGTGTCAGTACCCCATGCTTCGGGAAACTCAGTTCTTGGAGTTGCTGGAGGGAAGGCTGGGCTATCGGGAGCAAAGGATGGATGTTCCTCTGGGGGAACCACAGGCCATGAGGGGGCCCGGAGGTAGGACTGGGGAGACCTGAAAGGGGCGGAAGGGGACAAGGCCTCAGGGAGCGGACAGGAAGCCTGGGAGGTGGAATGAGGTTGAGGGAGGGCAGAGGAGAGCTGTGTGAGGGCCTCAATGGCGATGGCTGTCTGCAGGCTGATGTTTTTTTCCTTGGCAATGCTCAAGGCGCTCTGAGACAGAGGCAGGCCCTCCAGGGGAGGCACCTGGGGGACCTCAGAGCTAAGGAGTGGTCTGGTGCTTGGGGCTGGGAGGCCGGCCTCACCAGGAGGCAGAGTGCCTGGGAGCCGGGGCCGCTCCTGCCCTCCCTCCATGGCCACAGACTTGATCTTCCCCTCCAGCCACTCGAGGTAGTCGGGGCACTCAGGGCCATCGCAATTGCAGTTGGGTGGTTTCATGCCATGCCTTGCAAGGGCCAGGGCTGTCTGTAGTGTGTCGAGGTCTTCACTGCCTTCAGAACAGCTCTCAGGCCGGGCACCCCTGCTGTTTTTCCCAGCCTCACGACTCATCTCACGGTTGAAGGTTTCATAGAGCCGGGTGCTAAGGGCCCCATAAGAGGACACAGCTTCGGCCACCGCCGAAAAGGCCACCAGATCGTGGGCATCTTCCAAGCGAGCAGTGTGAGCAGAGCCTGAGGCAGCTTCCCAGTCGGGCTTCTGGTCTACCCGCCAAGGACCTGCAGCTCCCAGCAGACTGGGTCCGGCGGGCTCTCTAGCACCATTGACCTGCGCCCCTGAGGTGCTTAGCTGCCTTGGCTCTCCATGGTGCACTGGCCCTGAGTCCATCTGACCTGGAACAGGTCCATCAACCGGGCTGAGCTCTGAGCCTGTCTGGAGAGAGAGAACAGAGAGGGGAAGAAAAAGGAAAACCATAAACCACACTGTAAAGTATCACCTCCCTTCGTAGTACCCAGGTATACTTCCAAACCCCTCTTTCTTCTTGCAAATTCTCTCCCTGGCACTTGTTGAGCCTTAGTCCATCTTCATCCATCTCCACTACTTAGCGGGCTTTAGCAGCCACAATCGAAAGGTCTTTAACAGATCAGAAAGTGGGGCAGGGCAGCAGCTCCGTGGATGAGGAGCTTTCCTGGCAAGCACGAGGACCTGACTTAAGTCTCCAAAACCCACATTTGAAAGAAAGAAAAAAGAACAAGTCAGGAGCAGTAACACACACTCACTCATCATCTCAAGAGCTGGAGAAGGGTTTGCTGACTAGCCATCCTGGCCTACTTGGCAAGCTCTAGGCCAGTGAGACCGTGTGGGAGGGGAGGGCTGGGGTGGGGGTGGATGGCTCCTGAGCTATGACACCCAGAGCTGTCCTCTAACTTCCGCATACACACACATGTGCACACACACAGGGGTGTTCTCAGTGTCACCAGGCCCTGTAAGAGCTCAGACCAATTACAAAAACCACGAATACTCAAAAAAGGCCTTAAGTTCCCAATAACCAATGTCATCCCAGGGCCCTGTGACTCTGTGTGTGTGTCAGCTGGGGAGGGAGGCGGGGACATTCCAACATGGAATGGTGTGTTGTAAATAGGGAGCTAGAAAGCACTCGATTCAGGGAAGCAGCATTCCCACTTAGCCTGGGCAGGATCAGCCACAGCTTCCTACTGGGGAGGAAACCCACAGTTCCTTTCTCTCCCTGTTAAATCATCTTAAGTTAGGAGAGCGAGCTCACATTCCTGCATGCAGCCCCAGGCCTGTGGGAAATACTGATGACTGACCCTTGGAGCCCCACCTGGAGATTGGCTCTGCCCCATATTGAGACTGGTGCTGCCCCATGCCGAGGTTAGCCCCACTCCAGCAGAGCCAGCTGTGCAGATGGGATTTCAGCTCCTCCTGCTTGGAAAGATTGAGGCCTCTCACCCAGGAATGACCATTATAGACTCATGCCCACAAAAGCACACAAAGGTAAGGCGAGACTCAAGTAGGGCCAAAGTGACCCAGCCCAGAAAGGTAAGGGCAAACACAAAGACACGACATTAAGTTTGCAAGATTCAAAATCCCTTGGAAAATCCTTCTTTCCAGTGCAGGCCAGGAAAACCTCAGAAGGAACGACAGCTTCCAAGTCACAGGCAGTGGGTGGGAGCCTGGTGAGGTGCAGATTGACATCTACTGAAAACCTCTCTTCAAGGGCCACAGCAGTGCCGCACAGTCCAGTGGCCTAGCTCTGCAGCACCCCTAAAGGCACAGGTCTTGAAAGCTTGGTCCACAGCGGCAAGTACTACTAGGAAGCTGTGGAAACTTGAGCTAGGGCCTAGTTGGGAGAAACAGGTCAAAGGGGTTAATGGGACCACAGCTCTCTTTTTTACTTCCTGGCTCCAGGGGGTGAGCCCCCTTGGCTCTGCCTCAGACACTGATGAAGCCAAGTGGCTACTGACTGTAGCCTCTGAAACTGTTAAAAACTTTCAAGCAAGTTTTTTTCCTATCTCCGTTGTTTTGTTTTCCACGGCAATGGAAAGCTGAACGATACAAGGGAGAATTTTAGTTAGGACCCCAAATGACCAACATTAGATATAACAATGACCGTCATCACTGTGACCGAGAAGTAACTGAGAAGAAGCAACTCAAGGGGACGGGGATCGATTTTGGCTCACAGTCTGAGGGTACAATCCGTCACTGCAGGTGTGGTGTGATGGCGGGAACCCAGGCAGCTGTGGCAGTAAGGGTGTGATGTCAGCAGACCAGACAGGGAAAAGCTGGCACTTGGCCGCCTTTTTCCTTTTTAACTCCATACAAGATCAGTCTGGCACAGTGCTCCATATTCAGGATAATCCTCTTTAGAAAAGCCCTTGAAAGACCCAGGGGTGTGTGTCTTAATGCCCAAGGTATTTCTTCAATCAAAGCTACCCATTACAGTTATCATTACAATACAACAACATCAACACCCTGGGCTGGATAGGACACAGAAGACTCACAACTCAGAACTCCTGCCAAAATGTAGAACCTCAATCTACTTATGAGGAAATTACCGGGTCGACAAAACTGCAGTGTTCTACATAGTAACTGAAGTGTTCTCTTAAAACTTGAAATCAAGAAAGAACCTCCTCCAACTTACATTGATGATGTCCACATTTATAGGTGAGATCTCAAACTAGGGAAAAGCAGCAATCGCCCTACTGATGGCAAGCTGTATCAGCACGGACCAGATACTGCTTGGTCCATCCTAATCTGGACTTGGATCATCATAATTAGATAAGAAAATGCTTCTGCATGTAGCTCAGTGGTAGATCACGTGCCTAGCAGATGTGAGGCCCTAGGTTCAATCCTTAGGATTGCCCCCTCCAAAAGGTAGTAATTAGAACTAAAGAATCTAATTTGGGTGCTGAAGAAATGGTTCAGCAGTTAAGAGCGCTTACTGCTCTATCAGAAGACTAGAGTTCAAATCCCAGCACACACTGTGTGGCTCATAAATTCCTGTAACTCCAGCTCCAGGGGATCTCATAACCCCCTTCTTGCCTCCATGGGCACACTCATGTTTATACACACAAAATTTCTTAAAAACAGTGAATGTGCCAGACGGTGGTGGTGCACACCTTTAATTCCAGCACTGGGGAGGCACAGACAGGTGCATCTCTGAGTTCGAGCCCAGCCTGGTCTACAGAGCGAGTCCAGGACAGGCACCAAAACTATTCAGAGAAACCCTGTCTGGAAACCACTACCCCTCCCCCCCAAAAAACAAAATAAAAACAGTGAGTGCCCTTATTAGGACAAACACATACAAGTATTTAGCAGTAAAGGAACACAATATTTCTGGCTTAATCCCAGGTAGTCATAAAATGTTTATATGTTTATGTAATATACATATAGAGAAAATGCCGAAGCAAATGAGACCAAATGTAAGCATTCTGGGAACATGGGAGTTCCAGGTATAATTCTTACAACTTTGTATAAGTTTTAAGATGCTGTCAAAATAAGCTAAAAAATAAATTAGTTCCTTGAGTAGCACACAAAATGCTTTACGATGGCTAAGATAATATGCCAGCCCCAAGAATGTCAGACACAGCCACCACGGCTCCAGAGTGGTGGTGGCCACTGGGAACTCAGTCCTGTGGCCATGAGGCCTCAGCCTGCAGATCCCACCTCATTACTGCTCTTGTTCTGACCACAAGGGACACGCTTCTCTAATGTCTCAGAGCTTTGAGCATGTGGTCCTCAGGGTTTCTGGCCTCTCCACGGTCACTGTGGTTTATTCTTAAAGCATCACTTCTATCCCACCCAGTTTTCAGAGTTAGCAATGCTTCTTTCTCTAGGAGTCTTCAAGGTACCTTGCATATTGTGGCTTCTTCCCCATTTTTCACTTATCACACACCACCACTGTTGTATGTCTGGGCAGCTGCCTCCAGCAAAGGGTGGTAGTTAATAATGCAGGTACTGTCTGAATCCTAAGCACTCCTGGGCCTTTGCTACCCATAGCTGGTATGGCAGAACACTCCTATGACAAGGAAAGTCTCCTATTCCTCACAGGCCATATAATAGCTGCTGGAAAACTACCTTTTAGATACTAGGAATGTGATCATAAGATACTTCAGAATCATACGCAAGTGTGGCTTCTAGACCTGAAGCTCTCCAATTTTACACACTTTTCTGTAAAGGGGCAGGAGGAGCAGCATGCATAACCAAGAAGAAACACCAGAGAGTAGCAAGATTCACAAAAACAATGTCAGGAAGACTAATGCTACATGAGCTGAGGCTTCCCCAAAATGGTCAGGACAACGAAAAGGGATTTTAAAAGTTATTTTTGGTGTGTGAAGAAGAAGAACGAACTAAGGTTGGCTGTGTGCCACTCAGTTCCCTCAGAAGGAAAAATGCGTTTCAGACCAAAAGGAGAATAAAGGGAAAAGTAGACACAGACACAGAGAGAAGGGAAGGAAAGCCAACGTGCGTGGGAGAGATAAGAAAACCTCAATTCCAGTTTCCTCACTAAGGAACCCCACGGATACATTTCTCAAAACCTGCTGGTGAGCCTAAAGCAACGTGCCGGCAGAAGTTGCCAATGTGCACCGAGGGCAAGCATGTTCCCCAACTTTCAGTCCTGAGTTTGAATGCTGGTAGATTCTTGAATGGGTACAGGGACCATAATTAGTCGGGTTCCCAGGAGACCGTCAGGCTCAACAACTTCCAGCCTGCCTCACCATTGTGCGTCCTGTGGCTAATGAAGCAGGAGACGGTTACACTGGTACCACGATGCCCAGGTCAGAGCCACAAGTGCCACCAGGTCCAGCTTAGCTGGCCTGTCCAGAGTCGGGGGGGGGGGATATGATACATTTTAAAGATCAAATTGTACACGAAGCCTTGATTTTTCTTGAAGGTCTACATTTCTACCTGGCAAATGTGTCTATAGCAGAGAGGAGCTACCTGCTTATACAGAATACAACGGTCTAAGCACACTCCCCATCTCAGCACTGGTACAGCCTTCTGAAACCAAGGCCAGGCAGGGGTCAGGGATTGATTACTCATTAACACCTGAATCAATCATAACTTCATTTACCTATACTACCTTTGAAGTCCCTGTAGGCTTTTGATTTACCACTCATCCGAAGTCCCTTAAGTTTCGCACTGTCTGCCACAATTCTGTTGATGCCAGCTATAGAGTGTGCTGGCTTGTCGCCATACCCCAGCCATACTCCGAGTACAAGCTGGTAAGTCAACGGGGGGGGGGGGGGGTCTAGTAGTAGGCCACAGTGAAGCAGGCCAGCATAGGGAATAGCTTAGCAACCTGGGACGCCACTTGGTTTGGGCTCTGCACACTCCCCTCTTCTAGTAATGCACCTGGCAGTCTGACACCCCCTCCTCTCCTATCCCCACGTACTCTATATACCCAGCTCCTCTCTGAACCCATCACTAACAGAGGATGTCAGTATACACACATCTGCACACACACCCCTCTCTGAACAATAGACTGCGTTTCTCCTTGCCTTAATGACCATCAATCTTAGCTCTTATTCAATCATACTTGAATTGGATCTGGGTACAGAAGATAGGCCATTCTGGGCTGAACTGGATTGAAGTATGTGTGTAATAACACAAATTAAATTGTCTTCAATGTGAACTTTTAAGGAGAATCCCCCTTTTTTTTTGGTTTTGGTTTTGGTTTTTCGAGACAGGGTTTCTCTGTGTAGCTTTGCACCTTTCCTGGAACTCACTCTGTAGCCCAGGCCAGCCTCGAACTCACAGAGATCCACCTGCCTCTGCCTCCCGAGTGCTGGGATTAAAGGTGTGTGCCACCACCGCCCGGCCCTATTTACCATCTTATGCTTAACTGTGTATGTATTATGGGGAAGGACATGCAAAATAGAGAAATGGCTATGTAACTTGAAAGCTGTCAATAAAAACAGACTACCCAAAGCCCTTAGTGCCCAAACACCTCCTTCTCTTGAAGGACATTCCAATAGTCAGGACCCTTCAGTACCTTTGCTCAGATGGCCTGTTGCCACTCTTGCTGGTGTATCTGGCCCCTTCTGTCCCTTTCCTTTGAATAAATCTGCAATCTGAGTGTGCCTTTGTTTCAATTCCTTTAATAAGAGATCAAGAACCCGGACACGCCAGGCAGTGGTGGTGCATGCCTTTAATCCCAGCACTCGGGAGGCAGAGCTAGGTGGATCTCTGTGAGTTCAAGGCTAGCCTGGTCTCCAAAGCAAGTTCCAGGAGAGGTGCAAAGCTACACAGAGAAACTCTGTCTCGAAAAACAAAAACAAACAAACAAAAAAGAACCAGGACACACCTAAGCCAGACCCTGACCACCAGCAACAACACAGCTGTTCTTGAAGAACACACAGATGTTGGAAACAGGAGGGATAAACCATGCCACCTGCCAGAAAGACAAACAGGCTGGACTTGGTGTCAAAGGGTCAAGAGGCTGGAGAGAGAAAATCAAACTGAGTAAATACAGCCCTGTACTTACACATGTCCATACAAATTATACACGGAAGACACCAGTGTGCACTCCAACAGAAGACTAACAGCTAATGATCCACACTCACCAGGATGTGGGGCAGCAGCTTCCCAGGGCCCGGGAGTCCCACAGCTTTCTCAGACTTTGGGATCATAATCCATGTAAGGGCAGTTTTCAGAACAGCTCTTACCAGCTCAACTACTATGCTGTGTCCCGTTCCCTTCTTACATCTAGGCTAGCATGCTTTTACTGATGGGTCCCGAAGGCTACAGCACAAAACCAGCAGGGCACAAACAGTCCCTGCCTCAACAGAGGCTTCCTCCCCTAGGAGGCCACAAACAAAGATCTGCATTTCTGATGCAGATGCAAGGTGACAAACAGGCCTGGGGACAGCCTAAAAGCCCCTGGCATTGTGTGCTCAGGTGCACTTGGACTGGTGGGGAGAGGAACTGGTGCCAGTTCTCTCCAAACAGGAATGCACAGGGGCGTCCAGAAGGGCTCCTCTCAGAGTTATCTTTGAGACTGGGCAGGAAAGACGGACAGGTCATTTAGGAAGAGGGGAGAAGGGAGAAGCATTTACAGATGGAAGGATGAAGCAGGTACGTGATAAGGAGGCAAGGCAGGCTTTGGGCATGGTAAGCTGTTGAGTTCAGTCGACAGAGCATTTGCCTTGCACGTGTGAGGCCCTGGGTCTGGTCCCCAACCGTGCACCAGATCCAAGACAGAAGAAAGCAGATATGGGGGTAGCCGCATGGACACAGCACATGGTAGACTTACATTCCAAGAGGGGAAATTTAGGCATCCCTAAGTCCCGAGAGTTGTGAGCCAAAGGCTAGGCAGATACTACCGTCACTGTCCAGATCTGTACCTGAAGGCTGAACTAAAGCACTAGCACAAACCGGTCACAGGGATAACATAGTAACATTAAGAGATGAGGAACAAAATATTTCTATTGGGTGAAGTCTTCCTTGACCGATCCTGCTTACTCCAGATTACTCCAGAGTCCATGACAGAGTTGAATCACCACGCACAGCCTCATTCTGTTGGGATGCATCGCCAACTGTGCCACGAGCTGCTAAGGGACGAGGCTCCTGGCACACCTCCGGAACCCGTGCCTCTCTGCCTCCTGCCGAGCTGGCTGACTGGCATCTATCTCATCCTCCCCAAGACCCTCTGAGGCTCCAGGCACAGTTAATGATCTCTCCACTTTCTGGGTACAAACCCCACCCAGCTGTCCTGGGGCCCTCCCACCCTTCTTTGACGACTCTCCAGGTTCCCTGTTAGGTCCTACCCAGGTTAGGGTGTGCTCCCCTCATCTGGAGCAGCAGAGACTTGTCCCTGGGAGACTGGAAGGAGTAAACATCAATGGGTCATAGAAATGTCCTAAGCTATGTCTCCTTCCGAGAAGCTGTGTACACCTGCAGCTGGGAGCTCACCTCTGCACCGCTCCTGTCTCCCTCTCGGGCCACAGGAGCCTCTGCTGGAATGTCATTCTGCATCCTGCCTGGCCAGGACTTCTAGGTTCCTCCCGCTGCGACAGCAAACTCCCCACTGGAGCTCCCCAATCTCTACCACTGTCTCCCAAACAGCTGCAGGGTTCAACAGCAGCAGCCTGCCCTCCCTACCTGAGGGATTCCAGAACCCCCGATGTTGGGCAAGGCTGGGAAAGGGTGGGATTCTCTACTCTCCAGATAATTCAGTCAACACCAGAGAGGGCTACAAACCCAGTCCCAGACTCTTACGTTTTTCCTGACGTTCAGGGTAAGTACACACGGGCTCTGCAATACTCTACTGCACGGAAAGCAAAGGGCGGTGCTTCGGAAAAGCTGTACCAGGAGAGCGAGGTACCGTTGTTCATCCTTTCTCAGCCCTGGGAGGAGGCCGAGTTCAAGAGAACAAGTACAGAGCTGGCCTGCAGCTTGTAAGCTACACACCACGTTAGCGGAAACCCGTCCAAGGTGTTTGCAGCCAGAACACACAAGCTTCCAACAACCTCCACAAACGCCCATCTCTCCACGGTGGACTCTCTAGGGTGAACTCTCCCCAGAGTTTGAGGCAATAGAGGCTGCCTCCACACCCAGATCTTTCCACCCCAAGCCCGGCTCGGCAGCTCCACTCAGCCAAGCTAGAAGCTGTTGGAAGGCGTGTGCTTCGCCGCCCCACCCTCTCCATCAGCTGGGTTCCCAAGTGGAAACGAGCCCTATCGCTCTCAGAGCGTCGGGATCCCGTTTATACCATATGTATCTAGAGATGACCAATTATTCATCTCTTCAGAGGGTCTTCCCCTCCTGAGGTTTGCCGACAAAGCTATGTGTAATGGAGAGACTTTTAGGGGGCCCTGGCAGAGGACACACACAGCTGCCCACTTTGGCAGAAGAGTACGTGTGCACCTGTGCACACTCACTCGTGAGACCCAGGGGTGTGCCACCTTTGCAAACTGCAAACCCAAGAGAAGGCCATGTCTACCTTTTTGACCCACCGCACAATGGCAGAGTCAATTCCTGTCGGGGAGGGGTCAGATGTGATTCTCATGGTGACTACTCATGTTATGAATACAGCATTTGAAAATCTGCTTTTCCTAAGACAAGGTGGAATAATCTTTCGGTGCCTGGTGATGCTCAAGAAAGCGCTGAAACTCTGCCTTGTCTGTGACAGACAACCTCTGCTACATTTGGCAGGAGTCCAGCACTATGGGAGTCCCTGCCCTCTGACCTAATAGCAATTCACATGGCTGCAAAAGCTGAACGCAGACCTGTAGAGTTCTCTGCTGGAGCACCCTCAGAGCGGGCTGAGCATCACGCTCAGCTCCCCACACTCACTCCTGTCTCATTTAATCTTCTCCAACTCTACAGGCACCGTACATAAGGACACCGAGCACAGAGAAGGTAGGTAACAGTTCCCAGTCATACGGTGCTGCCATTTTTAATCACCAAGCACTCCAAATCTCACTTCAATAAATGTAAAAACCAACAAGGCAATAGAAGAAATTAAAATGCCACAAATGCCAAGACTGCTTCCATAAGCATTAACAGAAAAGAACTACAAACCACGTGAGTGTTCCAGAAATGCAGGACTGTTTTTAAAGGGTTCTATTTGTCTTCATGAAAAGAAAATGGAGAAATAACATATGAAAAATACTCTACTACAGAAACACACACACACAAAGACACACACACAGAGCAGGCAGCTGGAGAGACAGCTCAGAGGTTAAGAGCCAGTGCTCTTAACCTCTGAGTTAAGGACCCAGGTTCTATTCCCAGCACCCACATGGCAGCTCACAACTGTAACTCCAGTTCCAGGGGATCTTAGCCTTTTCTGTTCTCAGGTATGAGGTGTGTACATGGTACATATATGTGCAGGGAAAACACTAATATACACAGATAAAAATTAGAAGTTAAAAATAGTAAGACCAGAGTGATGCCGGGTGTGGTAATGCAAGCCTGTAATCCCAGCACTCAGGAGGCGGAGACAGGAAAGTTTGATGTTTGAGGCTAGCCTGAACTACATACACAGCAAGACTGTCTCAAACAAAACAAAAGATAACAGTGAGTTCTTGCCACCACCACTTACTAAGTCAATCTCTGTACTTCCATTTCCTCAATTTGTAAATGGAGGGGAGGGTAATAACATCATCTATCCTCAAGGTCACGATGAGGATTAAAACACATGACGTGTGCTCACAGCAGCACAGGAATGCATGTAACAAGTACCACAAAAGGGTGTGTTAGTTTAGCACTGAGTGCCCATGGAGTACAGCACTAGCAAGAAGGCCAGAGGACGATCATTCTGGAAACACTTGTGGACTACGTTTAATGTCACATGCACATCCTGTGGCCCTGTAGTTCCAGTTCCAGAGAGACCACATACACACACCCAAGAGGTGGCATGTCCACAATTCATAGAAGCATTAACCATCGCAGCAACATGTGCAGACACCCTGAGAGCTCACCAATCACCAAACAGATGAGTCATAAGCAGCAGTGGGAATAACCAACCACAGGACTGGGAAAGGATCTCACAAACCAGGATGAGTTAGGAAAGTGGAGAAGGATGAGATAGTTCAGTGGATAAAGGCACCTGCCACCAGCCCTGACGACCTGAGCTCTGTTCCTGGAATCCACATGGTAGGTAGATTCAACTCATATAAGCTACTCTCTGACATCTACGTGAGGAGGGGGAAGAAAGAGTGAGTGAGCACACACGTGCACGCCCACACAGAGAACTGGCCTTATGCTGGGCACAGTGGTGCACGCCTTTAATCTCAGCTGTTCTGAAGGCAGAGGAAGGTAGGATCTCTATGAGTCCATGGCCAGCCTGGGCTACATAGCAAGACCCTGTCTCAAACAAAAACAAAAACAAAGACCGATCTTCAAAAAAGTATACACACACACACACACACACACACACACACATTCTGAAGAGTCTAAATATATTCTGAAGAGTCTAAAGATTTCTACTAAATAAGCAAAATTAAACGTAAAGGAATACAAGTGTATAATGAAAACTTCATCAAAGGAAAGATAAACATTGAATTCAAGGCAATGGTTGGGTCTCTAAGGCAAAGACAAAAATGGACTAGAAGAACTCATGCAGGCAAGCAGTACTTTTTAGTTAGGTTTTTATCTGTTTGGCATATTATGATGTATACATATTAATATACACAAGAAAAATTATGACACTTCATTTGTTGATATGTCGTTTAAGTTGATAACAGGAAAATATAAAAACACAGAAAATTGTTCAGTGGAAAAAAACGACTTCAGAATACCTGCGTTCTCTACATATTAACTGAAAAAGACAGGGTCTCATGTAGACCAAACTGGCCTCAAACTTTCTGTGGAGGGAATAAGACCTTGAACTTCTGATCCTCCTGTCTCCACCTTGTGAATGCTTCAATCAGGAGCATGTGCCACCACATGGAGTTTATGCTGGAGATTGAGCCCAAGGCTTCCTGGAGGTGGGCAAGTACTCTACCAACTGAGCTACACACACACACCCCCATTGTTCGGGAATGTTTTCCTGATGGGGCAGTGCATACTTTCTTAAAGGGGGGGGCAGCAATTCAACTCAAAACACTGACTTAATTCTATCCCTTTAACAGTGTACAGCAAAACAGACACTGCAGGTGTACACACACACACACACACACACACACACACACACACACACACACGTAAAGTGCTTGGCTCTGAGTGACTGCGCATATTAAACTTTATGTATGATGTGTATACACATACATCAGAGTAAGCATGCAGAAAATGTTCTTGTTCAGATTATACTTGATCTCTCTTTAGGGAGAAAAGGCTTAAGGATAGAATCCCAGTAGCAAAATCACATGTGGAAGCCTATGAACATAAAGGGAAGCCCAGAGACAGGACTTGTGGGCTCTTTTTGCGCAGTTTCTGTTGCTACAAACTGGTCTCTCACATACGAGTCCAGTAAGAAAACCAGGGGAGTGTCTGGGAGACCAAGAGTGCCCTGGAAGAAACCTGAAACCTTCACCCACGAGCCATGGCTGCCAACTTCAAACCCCCATCTGCAGCCCCTGGCAGAGCAGCTGCCCAGTACAGAGCCCTGGCCCCTGGGGGCCCCACCAGGCCACAGCCTCCAGCCAGTATGGAGGAAATAGAGCTGACCACATCAAAGGACTAGCAGAAGGCAAAGTCTCCAGCACAGCATAACCAGGTCAGGCTGTCAGGGTGGTTCCCAGGCACAACGGGACTCCCCTGCAGCCCTGCTGTGCAAAAACACAGTCCCGAGGCATGCAGCCTGTACTCCTGGCCACAGGGCCACTAGGCCAGCCCCATAGTACATGTCCTTGGACTGGGGCACCCACTGGACTGGGGCACCCATGGCTCAGTGAGGCCCCGCCTAGTGCTGTTCACAGCCAGCCTCTCCACCACACCTCCTGCCCCAAAAAAAGCCTTCTTAAAAGGCTCAGGAAACCAGCAAGCAAACACTGCTGCCACCACAGTTCCCTGACAGAGCCAGCCTTGGTGAAAGGCCCCATGTCTGTCTCCTGAAGGAGCCCCAGAGCCCTCAAAACCCAGGAGGATTCAGGCTGAGGTAGAAAAGCAAGCAGCTCACAGTTTGGCGGAGGGTACAAACTGCACGAAGCAAGCGAATCTGGCTTAGGTGCAAGCTTCCAACGCTGCCGGCTCCTCCGCGTCAATTTTAGCCGACGAGCTAAATGAGGCACAGACTCGCCAAGCTCAAGACCGGGAGTGCCTTAAAGCCAACTCCAACATCAACAGCAGCAGCAGCAATGTGGAGGCCCACAGCCTCCCCGTTACCTACCCTCCCTGCTACCCAGTTACAGTTCTTTGGGAGAATAATAAGCACCCCCAGTTGCAGAGGGGTCTCAACGTCAGTAACAGATTTCTTCTCTTGCAAATCGTCAAAGAGCTCGCTCCCCTGTGCATTCCTTTCTCAAGGACTCATGGGGTAGTGCAGGGCTGCAGAGACAGATCCAGTGGGTCCAGTGCTTACATGGCACCTCGGATCCCTAGGGCCCACCTAAAGCTGGGTGTGGGGTGCCAGGGAAATGGAGGTGGGTGGCCTGGCTCCCTGGTCAGCCATCCTAACCTACACAGCCATCTCCAGGTTCAGTGAGATCTGTCTCCATACAAAGTGGAATTGATACTTAAGGATGTCCTCTGCCCCCCCCCCCCCACGAATCTTAAAGCAGCTACACAAGAGGCCCAGCACCTTCACCCAACATGACACTAAGATTCTTCCAGTCCACTGACCCAGATTCTTCCAGTCCACTGACCCCAGGCCCAAGGAACCTGGTTTCCAGGCCAGGGTGCCCTCTCACAACTGGATTCTTTACTTTTATTTCAGAGTAAAAGACTGACAACTAAGTACGTAAACAAATGCGTAACCTGGGCAAGAAAGACCCTTCCCCCTAAGAATGCTGAGCCTAGG
Organism: Peromyscus eremicus; assembly: GCF_949786415.1. Classification (NCBI taxonomy): domain Eukaryota; kingdom Metazoa; phylum Chordata; class Mammalia; order Rodentia; family Cricetidae; genus Peromyscus; species Peromyscus eremicus. Next base: position 95,333,962 of record NC_081418.1, read on the forward strand.
AACTTGGGTTTAAAGATGTGAATTTCTAAAAAGTCCTTTCTACATATTAGTGAAAACTGGTTCATTATGAACAGAACATTGGGGTAAATTATGGGACAATTCATGGGAATATTAGGTACTCATTGAAACCCTTAACTACCAAGGAAAAAGATGGATGAAACTAACAACACCCCACCTTATGAGTTATGACATCAAACCATGCATACAAATAACTGAACGTTCTTTAAGAGGTAAAAGAGCTGCAGCAGCCCCCACAAAACAATGAAACTCCACCTATGAGTGCAGTCAGCCCATAAGAACAATCACCTTCCATCCAGCCATACAGAACTACAAACCATCTCTCCAACACAGTCAGCATCACTGCTAGGCACCGGGGTACTGTGGCAACAGAGCAGGGTCCTTGTCTCACAGACTGGCATTCTACATTCACACTGCATCACTGTCACCAAAGTGTGGAGGAGCCCATAAGCCTGTGTCCATGTACTCTGGCTTTGAATATGTAACGAGAGGGTGACTGACCCCAGGCTTTCTTTGAGTGAATCTGCTTTTTGTGTGGCGGCTGGTAGACTATCAAAGGCATACAGTGAACTCATGACAGAGCCAGGGAAACTCTGGTGCACAACTCCAGGGGATAAGGCAAGGTCATAAGAGAAAGATAAGGAAGAGAGAACAGTTCAGTAGAGTCGTGGGGAGGTGTGGAATGGAGGGCTCCTTCACCGTCAGGTGCCATGAGGCAAACACAAGGAGACTGAGAATGCCTGGCTGGTATTTGGTGCCTTTTGACTTGGTTTGGAGTTTATCACAGTTTAATGCACCATACACTTCATTTAAAAAATTGGGACCTCTGAGTATATTCAGTGAGTTTACATGAATTTCCCCTTAACATGTCATAAAGCTTTGCATTTGCATATATTTCTTAACTATATAAGACACCTCTGATACCTCATTGTCCCTCAACCACCCACATCCTGTGCAGAACCCCTGGTTCAATCTCTAGACGGGTCATGGTGTGCCACATTCCTCCAGCACACACTGGCTGTCCAGGTGGGTTGTGGGCTGTTTGTTTGAAATCTCCTCATCTATTTGACCGATTAATTCCCCGACTGGCCGCAGAAGCCACACTGTAGGAAGCAACCTTGATAACAGGTGGGGCTTCACTCAGCTTAGCACGCAGCTCACCTCATCTGGATGACAGTTTAGAGGCTGTAGCATTCATTAGCAAGCCTTGGAGAAAACTGCCCTTTAAGACTGGAGTGGGGACCACCACCACCAGGATCTGCAGTTCTTATCCCGCTTGACACTAATGAGGCCTGCAAGGCACTGCTTGAGAAACAGGTCTGAGAGCACCCAGCAAGGGGTAAACAAACTGAGTATACCCGGCATGCCCATGGCCAAGTCCTCTGAGTAGCCCTGGACCAGCATTGCTCTGAATCGCCATCCATCCATGGCGAGGTGAATATAGAAGACAGGAGTGTACACTTTAGAACTTGCATCAGAATCTGACACTGGTTTCCTAGAAACCTGTTTGTACTTTACAAAATGACCTATGATGGATTAAGAAAAAACTCACACATATGAGTATGACACCTGGAGAGTGTGGCTAGGGGATCCAGCAGTGCAGGTGGAGAAGAGAAACAACTTCTATTTTATAATACAGTGGGTAACTATGGTTAAAAACGAACTGTACACTTCAAAATAGGTAAGAGCGTGGCTGGAGAGAGGGCTCAGCAGTTCAGAGTCCTGGCTGCTCTTCCAGAGGATCTAAGTTCCAGTCCCAGCGCCTACACAATTGCTCACAACCATCTGCAACTCCAGTTCCTTGGAATCCAACACCCTCTTCTGGCTCTGTGGGCATTGCATGTACATGGTACAAAGACATACATGCAGGCAAAACACTCAAACACAATTTTAAAAAAGCTAGTAAGAGATCCTGAATGCTCCCAAAGAAATGATAAATGTTTGATATAAATACACCAGATATAAATACCCAGATCTGATCATTAAGCATCATACACATATACTGAAATGTTATACTATATCTTAACTAGGTATAGTTACATAATTAAAATTTTAAAATTACTGATTTATATAATGTAAAAGCTAATCCCAAACAACTCACATAAAGAACTAATAAAAAATTATAATCATCAATCTCGCCATCTCATTTGGTATAAACACCTCACAAGGCTGCAAAGGGGCCAGTGAAACACTGATCAGGTAATAAACAGTGCTTGCCACCAAGCCTGGTGATCTGAGTTCAATCCCTGGGACCCACATGGTGGAAAGAAACTCCTACAAGTCGGCCTCTGACCTCCATATGGGCCCTGTAGCACCCACATACCCACAAACATATACATTAAATGGTTAAGAAGACACCTTTAAAAACAGCTGCAAGGTACACCAAGATAACGCAACAGGAAAAGAACTGTAGCAGAACCACCAGGTACCATATGCAACAGAACTTGAACATGTGCCTCAAACCGGGTTCACAATGAACCAAACATACAAGTGTAAGAACTAAAACTACGCAATTCTTAAAAGACAGGCATGCGCCATGACCCCAGATGAGAGGATGGTTTCTTAGGTGTAACACTCAATGAGTAACAAAGAGCAAAGAGAAAACGGACTTCAGCAATCCCATCCTGTGGGATGGCAGTGAGATGGCTGGGCATGCAGAGGCACTCGCTGGCACTCACCCACGCGGTGGAAGGACAGGATTAATTCCCATGGGCTATCTTCTAATAATAAATGTCTCTGCTTCAGAGAAATCCATCAGGTACATGTGGGGAGTCACACCCCAGGGGGACGGGAGCTGGGGCAAACCAGAAGAGACTTGCAGATCATACATCTGATAAGGAACTAATTTGCATTAAAACTCATACAACTTAGTAATAAAGAGACAACCCAGTTTACAGAGGAGTATGCCAGGCAAGCATGGTGGCCCACATCTATATTCTGGCACTTTCAAGGCTGAGGCAAAAGTCAGAGTCTAAGATCTGCCTGGCTTATACAAGTCACCCTGTCTCAAAAAAAAACCCACAAAAAATGTCAGTTACACAAAAACTTGTATATGATTATTCATACCAATGGCATTCTTAACAGTCACAAAGAAGAAACAACTCAAATGTGTACCCATGGCTGAATGTGCACACAAAATGTGGGCTAGCTGTCCAACCCGATGTTCTGGATTATGAACTTTTACACACAGGCAGGCCTCGAGAAAGCGCAGAATCAAAGTGAGGGGCACCAAGGGTCACAGCTGTGTGGCTCCATTTATATGAAAATGTCTAGATTGGGCAGATCCTCAGGTAGCGCATCCATCAGTGGTGGGCGGGGACTAAGAGAATCCAGGGAGCTGAGTCCTGTCTCCCCAGGGCTTCTCTGGGGGTGGAAGACATGAGAGAAAGGTACTCGAAACATACTAACCCCACTCTCGGAGCGGTGTAGTTTAAACGGGGCAGTGGCACCTGTCACTAAGCCGGACAACTCGACCCACAGGGCAGAAGAGAACCAACTCCAGGAATTATCCTCTGATTCCCATATGCACACTCGTGTGTGTGTGTGTGTGTGTGTGTGTGTGTGTGTGTGTGTATGTATGTGTGTGTGTGTGCGCATGCGCACACTTTTAGAAGAAAAAAAAAACCTTTCTTTTCAACTCCTTAAGAGGCTGTAGGGCAGCCAGGCGGTGATGGCGCACGCCTTTAATCCCAGCACTCGGGAGGCAGAGCCAGGCGGATCTCTGTGAGTTCGAGGCCAGCCTGGGCTACCAAGTGAGTTCCAGGAGAGGCGCAATGCTACACAGAGAAACCCTGTCTCGAAAAACCAAAAAAAAAAAAGAGGCTGTAGGGCAAAGCAGAAGTGGAACACCAGACTGGAGGGCCTGGAGGGGAGGAGGGCCTGGAGGGGAGGGCCTGGAGGGGAGGGCCTGGAGGGGAGGGCCTGGAGGGGAGGGCCTGGAGGGGAGGGCCTGGAGGGGAGGGCCCGCTGTAAGGGTGAGCTCACAATCACAAGCGCAGCAGCAGAGGCCAGACAGGCTGAAGCATCAGAAAAGTGGTTTTAACTCCATTAGTTTCGGTGACAGGAGGCCCCACCCCAGGGGCCTGGAGAGAGGCTCCTTTCTTAACCAAAGATAAACCTCCTTCACACCTCACCACAGGGCTTTGAAGGGAGGAAGCCCTCTCAGCAGGGGTGTGGACAAGAAAGTGAAGGCTAATCATTCACTGAGGGGGGGAAAAAAAGCAATTTGTAGTTTAACACCCTCCACCCAGGTGAGAGCAAGGTGACAGGAGGGTCATCTACCAGGGATGTGTCCCTTTTGTAATGTAAATGACCCGCTCCAGATGTCCTGCACCTGGAGGAAGATGCGGAGCAGGTGAATCTGCCACCTGTTCACCCGGATCCAGACTCCTGACAGTGCTCAGACATATTTCTCAGGTGAGGGGTGAACAAGTCCCTAACCAGAGGCCCCCAACAGTGGGGTTGGGGAGGAGTGTGGCTCAAAGTCCACCCCCTAGCCCGAGGGTGTTCCTCCTGGGAAGGGACAACTGGGCTGGCTCCTCTGGCGGTGGCGATCCTGTCCCCAGCACGGTTCTCAGGGGCACTAGAGTTTTAAAGTCCTCTCCTCCCAAGCTTCAGCCTTGATCCCAGGCCGACACCCAACCAGCCAGGAAAGGGTGGGGCACAGGCTGTGGCCTGGCACTGTAGACAGATGGGCAAGAACAAGGAAAGCAGTTCCTGGGAGTTGGCCCTGCCCCACCCCTCTGCCTGTGGACTTTAGCTGGGCACCCAGACTCCAGGACAGATACCAGATCCCCAGCTCTGCTCCTCACACTGCCCTGCTGCATGCCCCAGAGCAGTTGGGCCCCTATTCTTTATCAGCACTATTAAAAAAATACCCTCCCATCCAAGTACTAACCAGGCCCAACTCCACTTTACTTCAATGATGAGACAAGATCAGGTGGTTCGGACTTAGGCAGAGGCAGGTGGATCTCTGAGTTAGAGGCCAGCCTGGTCTACAGATTGAGTTCCAGGACAGCCTGGGCTACACAGTGAGATATTGGGAAAGCCTGAGGCAAAAAAAAAAAAAAAAGATCATAAATTCAAGTCTGAGGACAGCCTAGGCAACTTAGATTAAAAAATTAATAAAACAGGGCTGTGAACGTGGTATGTGATGGGCCAAGATGTCTTCTACAAGAACGGCACAGACACCAGCAACATTTGCACGGGGTCTGCAGATTCCCGGGGGACTGCAGTCACACTATTTTATCTTACATGTGTGAACGTTTTGTCTGTGTACCACATGCACGCAGGTGCCTGGGAACATCACAAGAGTCAGATCCCCTGGACCTGGAGTGACAGGTGGTTGTGAGCTACGACATGGGTGCTGCCACTCCAACCTGGGTCCTCTATGCTTGTAACCACTGAGCCATCCCTCCAGACCCCACAACTCCGGCTGTTGGCGTGCTTTCAGAAGTGAAGGACATCGGGGCTTCTATTTGTTTTTCAAATGACTCAAAAATTACAGAGACAGGGGCTAGGTGTGTGGCTTGGTTAACACGGCTAAGATGCTGGTTCAATTCCCAGCATCCCAGGAGAGATGAGGAGAGGGAAGGAGGAAAGGAAGTGTAACAACGCACTAACATCTGAGGAGGTGGATGAAAAGATTCTTTTATAGCCTTCCTCTCACTTTTTGGAAACTATGAAATTATGCCAAAACTGTACGTTCTTAAAAATAGGAAAGCTAATAGGTGACCCTAAAAGCCTTCCAGTCTCTGAGGTGAGGTTACATTTTCTGCATTTTACAAACATAAAAAGCCAGTGGTCAAAGACACAGGCCATCAGTGACAAGAGGGCTCTAAATCTTGGGTTCTTTAACAAACAGTCCCCCTCCACCAGGCCCCAGGTCTTCCTCACACCAAGGACTGGTACGTGAGCTACTGAGTCAGGAATTGAGGAACAGAGAAGGAAGGGGCCGCCCGTGTAGCATTTGAGCCGTGGCAGCGTTGTGCAGAAACAGGGTTGCCAGAAACCGTTGCCAGGGAAGAGTCCCTTCTCGCTGTGAGACCCCTTCCTGCCCTCCACAACAGGGTAGCACCCACTCCTCTCCTGGCATTCTAGAGGGTGCTGGGTGTTTCATCCACAGGCAGAGAGGCTCTAACCAGAACATCGAGGCCCACACGGAGCAGCTCACCGCTTAGAATGCTAAGCAGTAGCCCAGGAGCACAGCCCTCAAAGCCCTCTCTAACCCAAGAAACATCTGGAAAGCTTTATTAGCAAGCTGCCTAAATAGCTCTAGGGTCAGAAGGGGGAAAAAAAAAAAATCAAAACCACAACTGCAGACTCAAAGATAAATTAGTATCAATGAGAACAGTATCTAGTACCAGAAAAAGCCCTGATCTCAGAAGTACTTCTGCAAAATAAGGAGGAAAACTAGTTTTAATCCAAGGAGGTATGGGGGAAAGCGAACAGAAGTAGGAAAAAATGAATCACCACAAATAAAGACTGAAGCAGCTAGTTAGGAAACAAAACACAGTGACTTTTATACATGAACCTGAGCGACGGCTGTTCAGAAGTCTAACCAAACACATCTGACGAGATTGGTCGTTTTAAAAAGGATGCGCTAAACGGTGCCACATGCCTAGAAGCCTAGCACTAGAGAAGCTGAACCCAGAGGATCACCAGGAGCTCCAGGCCTGCCTGGGCTACACAGTCAATCCGAGGTTACTCTGGGCCACACAGCAATCATCTGTCTCAGTAGAGTTCAAAGGAATATAATCACCAGTGAATGTAAAACGCCTGACCAAAATTTTAAAAATATGAATGAAAATTTTCTAGGAAATTTTTAGATAGAAATATTGAAAGTACTAGAGAAAACATCTACCAAAGAATTACACCCATTTAGTTAATTCATTTTTCTCTTATTAAGTTTCCCCAGATATGAGATAAGCATTTACCTTCTCCACATTTGTAGACAAGGAAATCTAGGGGCTCAGACAGGCCTAGCTATTAGCCAAGTCACCTAGCCAGACATGAGACTTAGTCCTACAGCTTGGTGTCCCAAGGAAACAGCTCAGAAGAGAGTTATAACATGCCCTGAGGGAGCTCTGACCAGCAGACAGATGTGGGCATTTCTGCCTCCCTCTATTACCTATGCAAAAGGTGGTCTAAAAGCTGCCAGCAGCATTTCATTGGAAAGCATGTGAGACATGCAGAGCCCCAGGCCCAAGCCCAGGCCTCAATTAGAAAATGAACCAAGAGCCCCAGATTACCTGGATGAGCATTAAACCATCATTAGCCTATGAAACCTCCACTTGCCCAGCGGCCCTCTAATTCCTATTGGTTTGCTAAAGTAGTACCTACTTTCTGGTCTGCCTGTCACAACGGGGGGAGGGGGGCTTGATTTGATCACACAATCATAATTTAAAAGCTTGGCAGAGAAGGGGCAGGCAAAATGGCTCAGCATGTAAAACCTGCTGGCTGCTAAACCAGCGGAGTTGAGTTTGATCTCTGGGGTCAACATGGTGGAGGGAAACAGACTTCTAGAAGGTGTCCTCTGACCTCCCTGCATGTGCTCTGGCCCATACACAGAGATATTTAAAATTTTGTCTTTAAGAAGTTTGGCAGAAGAAAGGGAAACCCTTACTTAAAAGATGTTTCTATTATTTCCTGAGGTAAAGACTGGATGCCAACAATATATTAAGGTTTCAGTAATAAGATCACCACAAAATAAATACAAGAAAAAACCACATTCACAAATGAAAAACTACATATCCCAACTAAATGTAGTTAAAAAGAAAAAGACTTTTTATATCACTTTATCCAACTAGAAAACAGTATATCCAGTAAACATGTATGACTTTGATAATGGGGTAAAAAATTTCAATGAAGACATTAAGATGAAAAAGATTGTTCTAGAAAGATCAAAATATTAATGAGTTATAAATGGGGAAAAAAAATCAGAATACCTTTCTGCTTACCAGACTTTCCTTTTCTGCAATGAATTTACATTCTTTGTCACAAACGAGAAAAACTTTTAACTATTTCCAGAGTTTGGCCAGATCTGAAGTGTAACAGCTTTCACACTTAAAAGACTTTCGGCCCAAGCAAGCAGAATCCCTTTAAGCCAGCTCCCAGACCACCTGTTTCTCAAACTTCCAGGGGCATAGGAGTCACCAGCCTCCTACTGGCTATAAATGGGATCCACAGGTCTGACAGGGAAGGGGCTGATTTAACTTGAACTACCCTCTGAGAAGCCCCCTTCTGTGGCCCAATGAAGGTGAGCACAGACGAGAAGGGCCCAGGTGGCTGAGGAGCTAAGTAAACAGGGCTCTCACAGGCTGGCAGAGGACAGCAGTCTACACCCACCTCCCCCCCCCCCACCCCCCCGTGTGCACGGACAGGCTTGACCAGTCAGAGATCTAAGTCTCTGCTCTTCAAGTGTGCACAGGGAGGTAAAAGCAAGCAAGCTTCATCCTACAGGTAAGGCCCATCCTGAGTTGCCCAGCACCACCATGCCTCTGTCGGAATGTTTTCTGCCCTGGGAGGAAGCATTTGGATCTACTCCACAGGTTCACCAAGGTCCATCTGTTAGTTTCTGCTCTGCACCCTGAGGAGACAGCTCCTCCAGGGCTGGCAGGGATACAGCAGTGGCTGCCAGAAGAAGCCCCTGGCAGTCCTGGGGCCACCTGGCACACAGCATCTCACCCACTCAGGTGGACATGGAGATGGATCAAGGTGCTCACAGACAGGACAGGGTGGGGGCTCAGGACAGTACTCCCACCTCCTTCCCCGAACCCCAACATTCCTGAGTGTACCCTTGCTTTTGAGCTGTTCCCAAAGATTTAAAACAGGAGCAAAGGAGCTAGGGAAAACCTTTCTGGGTCTGCTGCCCTGCTGGAGAGATGAGTGGACAAGAAGAAAGGGCCTCCCAGACAATGGTTAAAGTGCTATACCCTGACAGACACAGGAAGCCAGCTAGTGGAGGAACAGAGGACCTGTGCACATCGACACCCCCACCTTCACCTTACACACATCAGACAGCCTGACCCCGGCTTCACCACAGTGGAAGCTCCCACATGTCAGCCTGTGGGCTCTACGTAGCTTCCTAGAGAGGAGGGTGCTTTGTTCATGTGCCACAGGAAATCTCGCATGGCTAGGCAAGGATGGTATCTCCATTGCCACCTTAGCTCTTGGGACAGCAGTGACCAGGACTTGAGGACTGGAGCTGATCAACTAGTGAGGGCACGGGACAAAGGGGCACACCAGTACAGCTGCATGAAGAAACTGTGCCTTTCCAGACTGGCAAGATTACTCAGTTGGGTAAGAGCACTTGCTGCCAAGCCTGACGATCTGAGTTCAATTCCCAGGACTCATGTCATAGAGCGAGAGAACCAACCTGTCCAGTGTCCTCTCACCTCCACCAACTAGCCTACATGTGCACATAGCAATTAAAAAGGAAAAAAAAAAATGCCTCTCATTCCCAATAGAAGCTTAAAATACAATGGCCATGGGAAGACTAGCATGCTGACAGGCAGGACCATCTGGGGGGACGGACTCCGGAACAGAACAGCAGGAAGTAAGACGCCACCCTGAGCAAGGTTCCTGGGCACAGAGCTGTGGCACGAGCACACCTCGCCAGCAGCCTCCCAAGCTCCGCTTCCTACCCTGGCGACGACTCCTCTCCTCTGCGGCCAGTGGAGGATTCATTTTTTTCTGTGTTACCTTTAGGCACCTGGGAACAAACAGCACAGGTCTCCCCAGGATTAGTACTGATCAGGGTGAGGACAAGAGGGTACCTGGTCATTATGGGTAATTATGAGGTACAGACGCCTCCCTGAAGTCTCCTGTGGGAAAACGGCCCAGGACCCTCTTCCCTGAAGAGACAGGGAGGGAAGGGTGCCCCATCTGTTACCCAGATCCCAGCCTCCAGGCCAGGAGCCAGAGCTGCCTCAGGCTCCACTCCTGGCCTTGGCCCAGGCAACACACTTTGAAGATGTGAAGCTCACTGTCTCTCGCACCAACGTGATCCCGCAAGCATTTATTAAAAGCATTTACTGCATGCTAGGCTTTGCGCCAGGTGCCGGGCATGTGAAACTGATGAGTACCCTACCACAAGGAACCTACGCCCGAGTACTACAGTATTGCCACCGAGGGACAGAGACGGGGAAGCACCCCAGACAGCTGATAAAACCCAGGCATCTCCAATGTGCCTTCAGCAATGAGCTAGAGGCACACAGCCGAGACCGAGAAGATGGCTCAGCCGGGAAGAGTGCCGGCTACGCAAGCAGGAAGGCCTGTGGTGAACTCCCCAGCACCCACACAGAACAGCCAGCTGTGGCCATGCGTGCCTCTAACCCGGTGCTGCGGGTCCAGAGGCAGGAAGACTGTTGGGGTCTGCTGGCTACCAGCCTACCCTGTGTCAAGGGAATAAGAGCAGACAGCCGATATCCTCCTCTGGCCTCTACAGACGCTCACACACATGTGAGTATACCACACACACACACACACACACACACACACACACACACACAGCAACAAAAGCCCACAGTGGCTAAGTGGCTCCGTTGTATGGAGCCTGCCTAGAAGCGGCGAGGCCCCCAGTCCAATCTTTAGCACAGTGCAGTGGAAAGCAGTGGGTTAAAAAAAAACAAAACCACAATCACAAGCCGGACAGTGGTGGCCACGCCTTTAATCCCAGCACCTGGAAGACAGAGGCAGGCAGATTTTGTGAGTTGGAGGCCAGCCTGGTCTACAGAGTGAGTTCCAGCACAGCCAGGACTACACAAAGAAACCCTATCTCGAAAAACTGGAAAAAAACCAAAAAAACAAACAAACAAAAAAACCCCACATTCCCAACGGCAATGATGATGAAGAATTTGTAACAGACACAGAGAAACTGCAAAGCTTTGGTAGAAACCCAGAAGGCTAAGGCAGAAAGATGAACTTCCCTGGGCATAGTGGTGCACAACTTTAATCCCAGCCAGTCTCAAAATCTGGGGGACAAGATACACTTCCCTCTGCCCTCAAATCTCCAAGTCCTCTAGGAGTCTAACTGAAAACACCCAACATTTCTCACAGAACTTGACACATCTTTTACAAGCTTATTTGGACAAAGAAATGAAAAAAAAAAGTAACAAAAAAAAATTAAAAACAGGGCTGGAGAGATGGCAAAGAGGTTAAGAGCACTGACTGTTCTTCCAAAGGACCTGGTTCAATTCCCAGCACCAACATGGCAGCTCACAACTGTCTGTAACTCCAGTTCCAGGAGATCCGAAATCCTCACACAGACATGCATGCAGGCAAAACACCAATGCACATAAAAAAGAAAAAAAATGTAAATACATTTTTAATTCATGTGTATCTGTGTGTGTGTGTGTGAACTTATGTGGTGTGTGGATGCCCACGAGGACAGAAGAGGGTATCAGATCCCTGAACCGATTAACAAACAGTTGTGAACCATCCACGTGAGAACTGAACTCGGGACTTCTGGAAGGGCAGTGAATATTCTCAGCCACTCTGAGCCATCTCTCCAGCCTCAGAAGGATTTTTTTTTTTTAAGGACTAAATTCTTGAATGAAAAACTGGTAATTGAAACAATAGAATAAACAGAACCAGAAAAACAAGTCAAGAGAACTGCAGAGGCCCTAGAATACCAATGAGTATGTGAAAGACTTCATGGAAATATGAACTGCTCAACAGACTAAAAACATACTAGGGATAGTGAGTTCTCTATATAAGTTCAATCCTTGCTTCATACCATATATAAAAATAAATTTCACCTTAGAAATGTGGAATTCAGGCGGTGGTAGCACATGCCTTTAATCCCAGCATTCGGGAGGCAGACGTAGGCGGATCGAGGCCTCACTACAGAGTGAGTTCCAGGATAGCCAGAGCTACACAGAGAAACCCCAACTCCAAAAAAACAAAAATAAAAACTGGAATTGTGAACATCTACCAAGGGGAAACAAGTTAAATTATATAAATCTCTATTATTAAAATCTCAGTGGCCATTTTTGTGGTTGCTTTTGAGAGCATCTTACTATATAGCTAGCCCAGGCTAGACTTGAACTCTTCATCTTCCTTGCTTTAGCTTCCTAAATGCCAGGATTACAGGTATGGGTCATCATGTCTACTTTCTGCAGAAAAGGCTAAGATAGACACACTGACATAGGAAGTGTCCTTAGCATATTTAGTAAATAAATGGGTATGGCCGAGGGGAAAAGTAATAAACTGTGAAGTGTTTAGTTACTACAAAGAATGGAGAAATAAGACCTGAGTTTCCAGTTATATGGTTTTATATTACTTGATGTCTTTAAATGGAAACGCACTATTTTAAAAGTTCAGAAATGGCCAGGCAAAGTGGCACACACCTTTAATCCCAGCAACCGAGAAGCATATGCCAGCCTGGTCTGTACAGAGAGATCCAAGACAGTCAGAGCTGCATAGAGATCTTGACACCCCCTCCCCCATTACCCCTGCTGATAAAAAATTCAAAACTGGGGCTGGAGAGATGGCTCAGTAGTTAAGAGCACTTATTGATCTTGCAGAAGAACTGGACCCAGTTCCCAGCACCCATGTGGTGCCTCCCAACCATCCAGAATTTTGGTTCAAGGATTCAGTGTTGTTCTCTGATCTTGGAGAGCACCAGGTACACCCATGGAGCATATCCTTACATGCAGGCAACACACACACGTATAAAACAAATCTAAACAACAACAACAAAAAAATGCAAAGTATGAAAAGAATCATGGTACAGAAGAAATGAAACACAGTTAACTGCATATACATTATGTGAATAATTTGAAAATGCATCACTGACAGAAAATACCTGGTAAGTGTTTATACCAACAGGCACAGGACAAATAAAAGCCAGAAAGCTAACACCCGTCTCTCAAGACACAAGGGAGCCTTTGTGAAGCAACAATAGCATGTCTGACTCCAAGATACCAAACCATATGGTTTCACACCAGCTTTTCAAATCCTAAAAGAATGGGATTATTTCAGCTATATTACTTAAAAGTGTACAAATGCATTAAAAAAAACTTCCCAATACATTGCATGAAGTTAATGTCACTCTATTACCGACACCTAATAATGAAAACACAAAGGCTACAAGTTAATCTCACAATTATACAAATCAGATAGTGTTAACATAAGTCATCTTATTGTTAAAAAAGACAAGAATACTATGTGATCTTCAAGCCATGCTCAAATGCTCAATAGACAAAATTAACTACTTCTAATGGGAAAAAATTAACACAGTGGAATGAGATCACTTCTTTCATATAAAGAAATCACATAACCCTAAGACCTCAATAATCCACAACACCATGCTTAAAGGCGAAACACTAGTCATTCACATTCAAGTGAGAAGGGAAACTATCACTAAAGAGAAAGATGTTCTCAAGCTAATAAGTACCTAGCAAACACATAACACAGGACCCATGTTCCCAGCTCCATCTATCATGAAATATCAGTTCCTGGGTCAAGCTCTCGGCCCGATGTAACCTGGCTACCTGACCGAACCCAGACTCGCCACTAGAACCAATGGACAGAACTCATGTGCAGCACGCTCCTAAATGACCTGGTGGCAGGTTGTCATCCAGGGTGAAGAGTTAAGGACATGGCACAGCTCCATTCACCCACACCACACTGGGCCATGGGGCAGGGAATAAGGTCTGAACTGTGAAGTTGCCAGCAATTCCCTGCCCTGCCATTCTCTTTCTTTCCCCCAAAGAATAGTTGTTATTGGTATAATTTTTAAAAAAAAATAGAATAAAGGGCCAGAAAGGGACATAGGCTTTTATTTTTAACTCCAGATTGGGTATTGGCATCAGCTTAAACACCCAGGTGGGAAACTAAAGTGGCTGAGAGAGCCACATGGAGTAGTGGCTTGCAAGGTCCCCTGCCCTGTGCCCTTCCACAGTGACACCTACCTGTGCCAGAGTAAAGCACACAGGTCTGGGAAAGTATTTAAAGGTAATTCCTGGCAGAGGCCAAGTTAAAGCCCTCCAGGCCCAAAGCCAGCATTTATTGCCACACTACGGCACACCCTGACTTTACTCAAGTGCCACAGAAATTCTGAACACCGCGAACAGGGCAAGAGTCATTTCTAGAGCCAGATGTTCATTACGTAAGGTGTGTTTGCGAGAATTTGCCATGCTGTACATGCTTTTCTTCCTATGTATGTACTAGACTTCAGTTAAGAGCTTAAACATTAAAATGCCACGCCTGCCTGCAGCCCTGGCACCCTGGAGGCAGAAACGGGGCCATCCATGGAGCAAGCTGGCGGCTGAGGAGCCAGACCAGCGAGCTCTAGATCCCAGTGAGGGGCTCTGACTCAATGTGTAAAGTAAACTTCAGACAACTTCGGCCTCCATATACATGCACACACACACACATACATACACCTGCAGAAAATGAGAACACACACACATTAAAAAAATAAGATTTCAAAAATTAAAGGCTGAGATGAGAAAATTCCATTTCTATGACCTGCTCCAGAGCCTCCTTCTGAACATCACACTTTAATCGCTGAGCTCACAGATCGGTCTCACGGGACAGGACGTTCAATCCTGTACAAAGTGTCTGATGATCTGATCTTAACTTTCCCAGACTCTCATTTGGGTGCAACCCACAGGTATGGGAGACACAGAGCCAAACCCTGACTGCACATTCTAACCGGCAGGAGAGCCTCAAGAAACGTCGGGTCTGCTGCACTCCACCAACCACATCAGAGTCTCTGCAGCCCAAACACCAACATCCCTTTTTGAAGAGCTGCTCAGATAATTCTAACATGGAGTAGGGGCCAAGAGCCGCTAAACTTGTTAAACCAGAGGGACTGGCTGTTGGAGACTCTCGAGACAAGCTGAAGCAAGGCCCTGCCTGTTTTGGTGGAAGCTGGGGTGGGAGTGTCCGGGGATGGCGTGTCCTGGCACCCACCCAGCTCCTCCTCCATATCCTACTTCCCCAGACCTCAGTCAGAGACCTAGTGGGGAGCTAAGGTATCATTCTAATACTGTGTGTGTGTGTGTGTGTGTGTGTGTGTGTGTGTGTGTGTGTGTGTGTATGTATGTATGTGTGTGTGTGTGTGTGTGTGTGTGTGTGTGTGTGTGTGTTTGCACTCCTGGGCACACAAATGTGGAACACACAAGTCTTTCTAAATAACTTTAGGGCCCATGAAGCTGGACACAGAACCCTGGGTTCTGGCTCCTAGCCAAGGACTTCAGACTGGACTCCTTGCCAGGACAGCCCCAAGACACACGCCACTGCAACCACACAACCCCAGAGCTAAGCCCTAACTACTACCCAGGGGCCAAATGATGCCTCTGGGAGCCCACAGATAGAAAACAGGAAACCAGTGAAAAATAATAGAAGGAGAGACCATAGGACAGAGGTAGGCAGAGAGCTCAACCAGGGGAGGAGACCAGATTCAGAGACATGGAATGAGGCCAGTGAGGAGGGAGAACCCACATGGTCACCTGCCAGCACTATTATCTGGGACCCCATGCCACCCTCCTCTGTCTACCTCAGTCTGGAATAGGAACCCGTACCCAACATAGGGCTTTCTTGGCCAGGCAGCCCCATGGATGATTCTGACCCAAAGAATCCTGGGTCATGTCATAAAGCACGTCCAGACTAGGGAGAGAACTATGCTTAAAGCATGAGGAACGGGAACAAGGGCAGACTGAAGTTCTGAAGAATGTCCTAGTTCGGAGAAGAGTGGGATAGAGAAACACTGAGAAAAACAGGTGGACAGCTCTCGGACGTGTTAGAGAGAGAAACCATACCTACGCTGCACAATCTATCAGGCTGATTAGAACACTTCAAAGATGGTTGAGTTGGGAAACGGTGTAGGTCCAGGGCTAAGTTATCTTGAGCCATCCTAGCCCCTAAATAGCCATCTGTTGACCCCCCACCCCCACCCCGTGACCGAACATCCTGTGACTACTGGGTACATTCTTTTGGAATATATGAGCACAACAGCTTCATCAACACCCAAGCCCGAGAATGTAATCAGACAGTATCCGAGACCCGCAGCAGAGATTTCCCCACCTCACTGCATCCTGCCTGCTCTTCCCACCAATGCATTGGTAGTGTTTTGATTTATGGCTTTGTTCAGGTTCTAAAAAGAACTTTATGGAACAGTTACCACATCGGGCCATGGAATTTGGGGTTACCTAAACCTGTGTCTCTGGGCCATGATCATTCATGTTTGGCTCCAGAATAAACTATGGCTTAGACCCTTTAAGGTGAGAACTGTGTTTTGTTTTATGTGGGCAGGGACATCTCCAGCTCCACCAAAAATCCATTCTCCTAAAGCCTGGGGACAGGGTACTAATGACTCATATTTTTGAAGACCTAGTCTCCCCTCTCCAGGACCAGGAGAGTCAGAAAGAATGTTCTGCACCCTGGCTGACCCTGGTCGAGCCAGCAGAGACACATGACTTAGTCTAAGGAATACTCCCGAGGTTTGCAGCAGCAGACCATACTCTCTGCCTACACCCCTTCTCAGGACCTCTGACAGGTGTGTCTGGCCTCCCTGCTGGTCCCCTTCTGCAGAGCAGCCAGCAGAGTTAGAGCTGGAACCTCCCTGAGGGATAGAAAGGCAGTCGACAGGCCAGGCAGCGGTCTCTCTAGTAACCTGTCTGCTTAGCAGGACTGGGAACAAAGCCCGTAGGCAGAACGAGTGTCCCTTTGGGATAAGCGTTCAAGACAAGACTGGATGCTGCAGAAGCAGGAAAGCAGAAGTCAGTCATCAGGGCAGAGCTAGGGAGCTCTCTGATCGGGACAAGCTGCAAGCCCTCTCAATGCCTTTGTTTCCAAGCAGAGCCCATGAGGTCAGGATTACTCATGAGGATGCGTGGGGGCGGGGCTCAGAAATCCAATTACTTAAGCACCAAGGGCACAAGAGTTCCTGGCCAGACACAGCCAGGATTTGCTTAGACCCTAATCCTCCTACACTTGGCATGTTGGCCCCTTAAGTAATATTTCTGCAGCAAGACAGTTTGGGCCCTTTTCTCTGGACAGCCAAGACAAAAAAATTCCTATTTTTACTTGAATGTTTAACAATGCTAACGAAAAGCTGGAGAGCCTCAGCTGGAGGGAGTAAGGCCAAGACGCTTCGACTCAAGCCACCAAGATGACTGGGAGGGTCCATCCTTACAGAAGTCACAGTAGAAGACCAGCCCCTGACAGGAAAGGGCTATACCTCTAGGTTAGTAAGGACCATCGTATGAAAGCCTAAAGAGCATTGCACAGCAAGTCCTGGGTTCCAGCCTCAGCATCACAACAACAAAAATAGCTTCAATGTTTTAAAACCATAAATGAAGTTGGACCTGATGAACAGGGCTGGAATCCTGACTACTCAGGAGACTAAGAAATAAAGATCCCAAGCTCAAGGCCTTCTGGGCTACAGAATAAATTCAAAAGCCATGGCAAAAAGAGGGCTGAAGATATTACAGTAGTAGATGGTTTTGGCACGTGTGAGGTCGAGTTCAGTCTCTAGTAATAGGCACACGCATACACACAAACTGGGGGGGGGGGGGGCGGCACACCCTTCAGGGGCCCATGTGGTTCAGACTTAACATCAGAGTCCTGAACATGCAGGAGGGATCTTTATCTACAGGAGCTGAGGTACAAGTAAGTCTTTTGGCTGCTCTAAGAGACTCTGCAACAAACGCAGCGTGAGCATGTGTGAGGAGGCAATGTCCAAAAGGGTGCGGAGACAGGCAAGCCAAGGACCCTACGCACTACCAGGAGCAGGTTCAAAGCAGTGCTGTCCACAGTCTGACCCAGTCCAGCATCAGACACACAGAAGTGTCTAGTTACAGGACATCCAAGAGCAAGAGCATGGAAACCGCCCTGCGGACAGCTCACAGGATGCTCTCAACAGTACCGAACACCCAAGGCAGGCTGCACAAGCTGTTAGCTAACTGTACAAAGTGGGACTGAGTCTTAGAAATTTAAAAAAAGGAGAAAACCTAAAAAGACAATCTGGTCTGTTTCTAGATTTAGTTTGAGGAAAACTAACTTTGGAAGGCAAACCCTCTGCTATACAGAGAGGAAAAGATGGCCAGGGAGGGACTCTAAGTGACTTTCTCTTCCCATAGTTAATGGCAAAGCCCGTGAGTAGAGGAAGAAACACTACTTGTTGCTCTCTCTCAGCCAGTTAAGCAGTAAAGTCTACAAAGACTCAAACTTTATTTTTTAAAGATGGGGCCTGATATAAACCAGGCTAACCTCAAACTAGCTACATAGTCAAGGATAACCTTGAACTCAGTCTACTACTCAAATGTGAGATTGCAGGCACACACCACTATATCCAGGTAACTGCTCACAAGGGGACTTTTCTGTTCTTTTTTGGCAGTGCTGGAGATAAATCTACAGCAGAGGCTTGACTAGGCCACATTGCAGCTCCAGAACACAAACGTTTTCAGACAGGGTCTTACTATGTAGCTCTGGCGGAACTTATGATGCAGACTAGGCTGGCCTCAACTCAATCGATCCCCTTGTCTGTGCCTCCCAAATGCTGGGGTGAAAGGTGCACACCACCACAACCAGGAGACCCTCACCCCTGAGGAGCTGGCTGCAAGCAGTTCCAAGTTCACATGAACAGCCCCGGGCGTAGTATTTTATCCGGCCTCCTCTGCATCTCAAACCCAACACCTTCTTTTCAAAAATCAAGCTTTCTTTCCACCTTATCCATTTCAGAACACAAGACCCTAATACATCACCACCAGATCCTGGAAGCACTCACAAACCTTAACAAGGCTGGCATGTTGATTTTTCATTCCAAGTCCCCTGAGGTTCAATAAGCCACAAAGAAAGCCTAGTACATCCAAGTGCACATGTGATGAGAAGTTTGATGTGTACAAGTTCATATGCCCCAAACGCAGTGGAGATCAAAGGTATTAAATGCATGAAAACGCACTGGCAATATTGGCTTTCCCACCTATAACTGAAGGAATTTAGTCCACATCTCTTAGGTCTAAGGGTTTTGTAAGACTCGAACAGTAACTTCTCTCTTCTGATTCTGTACTTAGTACCGGGACGCGGGAGTGCTCAGCAAATGTTGAGGAGACAAGGAATGGGAGATAAAAGTAGGCGGGGATGAGAACAGAGTCCTGGTTAGACTGCCAAGCTACAGGTTTTACTCCTGCAAGCCGTCCCTGTCCTGTTTGCACAGACTTCCTAGATTAGCCCAAGAGAAAGCCACCTCCTCCTCAGAAGCCTCTCAGATGCTGGGAACAGGGGGTCCTGCTGACTGCCAGATGTCTGGGTGTGGGAGGAAATGAGGCCAAAAGCCCAAGAGGTCAGGGATGGAAAAGAGGTCTTAAGAGGATTGGGAGACCCAAAAGCTGAGCCAAAACAAAGCCTCTGCCATACTCCCAGCTCCCGACCCCCCAGCCAGCCAAACCACTTGCCACAGCCTCCAGGGTATGGGAGGGAACTTGGCAAAACCACAAAGCCCATTTCTAGCAGAAACGTCCATCTGCAGCTAGAAGCAGATGAACACCCAAGCCCCTCCTCCTCACAAGCCCAGCAAGAGGCCAACAGAGCCATCACGGTGGGGTCTCAGAATGCAGCCCCAGGTCCCTGCACTGGGACAGACAGAAGACTCCCATTCCACCTTACACCATGTTGCCACAGTCCCTCCTCTTCTCTGACATTCATTCAAAACTGACTGACGGGGCTTGCCAAAGGGGTAGAGCCGAGCCCTGTGATTAACTCCAGCTCCCACCAAGCATGGGGAAGCCCTTTCTCCATTCTCCAACGTAAACCTGGCATCCCCTTGGCTGGTTCCTTTCCTGCTCCAGCACGACAGGCCCACCTGTTTTCAACTTTATTGCTGCTTGTAAATGACTCCAGAGAAGGGGACTCCTCTACCTTCCAAAGAGCTGAAGGGCAGGTGAACAGGACAGACAGGAGTGACCAAGAGTATCCAGAGAGTCAAGCAGCAGATTCTCAACAGGGCATTTTTGGGGTGGTCAAAAGGAGAGACAGAAGGCAGAGATCCTGGGCTCAGCACCAAAATAGTTTCCAGACATCCTTAGCCAGTGTAGTGCTCCCATGAGGCACAGCGTGGGAGCCCAAAAGCAGGGCAGCCTGGTGCTCCCGGCACTGGCCACTCTATCCTGGCAGCTGGGGGGAGGAGGTAGCAACAGGGTATTATGCTATGGCAGATTCCCTGGGCTACCGCGGGTAAATGACATGAAGCATAATACATAGTAAACTGACGACTTGCATTCACCGAGCTCCGCTCTGTGACCGTGCCAGGCACTGTTCACCCACACATCAGGATATTCCTGGCGGCATTAGCATACAAGGAGACACGCATTACTTCTTCTGGCTGCTGGACACCATTCACCCTTGGGGCTTACCGGTCCTGTGGGAACTTGTACACATACACACATGCATACATACTCCCTTTATGCTGACCACAAGAGGAGCTCTTCTACCATGACCTGATAATAGACTGGGTGGGCAAAACTCTCTCACCCCGCAACAGGCCACCTGAGAAAATCCAATGTGGAAAAAAGACAAAGCCAAAAGCAGGGGCTCAGACCTGAGTACTAGTGGCACCAAGGCTGCGAGGGAGCCATGGTTCTCAGACAGGCGGCTCAGCATCCACAAGCACACGCTCAGGGCGGGAGGAACCAAAGTCCTGTGCACAGGGAAGGGCAAGACCTAGGGACTTTCATAATGCTGGGGCTGGGGTACTAGGCTGGGGGGCCTCCAAAAGATCTTCAGACCAGATCCCGGGGCAGCACAACAGGTGGTGGACATAGAGCATACTAGCAGAGTGCAAGGACACAGGTCTGCTGAGGAGAGCCGTCACCACAGCAGCCAGGCAGGAGGGTGCTGGAGAGAACAAGCAGCCGAGGATGGAGGTACAGAAGGAGGGAGCTTCCCCCTCTCCCTGAGCCCATCTGTCTCCATCCTTTTGTCCTGCTTTCATGGGAGTTGGGGGACAGAAGAGTCTGCCTCAGAATCTTAACATCTCCAGTGCCCACACTTTTGAAACTGTGTACCCAGTGACTACAACTCCCCCAGTGAGCAGCGGGTGGCCAAAGGAAGCGGAGGTGGGAAACTGTGGGTTCTGGCTCCCCAGAAAAGACAGCAAGAGCAAAAGTCAGCCAATGAGAGGCCACAGCTCTCTCAGCAGCCCGTGCACAAACAGTATCACCGATGCTTCTGCTTGCCTGGGGGTCTCCCACGGTCCCTGCCAGATGACTACCAACAACTCCCCAGCCTCACCAAGGCATGCCAGCTCCCTCCGAGCTGAGGTCGCCTGGCTCTTCCTCCCTAAGAAACTGTTTCTGAAGCAAACCCATGTCCTTCTCTAAACACTTCCTTGGGAAGAGGCCAGGGACTAACCCTGGCCTTCAGATCCACCTTGTAAGCTAGCCCAGGAACCCCCAACCCACACAGGAAGCAGCAGAGCCCCACCCTGCCAGTGTCCACCACCCAGACAGGGAGGTGGCAGAGGGCCATTTCCAGCACCTGCTCAGAGCTTCCCACAGCTTTCCCAGGAAGTAGGAGGCAGCTTTGTAGGAACAGACTAAGAGCATGCTGGGACACTCACAGCTCACCCACCTGCTACCTAAGCAACCGGGCTCCCGGTTTCCTCCAAGCCAGGGAGAGCCCCGCTGGGCCTGGCCTGCCCACCTTTCCCCATACTCACTCCCAGTCTCTGCTCTCCAGAGACATCCACACTGTTTCTTCTGTCCCAGTGCCCCCCACCTCCCAGGCTAGAGGACACTGCTGAGTAATTCCAAACTTAAGGTGGGCCCCCGGCCCTGTAAACTGGGGCAAACTAGAAGGAAATCTACTGATCTGGTCCTCGCCAACCTAGAAGGATTAGTCATGGCTTCTCAGTGCTCCGATTCTCCCTGGACTCTCCATTCCCCCCTATCATATGCACCACCTTACCCTCTGAAAACCCACCTGGAATGGGTCAGAGTCCCTTTCTCTGCTTCCCCCACACCTGGGAACACTGCCTTCCCGGGCTCCCAGACACCAAATGGCACAGAACAACAGCAGACACCCGCTGGCTTCCTAGCCATGATGTTGCATCAGCCCCCACCCTACCCAAAATATCCTCACCCCCACCACCTCCTCTCCTCTATCCAGCCATCTCCATGGCGACAGCAGCATGACTAATGACACCCTATCAGCTTCGGAGTCAGGAGTGCAATTCTCCCTCTTACTGTCTTTCACCCCCCCCCCACTCCCCGCGACGCACCCCGGGGATTTCTGCAGATTGGATGCAAACCAACAGTGCCAGGGCCATTCTCCAGAGATTCCCAGAGGCAGGGACAGGGAGTAGGTTGCATGTCTTTAACACACACACAGGCACGCACGCGCGCGCGCGCGCGCACACACACACACACACACACACACACAGTTCAACAAACCAAAATCCAACTGCACCCAAACCATCCAGCTGAGAAAGCAAAAAGAATCCAAACAAAACCCACACAGGCCTGAGAATTCATTGGCCGCCCACACTCCCGCCGCCCCTCCCCCTCAGCTGCTGCTACACACACACACACACACACACACACACACACACACACACAGTGTGAGATTAAAGAATCACCAGAGGAGACCCTTTATTTATATCCAATCCAGTCCAACACTTCACCCCCACCGCGCGCGCGCCCACGCACACACGTAAACGTATACATACACACACACACATATACACATACACACGCACACGCACGCACGCAAGCACGCAGGGTACCTTGACAGTCGCCCCTTGTGCCCAAGGCCCCGTTCCTTCACCAGCCTTTATTTCCACCTGCAAAAGAAGCCAAAGACACTGGTGAGGCGGACTGGTGGCAGGCAAGCAGCAAAGCAGTCCTGCACAGGCCCCGGCGCACTGGAGAGGAAAGGGCCGGGGAAGAAAAGGCTGGACGGGACCATCTTCCTGCTCCAGCTGCCTCCCGAGCGCGGATGGGCCCTGCGCCTTCCAGTGTTTTGTTTTCCTGCTCGGTTCCCGGGTCTCTCAAGATCCAGGGTCCCCGCTCCCGGCCTGCACGCGGCCTCCCCTCCCCTCCAGGCCCTGTGCTCTACCTCGGCCGGCCTCCTCTACTGCATCGGCCGCCGCCGGGCCTCCCATTATCCCCGCCGAGGGAGCGCACCGAGGGAGGCACTGCAGAGGCGGCGGCCAGCTGCCGGCTGCTCCCGCCCCGCCAGGCTGGTGTGCGAGGGGGCGGCGCGCGCGCCAGCCAATCCCGCGCCTGGCCCTCCCCGTTAAGGACCTGCCCAGCAGCCAGGCGGGGGCCGTGGTAGAGGAAGCCATAGCCACAAGGACTGCTTCCTAGGCAGGCCGGGGATCCCGGGGCACCCCCCCATCAGGCAACAAGCACAAGGCGTCCCCTGCACCTCCGGCGGCGGGTGCACCCGGAGTACCGCGGAACGCAGGTACCCCACACGGGCCACTCTCCAGCCGGCCAAGAGCTGGAGCTTCAGTCCTCCAAGGAGAATTCAGGGTAGCAGGAGCTACACACTCACACACTCACACACACACACACACACACACACACACACACACACACACACACCCGCGCTCTGCAGACTGCAGATGAGTGGAGTAACTTACCGAAGGTGACACCGCTGGAACTCAGCGGAGCTCAAACTCCCTGCCAGGTCTGTCCTCCCTGAAGACCGTACCCCTTCGCCATTCTGTAGCTCTCCTGCCCTGCCCTCTTGTACCCCACTCGGGAAAATGGGCTGTAGCCCATACTTCCTGCGCTCCCCCAAGTCATCTGTGCCCTCCCTGGCACCCACCTCACTACCCTAAGATCACTCCCGACCGTGATCGTCATGTGGTAGTCTCTCCTGGAGAGGCTCTACCAGGTGCCCCTTCCAAAGACCCCCTGGGCTCCCAGAAATCAAGAGTTCCAGTACAGTCCCCTAACTCCAAACATACCAAGGGTGCAAAGGCCGGGAGACCGAAGGGGTGAGGGGGACGGCAAAGTCCTAGCAATTCACATTCCTGTATTAAATTCCCAGGCACCTCTTCCGTCTATTCCATCCCTGAGAGGGAACATAACATCCAGGCTGCTACCTCACATACACTTTAGTACCCACATATCCTGTTCCTAGCCGGTGGTAACTTACCTCTCTAAGCCTCTCTTTTCTCATCTGTAGAATGGAACCAGCAGCCATTTCACACAGCTGTGAGGCCCTGCGAAGGCACCCAGCCAGCTTCCCGGCACAAGGTAGGTGCTGCTGCCTTGCAGCCCTCTACATTTCTGCCGGAGCTCAGGGTGCTTTCTCATTCTCACAGATGAATAAGCTGAGGCCTGAGAGAAGTGACTCACAGACGAGCGCCCCTGCTTTAGTGACTCGCTCTATTACCCACTCCACCACAGATGCATAATTGCGCCCCACCCCAGGGCCCCCGGGGGGTACTCAGAACCAGAAAAGCCGCCTTAGGAGAAGGGCAAGCCTGCCTCTGATGAGGCAGCTTCAGGGCTCACACTTGCCTCCTCTTTGGGACAAAGGGCAACCTTACTAGGTCCCTCCCAGAGCAGGAAGGCAGGCAGATGCCAAGACAGAGTGAGGGACAACGGCAGGGGTTTTTGTTTTGGGTTTTTTTTTGGGGGGGGGGGGTTTGTTTGTTTGTTTTTGTGTTTTTGAGACAGTCCCTCTGTGTAACAGCCCTGGCTATCCTGGAACTTGCTCTGTAGTCCCGGCTGGCCTCTAATTGCCTGGTTCAAATCCACCTGCCTCTGCCTCCCAAGTACTGGGATTAAAGGTGTGCCCCACCACCGCCGGGCTGTGTTTGTGTCTTTTGACTCACATCACTGACCAGCCTCAGTGAATCCTTCTTTCTCTTGGTTCCCTAAAGCCCCGTGTTACAGACCCATGTACCCGACAGAGACAAACACAACTCGGACAGTATCAATTAATA
The DNA here is from genome assembly GCF_949786415.1 of Peromyscus eremicus. Taxonomy (NCBI): domain Eukaryota; kingdom Metazoa; phylum Chordata; class Mammalia; order Rodentia; family Cricetidae; genus Peromyscus; species Peromyscus eremicus. The sequence goes on from NC_081418.1 coordinate 95,358,890, forward strand.
CTATGGCTGCCACCGTGTATCAGGCCCCTGCTACGCAGCAGGTCCCAGCAGGTCCCGTGCCAACCACGCTGTAGTATCTCATTTTACCTACTCTACACATTTTTTTGGGGGGGTGGAGGGGGAAGAGTCTTAGAGATGTTGAACAATTTGTCCTTCAAAATTAGTGGGCTGGAATTCAAACCCAGCCCCTTCCCACCCTCTTTACCCCCCTTTCTCTGCCAAGCCCAGGGAGATATGAAGACAACTGGGTCACTTAAAGTGACCACTTCCTGTCAAACAGATCTGAGAATACTAATGTTTTCACTCTTCCCAAAGCTGCTTCCTGACCCCTCCCCCGCATGCTAATGTACTGCATGGCTGAATCCAAACAGTGCTTCCCCTCTGCCAGGTCCTCAGTCACCAAGCCTTTCCCAGTATTAGCCAGGCTCCTCCCTGTCCTCAAGAACAACATACTGCCTCTTCTGGAGCGCCAGTCACATCCAAGCAGTTATTTATTTACAGTCCTTCCCCCACGTGGGTGGGGCCCTGTCTTCCCTGCTTTCCTGGGCTCTACACAGAACTGGAATGTGCTGAGCTGCGGTCTACCTCCGGAGCGTGGAGTAGCAGAGGGCTGGACACTGAGATGGTGAGTCTCCTCTCCTGGTCAGGCTTCTAGATGAAGTCCCCAAAGGCAGGCAGGAGTGGAGGGGTGGGGCCGGGGTAGCATCCACTCTCCTGGAAAGGCAGGACCTACCACTGTGGACTATGGACCAGCATGCCTCTTTCTTACAGCTTATGGGAACTCTGAGTTCACCCCATCTCCCCCTGCTAACTCTCTGCTCCCCCAACTTCAGGTACCCACCCTGCCCTCCAGCAGCCCTTGGCTAAACCAAGGGAGCACGTGGCCCCCGAGGCAGCCTGCTTGTTCCCATTCTCATCCCACTGCAGCCCACCTCGAGAGTGATGTCCGTCAGAGACACGTGCCAGGGCCACTGAGACAGAACAGATCTTTTCCTTACCTGACATCTTTCTCCTCTCTCTAGGCCCCTCTCGCTACATGTGAGCCTCCCTGGGACCAACTGCGAGGTACTTGGAATTCCTCTGCATAAGGACAAGGATCCCTCCCTAATTTCCATCTGGATCTCCCAGTCTCCACCATACTGGCTGCAGGAGTGGGGGCCACAGAGAAGGTCAACAGGGAACTTGCTGAAACACACTGAAAAACCTCAAGAACATGGCCATCCATAGACCAGACTCCACACGGACGAACAGGAACTCAGACACACCCAGACACACTGGGCAGGGAGACTGCAAAGGAACCAAGCCCCAAGCCTGTGCAGCCCCACAAATGGGGACACAATTTCCATACCCACTCTACAGACAGACAATAGAGTCCTAGACACCCTGCCCCAGACCACACAGCCGGAAATGACCCAGCAGCACTCCTGCTAGCCTTTCTTTCCCTCACAGTGGTATACTCAAGGGCTACTGTGGCTAGTCCTCCAATGCTCAAGTCCATCTACCTCTTCCAGAGGGAACAGGGAACCGGAGACAGGTCTCTTCTCTCCCTCGCCTTGTCCTGAACAAGGCTTGTCTGCACAGGGTTTTTCCTTCCTTGCTCAGTTGAAGCCCACTTCCTCCAGGAAGCCTTCTCTGGTTACCTCCGCTGGTTGCTAGTCCATAACACTTCTAACATTTCTCTTAACACCTGAGGTTTGTCTCTGTGTATGTGTCCTGCCTCCCCAACCAGAATGCCTGCAGCCCTGACTCTCCAAGGTACCCAACACTGAAGGCACTAGGAATTGACGGTGGGGAAACCTGTGACCTCCTCCTCTCTCCATCACACAAAGGATCCTGCCAAAAACCTAACACCCCCTCCACCCTTGCAGCCTGTTTCCTGGTGTCCACGCATCAATTTCCACCCAAGTAATTGCAGCCCATCACACATACATCATCCTCTATATTTGAAACTCTTCGAGGTTGTCATGGGAACTGCCTTCGCCTTCATTCACTGATCAGACCTCACAATTAGCTTTGGCAGCGGAAGTCTGTCAATGGCAGTCACCAGGAGGAGGAAGCAGAGGAGGAGCAGAGAAAAAAAGATGCTCCTCCTTGGAGGGACGGCAGAATGAGATGCAAGGAAGGTACCACTGGTGTCCTGATGGACAAAGAGGCAGCCCCAACACCCACCCCTCACTTCCACTCTGACCAATACGGTGCACACACTGAGCCCCTGGCAGGTAGTGCCACTCTGCCTGTACTCTGCCTGTACTCCACACCTCCTCTCAGTGGGTCTTACCCCTCCTAATGCTACAACCCTTTCATACAGGTCTTCAGGATGTGGTGACCCCCCCATCATAAAATTATCTCATTGCTACTTCATAAATGTAATTTTGCTACTGTTATGAATCATAAGGTAAATATCTGATACGCAACCCCCAAGGGGGTTACGACCCACAGGTTGAGAACCACTGTCCTAGAGGCTTAGGAGAAGGTGTTGTACTGTTAGGGTCAAATTCAACTGTCTTTTGGACCACCAAATGTTCCAGGACCCACTCAAATAACAGGGGACTATTTGACGCTACGGAAACAAGATGCAGAGTGCCTCAGAACCCCAGGGCGGCCTGGAGGAAGACTTCCAAGAGTAACTAACGCATTCAACCTCCCTCAAGGATCTGTGAGCACCCTCGGGTATGCCAGCAGCCTGCCTGAATCTTTCGACACCTCTGCCATCGGCCTCAAGCGGTCCAGGCACAGCAGAGTCGGAGTCCTCCTCAATCCTTCACAAGCCTCTACATCCCAACTCTCAAGGCCTATCCCTTCCCTTCCCAGTTGGTCTGCAAGAAGCCCAAGAGTGACTAAGGCTAGACTCTGTCCTCAAGGCACTCCTCCCTTCCAGGTTTCTAACAGCATTCTGGTAAGAAAATGTTGCCTTGGGAGAGGTTTGCTGGATTGGTCTAGCTACAGGTTAAAGCGTATGACCTTGATTCTGGAAACTGAGGCAGCACCACAGAGGCGCTGTACTTCTCCAGGGAGAGGGACATTGTAGGTCCTGGGACCCAGGAAGCACTCCAGATGGTATGTGTCTTCCTGTTCTAGTGCCAGCTCTTTTCACCCCCTCCCTGCATCACCTCACCCCACCCCACCCAGGCCTCAAGCAAGAGCCTGCCACCGCTCTCTTCTAGAGTGCCAGAATCATTCCTGGCATCTTTGGGGGGAACTGATTTCCCTCTGTAAGGAGCAGATCAATAAAAGCATAAAGACAGGTAAGACCAGCCCAGCCGTCTCCCTGACATAATCAGAAGTGGAACTATAGTCCAGTACCGGGCCACTTGTTTTGACCCAGCTTCTTCGTGTCCCCTCCTGAGACTTCCCCTGACAAGAGGAGCAGTGGGGTATAGACACCCAGTCTCACCAATGCCTTTAAGATTGCCAGTGACATTCCCATCCTATATTCTGAGACCCTGGAGTCGCTGTGCCAGCAGCAGTGGGAGGCATGTAACCTGTCCACTAACTCCCCCGGGCACAGCAATGCTGGAACTCCAAGTCAGTGCAGCAGTTCAAACAGAACCATCTGAGAACCCGGCCCACCTCTTGTGTTACTTGAAGCAATCAGCAACCCCCAGACCTGAGTTCACCTGGAAGGCAACTGAGGATCCCACACGGAGCTGCTTTCCCAGCCGCCCGTGCCCCACCCCTGCCTCAGTAATTAGAAGAAACTCAGGCTGTCAACTTCTTATGCAAGTAGACAAGGCCACCAAAGTGTACACAGTCCAGGAGTGCCGGCAGTCTTCGCCCCACACAGATCACAAGGCAGAGGCCTGTAGCAACCCTAACACACTCTTCCAGAACAGCCAGCTGGAACACGGGGTACACAAAGGTAAGGGGGTCTCCTCCTCTAACATCCTCTCTTCCCGAGCACTCGTCTTTCTCCACAGGCAAAGAAGGGGTGGAGTCTAGACACTTGAGTCCCACTGGAGTCAGCCCATCTACCACCACACTGCCTTCTCCAGGAGACAGCCTAAGGCAGAGGGCTGACTCTGGGCCGGGCTCGTGAACAAGTATGTGCAGGACCAGAAGTTAACATGAACAAGGTTCACAGAGGCTTTGATCAGCACTATGGGGGGAGGGTCCCTGTGGGGAACCACACCTTACACCCACTGTGTTCCAAAGAAATCCATGGCCATGCCTTTAAGAATGAGTTCTAAGCCGGGCAGTGGTGGCGCACGCCTTTAATCCCAGCACTCAGGAGGCAGAGGCAGGCAGATCTTTGTGAGTTCGAGGCCAGCCTGGACTACCAAGTGAGTTCCAGGAAAGGCGCAAAGCTACACAGAGAAACCCGGTCTCGAAAAACCAAAAAAAAAAAAGTTCTGTAGTAGGTTAGAATCCAGGAGAGCATTGTTCTCTTCCCTACCATGGCTATGAGCCATGATCCCCAACCTGAAAGAGGTTATGGTAAGGACGGATCTGGGGACCGCATAGGGACATCCTATGTCCAGCTCATAGCTCTGCCCAATAGATCTTCTATAGCAGTAACTTTTAGAGCCAGGGTATTAGTATATAGCTGAGACTGGCCTGGAACTCATCAAGTAAGAGGCTGGACTACATAAAGAGTTAAGCCAGACTCTAACTGAATGTTTTCTGCCTTTTTCTCCCAAGTGCTGGGATTACAGGTATAAGCCCCCACTTCCAGCGAAGAACATTCTTTATCTGCACCGTCCAAGAACCATTAGCCATGTGCAGCTAATTAGAAGGTAGCTATTGTGCCCATTACTGTATTTAATTTTAATTTAAATAGCAGTCCATGGCTTATGGGTCTCACATTGGATGGCTCAGGTAAGTCACGCTTTTAAAATCTAGGGTGGCCATGAACATTCTTGAGAATGTACTAAAAACCATATACCATCTCCCCAAAGATACACTGTCACACTTTCATGAGACATTCAGCTGAACCTTTCAGAAAGCTCACAAACCTGACCTCAACCCAGACCTGAGACTAACTGCAGTTACAGGATAAAGTCTAGGGCTTGGGGTGTAGCTCGGTCATAAAGCACTTACTTGCCTAAAGTATTTGAGGTCTAATCCCCAGCATGACCAAAAAAAAAAAAAAAAAAACTGTGGAGTGGTTCCATTTAGTAAAGTGCTTGCTGCACAAATGTAAGGACCTGAGTTGTGATCCCCAGCACCCATGGAAAAGCCCAGCATAGTGGGTGCTGTAATTCCAGCACCCGAAAGGTGGAGACAGAAGGATCCCTGAGGCTGAATCTGCAAACTCAGTGGAAGACTGTCTCAAAACAACGAAGGTTAGGCTGGAAAGATGGCTCAATGGTTAAGAGCACTAGCTGTCCTTGCAAAAGACACAGGTTCAATTCCTAGCACTCACATGGCGGCTAACAACTATCTGTAACTCTAGTTCCAGGGGACCTGACTGCCTCTTATGGCCTCTATACATGATGTACATAAATATATGTAAGCAAAATGCCCATATACATAAAGATCTGTGTGTGTGTGTGTGTGTGTGTGCGCGCATATTTTTTTTTAAACAAGATGGACAGGTCATGGTGGCAAGAGACAAAAGGGTCTCTGCATTCAAGGCCAACCTGGTCTACATAATGAATTCCAGGCCAACCATGACTATACACAGTGGGTGACTGTCTCTAAAATAGAAGGTAGACAGCAATTGAGGAAGACACTCAGTATTGATCACTGGCCGCCACACACGTGCATACACACACAGACACACAAAGATATACGTACACACAAATTAAGTATAAAATGTGACCAAAAATGTTATGGCCCAGGTTAGATATTTCTTCTGCAATAAAGCTGTCTAAGGAATATGAAGATACACCTGCTGTTACACTTCCCACAGACCAGAGGGATCTCTCACTCCAAAGGATGCCTTCATAATGTATCACCAGTCTGCAGAGCCCAGCCTCTATCCAGAACCATGCCGGCACAGGAAACAGGGCAGCCCTCAGGCTAGCTCAGCAGTGTAGGGGAAACTGTAAACACATTTTTTTTTTCCTAACACTGCTTCAGTCCAGCCTGCTTAGAACCTACTAACAGAAGGTCTGCAGCCTCCTCCACAGGAAGGAATTGACTCCTCTTCCACACTCATTTGTAAACTGACTGGCCCTGCTTCCTCTGATTGTCCTATACGTAATCACCCTGACATATCTCAAGATAGGCTGACAAAATCCTATACAGAGTTTCAGGTCTCCCTATCTGATCAGGAAATCAAGGTTCCTCACATGTGCAGCTCTTTTTAAGAGAAGGTCCCAGGAGGACCGGAGAAATGGCCCATGGTTAGCATTTGTTCTTGCAGAGGACCCAGGTTCAATTCCTGGTGCTCAGGTGGTTTTAAAACCATCCATGACTCCAGTTCTACAGGGATCCAACACCCTCTTCTAACTCTTAAGGACACCAGGCATGCACATGATGCACAAACAGAGCACTCCTACCCATAAAATAAACCTTAAAAAAAAGGTCAAACAAATCTAGACTTTTCTACTTTTCTTCAGTCCTGCGGAACTTGGCAGAGACTTGCTGTTCAGGCTGTCCCACTCTCCTCAGCCCCCTTCCCACCATCTTTCAACATAGTCACTCCCTCACCTCCAATTCCCAGTCACCATCCGCTGCTCAACTGCAGAGCCTTCCACTAGACCCAAGACTCCACAGATGTATCTCTCCCTCGGCTAGCCGCCACCGCCACTTGTGACCTGTGAGCCTACAACCTCCCCCGTCAGGCTTCCCAGCCGCAAACGTCGCCCGAGCGCTTTCCTGGCTGTCTTCAGATCACACCCTTAGACAGTACTACTCAAAACTCACTAGCCTGAGGGACTCCAGAGGAATGAACACGGAGTCAGGCCTGGGTTGGGTTCTCCTTCCCCCCTTGACAACCAGAATTCTGGGCCTGGTTGTGAGGTAGTCTGACCCCCTTCCCACTGCCCCACCCCTTCTCCTGTTCACACAAACATTGGAGAGTCACTCTTCAAATTCTAATGGTTAGAAAAAAAAATTTTTAAATAAAAATTCTAATGGTTACATAAACCACCTGGGTATCTAGCTGAACTACAGATTTGTGTTCAAAAGGTCTGGGAAAAGGCCAGAGGCTCTGCACTCCTGACAGGACACTGATGGTCCACGGCATAGCAAGACGGAAGTGAGACTAAACTACTTCGTGACCTGCAACTCAGGTGGGAGCCACGCCTCTCTGCTCTGCAGCAGAGGGTCTCTACCTTGACATCAGATTCACTTCAAGAGCCTCAGTCAAGTCTATTCTAGGCCAATTAAGTCAAGGTGTCTGGCTGGCAGTACCCATGCACTAGGAGTTTTACATTTTCCCCAAGTGATCCCAGCGCAGTACCCCTGATCTACAGTGTTTGACGGGCAGGGCAGTGAAGCTCAGATCTGTCCACGAGACTTCCGGAGAGTCTGCCATCTCGCTGAAATCCAGATCTTAGTGAGTTCAGGCGCTCCCTAAGGACAGTCTACTGCTAGTCTCTCTATGTCTCACCACCCTTTCAACAATCTGTTCTAGATCAAAAATTAACAACTAATGTTTATGATTTCCAATATCTCAAAAACTGGACTTCTTGCCAGCCCTAATCCACTGCACTTTGTTTATCACCATAATTCTGTAAAGAGTGCTTCCTTGGAGCATTCAGGAAGATATTCAGTCGGGCGTAAGTGCCCGGTGGTGTCTGGCTCTCCTTTCCCCAGTTATGCTCCCTAAGTTGAAGGCCTACTTCACTTCCTTCTCCCTGCTGGAGCATACAGAGAATCTGCTGTCATAAGCATTTCCCAGGCATAGTATCTTCTGGCCACTGGGCTTCCTGATGTGCCTGGGAAGGCTCACACCACTCCCAAACTTTCCATGTCACAAGGCCCAGGGGGCACAACCTTGACCATGTCTGTACACTTGACGGTAGTGTGGCACCACACAGATGGCTCCTGTTAGGCTTGGCCCCCTTCACTACCCTTGTCATAGTTCCATTAAAACAAACAAACAAAAAAAGCAAAACAAAATCTCTTCCCTCTAGCTGACTGTCCTTATGGAGTCTATGGCTATGGGGTTTAAAAACAGCATCTCAAAGACGGTTATCCAGTCACCTCGTCCAGCCTCTTCTTGGGCCTCAACCAGGTGGGCTTCTTTTTAAAGAAATCTCGTCCCCTCTACTTTCACCTGCCTTTCCCTTTGCTGAACACCCTCCTGAGGAGCTGAACTACCAGCTAGCTCAGGAAGAACCCACCAGGTTTCTGACATTGTTCCAAGAGCTCCTGGCCCCCAAGAGCTGCAAGGTATCTTGTCAGAAGGCTGAAGAGGATGCACTTGGCTAGCAAGCACTCTCTAACCACATACCATTTCTCCGCTGCTCATCCACACTGTTCTGCTTCCAACCTGATGCATCCGTTTCTCTGTACAGATTTGCTTCCTCTACTTACTCGGGTCGTTACTTCCCTTGCCCATGCCCAGGACCACAGTGCCGCCTTGTTCCTGGTGCTCAGACACTCCCCTTCCTACACCTGGCTCCAGAGTCCAGGGGATGTCTCAAGATAAACATTTAATCTGCATTTACAGTCTTACAACTCAGACTAATGCACAGTTGTTTATATGTTGGAGTTTAATTCTGTCACTGTGTGCTGGCTACCTACTGTGTGCCAGACACATGCATATTTTATCTTACATTTCATCCTTGTAACAGCCTGAGAAGGATTACCCTTATCTCACAACTGAGAAAACCCACGCTAGAGGGACTTCCTATGTGGCCCTAGCACGCTTCACACTCAAACTCTACTTTAAGAAACCTTCTTTTTTTCAAGTGAAAAGAACGCAAATCAAACTGACACCAGCCTAAGCTCCAAATCTTTCTGAACTAGGAATGAAGACCACAGTAGAGGTACAAACTCCTTCAGGTGTGTTATACCTACTGCCAGCCCAGGAGCAACCACCTGCTGCTGGGAAGCCATCTTTATTTAATCTTCAGATTTGAACTAGAGTCCAGGGACTCAGGCGTACCTTTCCCAAAGCCCTCTGGGAAAAAGGAAGCCAAGCAGAGGAGCAAAAGGCAAAATACGAGATAAGTGTTCCCCTCCCATGCCCCCCACCCTTACAGGATGGTGCCAAGCAGCTGTCAGTGGACAGTGTGAAAGAAACTCCAAAGGCAGCTGGAAGAGTGGAGTCAGGAGGGAGTTAAGGAAGGATGCCGAGAGGACTAGAAACTCAGAGGCAGAGATGAAAGCAGATGGTAAGACTTCTGAGACTCCGGGGATGGAGTAGCCCACCACACCTCAAGAGTCAGGCAACAAACAAAACAAACAAACAAAACCACCTCCCCAGTCCTGGGACACTCTCCTTTAAAGCACTAAGAAGATCTAATGATTAAGGTCACTTCAGTCCCCTGGGGCTGTTAAACACTTTGCTCAAGCAGAGTCTCTCAGGCGCATCTCAGCCTGTGAACATGCCAGAGACAAGTCCATTAGATGGGGTGTTGTCTAGATAGCAGTTCCCGGGTTTTCCAGCCTTTCTGAGGAGGTCGTTTTTGTAAAGGAGAGCCACCAGTTACCAAGACAAAAACAAAAACAACAAACCTCTTTCTTCAAAGTTTAAATATCAAAGAGAAGGGACCCACCTTTGGAGCACTGCTCTTAAAAAAAAAAAAAAAAAAGTTAGGATCATCAAGCTGGTGGGTAAAGCTGTCAGCTGCAAGGCATGAGGACCTGACTTTGTTTTTTGGGACCCACACAGAAGAAAACTGACTCCCAAGTTGTCCTGACCTCCTCATATGTACCACGGTGCAGAAATACATGAAAACAAAATAGCTAGCTTTAAGGAAAAAAAACTGTCTCCACAATACACTATTTCTCTAGACACTGGAGCCAACCCTGGTCTACAGACCCATATGTAGACCCTCTGTCCTCGGCTATCACAATGTCCAGCTGACCCTAGGGGCCTAGGGTAGCTGCCAACCATGGCAAGGTCTGTCGGTGCATAGACTTCTCAGGGCTGTCCCTAAGCCTCTGCCACCCCAGGTCCACGGGATCTTTACCATGACCACCCGGCAGCCTGGCCAGCAGCTTACAGAAGAAGATGACAGGCCCTGGCCTCATTCCTGGCTCCTTTCATTCAGGTTATGTCCCACTGTTGCCAAAACCGGCACTTAACGCCACCCACAAGGGCCACCAAGAATATCTAGCCCACAGGGCTCAGCATCTTTACCCTGGAGTCTATCAGAGGGGTGGAGAGAGAGAGACTGGGATGGAAAAAGGAAGAGCCCCATTAGGAAGAAGGGAATGATGGGATCTGGCCATGCAACATAGTTCTCACAACCAAACACCAGGTTATACCTATCTCAGCCTCTAAGAAATGACCTGGAGGGCACAGGGTGAGCAGCATGATAACTGTGTCCAACACTAGCAGCATAGATGGGCTGGGCACCATTGCCCCAAGGCTGGGGCAGGGGGAGCTGCAGACCTGATCCAGACCTCTGCTTTAACTGGTCAAGGTAAATAGGGAACAGACTGTTGTCCCCGAGTCATGACTTACGGTGTGTAGCAAGTGGACAAAGAGAGTTAAGGGACAGAACCACCCTAGCAGAATCCACTTCCTGCCCTGAGCACGGAGATCTGTCTTCCCAGCCAAAGCCCCACCGGCTTGAGGCCCAGCTCTCATTCAGCAGTCAGGGAAATCCCAAGTGCGGGCGGGCGGCATACCCAGAGCAGCCACAGGTGACCTTCTGCTCGGAGCACAGCAGCTTCTGGCCCAGCTGAGGGGGCTTTGAAGACCATCAGAGAGAACTCCATTTCCCCCACAAGAAGAGAGGCCCAGAGGGGCAGAATAGTCTAGGCTCTTGGACAAATTAGTGGCAGGGCCAGGAGCCCTACAGACTGCATAGGCCTCTGTCTCTGTCCAGCGCCAGTTCCGCTGCCTGGAGCGGCTGCAGCCGCTACACGCTCCGCCTAAAATCTGTTCTACTGGCTGGTCCCTACTTTCGCCAGCTCTCTGTCACAGCGGCCACCAACCTCGTGTGGGGTGTCCATCACCACAGTAGAAAGGAAAGAAGCCCGACACAGGGTCACTGCCTCTCCACTTCTCCCCCGACACCCACTCTGGCTACTCTCACCCCAAATCTTCCTCCGTCTTCTACCCGGAACACAGGGAACCCTTGACAGTATCTCAAAAGCTCGTCATTCATTCATACATTGGTATCCAGTGCCTACTACCCACCAAAATACTACTATGCCAAAAACCGTTCCGCCCCAGAAAGTATCCCATGCCATCGAGAACCCCAGTCATGGGTCTCTCACTAAATTCCCTGTTTGAGGAAAAACAAGAACCCAACCAAGGAAAGGTTTAGGGGAGAAACACCCCGCCCCATCAGGACAGCGCAAAACACCAACCTGTCACCCGGAGCTTTCCTCTAACCTCATCCGCCTCCACTGCCCCACGGTCACCGCGGCTGCCCACATCACCCATACACACACACACACACACACACACACACACACACACACACGTCACCTCAAAATCCACCCGAGGCTTCCAGCGGGAAGAGAAACTTCTAAAGCCAGACACCTCTGTCCTGCATCAGTTATAAACATCCAGGATGGGGATGTTGGCTCTCCACGCTCTGCAGGGGACCGAGTTACTCTCATACAAACCATCAGCCTGGAAAAGGAACCCCCTGGGCTTCCAGCAGCAGGCTGTGCGCCAAAGGAGACCGAGCGACCAGAAACAGAAGGACAGGTGTAACCGGACGAGTCTTTTTAACCGGACCCTCATGATGACAACGCCCTCGCACAAGGGACGGGGAGCCTAGCAGAGGCCCGCTTACCTCCTTAAGCAGCCCCACTTTTTTCTTCAGCACCTCACACTTCCGAAGTTTGCAGATCTGGTGCGTGCGACGATTAGTGCAGCTGGTACAAGACCCACAGTTTTCCAGCCGCCGGCAGGGCTCACAGGTCCCACACCTTTTTCTTTTCTTTCGCCCATCTCCACCCCCTCGCAGGTGGCTCTCACTCCCAGCCATAGGAAGCCCGGGCCCCTGGAAGCCCCCTACCATCACCTGGCCCTGCGGGAAGTCGTAAAGGCCTGGCAGGTCCGGCTGGACCGCCAAGGGCACCTGAAACTGGCTCATGATGCTGCCCTTGCCAGAGAAGGCAGCATAGGAGCCGGGTTCAACTACTGTCCACCAACAGGTCCTTCTCTCCTCAACGCGTCTACACGGGTGAAGGCAATCAGTTTCCGCCTCTGGGATGGGTGCCTCTTCTTAAACCCTCTTCACCTCCTCTGCAGCCGGCTGCCAGGGCTCCTTCCAGGACCAGTCTCCCACCTGCAGGGCCCCAGGATCAGGGGCAAGACAGTGGCGGCAGCAGCCCCCAGGAAAGGTCTCATCTTGGCTGGGTGGGTTCTTCACCCTCACCCACCCGGGGCTCAGGCATGAGGTGAGCCAGTGGGTGTGTGGTGGGGCAGATTAGGGTGAGGAGTTTCCTCCTGACACTTCTCCCTCCCTGGGTCAGGATGATGGAGAAGGCTACGCTGCCTGGGGGTGGAAAAGACACAGAAAGGGGAAGCATATCACTCGGGGCTCGGGGACAACTTTCATATGTTATCTCTTCCTGCTTCAGGGAAGAGAGAAAATGGGGGAAGCCAGGGTCTGAGTCAAACGAAGTCATTAGAGCCTCAGATGGAGGTACCGAGGACTCGTGGGGGGGACTTGGAGGGAGGAGACATTGAAGAGGATGAGGGGTGCTCAGGGTGGGGTTTCGGAGAAAGTTGCTCTGTGCACCCTTACACTCACACACCTTCCACTGGCTTACGAGTTTCATTAAAATCTGAGCGAAGCCCCTCACTGGGGGCCACAGGACTGTCCCCGGGGTTAACAGAGCTTGCAAAATAAAGTTTGCAGAGGCTCGCTCATTGGTGTGGATGGCACCCCAAGCACTGAGTTGGCCAGGTTGGGGGGAAGGGGGCGCGACGCGCCCGTGGGGAGTCCCGAGTCGTCCACCTCGCTGCGCCCCAGGAGCCGGAGCCCGGAGGGCCACAGAGGAGAGTGACCCGCGCCACCGAGGGGCGCGGGGAGGGGGCGCGCTGGGGCGCAGGCCAGGCTGCGCGCGCCGCCGCCGCCGCCGCTCCGGCTCCTTTGTTCTGGGGCCTCGGCCGCTCCACTCCCGCTGCACCGCAGCCCCCGCCCCGCCACCCCCACCCGGCAGCGCCGCCCGGCCACCCGGAGCTCCCTGCTGGGTCCCTGGCTACCCTGCTGCGCCCACCCCGGCCTCGCCACGGTCCCCGCGCCGCCCCTCCCCCCACGCGCTGCCCCTCCCCCACCGCGGAGCCGGAAAGCCACCGGCTGCACCGACCTGCCCGCCGCCTCCGGGGCGGAGCGCACAAAGGGGCAAAGTTTCCCAGCCTGCCGCTGCCACCGCCGCCACCGCCACGGCCCAAGGTGTGCGCCTCCGGGAGCGGAGCGCCTAGCCCGGCCAAGCACGCTGCGCGCACCGAGTCCCCCCCGCCCCAGCCCCGGCCGAGCAGGGGACGGCTCAGGAGGAAGGAAGAGGCAGCGGCAGCGGCCGCGGCGGCGGCGGCAGCAGCAGCAGCAGCAGCAATGAAGGCGGCCGCGGGACTCCCCGCCCCCCGCGCGCCGCGGCACGTGCTCGCCGGGGGACTCCCCCGCCCGGGAGGGCGCGCACGTGCGGTCCCGCCGAGGCTGGCCGCTAGGCCCGGGACCGCGCAAGAGCGGAGTTCCCGGGTAGGGAGCGATGCGCGCGCGGGCCGGCCGGGCTTTGCACCTGCAGCGCCTCCTTGGACCTCGCGGAGGGGCCCCTCCGGAGACGCGGCTGTCCCCGCGGGCTGGCCCGTCCCTGCCCTCCGGCGGGGCCCGAAGACCGAGCTGTCGAGGCGGGGCGGGGCGGGGCGCGGACCTCCCCAGCTAGGCCCTTGGCCCAGCTGCCTGGGTGTCCCCACTTCCTGCCACTCCCTGCGTGCTCGGGACAGCCCCACGCTCGCTGGCAGCCCCGAGCCCGACCGACCCCTTTTCTCCTCCTCGGCTGCTGCTCAGTCAAGCCGAGGCAGGACAATAGGGGACATCGCGCGTTTGTGTACCGAGTCAGCCTGGCCGGCAAGAAGGGGGTGCCCGGAGGCAGAGACTGAGAGCCCGCTGCATGGCATCCGCGTGAGGTTCACAACCGAGCGCCCTAACCCCGAACGACCCCAGGGCCCTGCCGTCACCAGCCTCCCTGGCGCGGCGCTCAGGCTCTTTAGCATCTAAAACAAAGACTAATTCGAGACCCCCAGCCTGCCCTGCTTCCCAGAGTAGAGGGACGCGGCACGTAGGGGAGAGGAACCCAGACTCCGGATGGGCCCAAGTCGCTACTGAGGCCTAAAGCTCGCAGGCACTTTGAAAAAGTCACCCTGGGCTGTCTTCCAGGTAGGGGGTAAGGGACAAGACACAAGAGTATTTCCAACTTGCCAAACTGTCCATTTCTCCTGCTGTTTCCCTACCACCCCTCACCTGTTGTTACTGGCCAAGTTGAAATTCCAGGTTAGATTAATTCAGCTCCACCCATCTGGTCTGAGTGCCAGGCTAGAGTGCTCACAGTTGCCTTCCACCTACCGGGGTTGCTGTGGAGAAGGTCTGTACCCTCCCTACGCACGGGCAAGTCCTGGCAGAAACAGCCATGGGGTGGACTAGCCTGACCAGTTTGGGCGGTGCTCACCCAGCCAGGTACCTGGCAGGCGTCCTCATCGGCGAAGCTAACAGCTCAGCCAGAACTGGAAAAAGAGCATTCGGCCGACTGTGTGTGTGGTGGGGGTGGGGGTGGTAACTGATCTCAAACAGCGCCCGCTGTCCAGAAAGCCCTAGGCAGTTAGCTGAAACAGCCAGAGTTGTCTGGGACTTCCCTCTGGCACGCTGGATATTTGACAACTTGTTCCGCAGGCCAGCTTGTCAGCTGGGCGGGTGGTGAACATGGCTGCAACACCTACTTCCTACTGTGGCCTTCGGAAGGACCCAAGAGTTTCTGCTCAGGGAAGTTAAGAGTAGAAACAAGATGGAGAAGTGGTGGACTTGGCAGATACGCACACACATACGCGCGCGCGCGCGCACACACGTACTTACAGGCATGCACACAAACAAAAAATAGGTGACTGTTTAAAAACTTTTAGCCGGGCGGTGGTGGCGCACGCCTTTAATCCCAGCACTCGGGAGGCAGAGCCAGGCGGATCTCTGTGAGTTCGAGGCCAGCCTGGGCTACCAAGTGAGTTCCAGGAAAGGCGCAAAACTACACAGAGAAACCCTGCCTCGAAAAACTGGAAAAAAAAAACAAAAAACAAATAAAAACTTTTAATGTCTCTTAAGTTACACTCACGCCGATTATGCGATTGCCATCCTCCTTTCACCTGCCTATTTGATAGATGAAGTGTGAGATGAAGAAAATAGCTTAGGATCGGGGAATTGTGGCTTCCAGATCTGACTCCACCATCAGCCAGTGATGCAACCTTGCACTGGGTACATACCATCCTCAAGAGAATCCAAATAAAGTACTTATTATCGGGTTCACTGAGAGACAAATGCTTTTGGTTTTTTGTTTGTTGTTTGTTTTCAAGACAGGGTTTCTCTTTGTAGCCCTGGCTGTCCTGGAACTCACTCTGTAGACCAGGCTGGCCTCAAACTCAGAGATCCGCCTGCCTCTGCCTCTCGAGTGCTGGGATTAACGGTGTGCGTGACCACACCTGGCTCCACAAATGGTTCTTATTGTTAATAGAGCAACCTTGTGAATTAAGTAGTGTCATCCAGCTACTATGGTGTGGATTCTAAAGCAGAGCCCAGCAACCTCTCATTTGCCTTGGTAATTGGTGGCAGCAATTAACCAATTTATTCCACACCTTTCATCTACCGCTTTGGCTTAGATAACCTGATGGGAAGCTGGTGTGTGTTCACCAGGATAGAATACGGGGATGCCTGTGGCCAAGTGTGTGGAGGGAGCAGATGAGGCCTGGTTATCCAGTTCAGAAGCAGACCTCAGGTGCAGAGGTGCTCAGGGGTGGGGACAGGGAGAGTGAGGAGAGAGATGTCAGAAGGAGCCTTGGGGCACTTCAGCTCAAGAGCGGATTGAGCCACCCGAAAGGAAGGAATGAGGTCTGGCAGGACAGCTACCTGGCAACCCTTCTCAATCGCTCCTCTTTCCGGAACTTTCAATCTCAGTTCTGTGGCTTCACCCCTGCTACCCTGTGTCAAGAAGTTCTTCCCTGGAGAGAAATAGAAGTTTACCCTTTCCTCCTAAGGCTCCAACAACAAACCAAAATACAGTTACAGCAAGGTTTACACTGGGACCCCACGAGTGTGTTGGACTTACAGAACGTTGTGGAGGGGTTCCTAGTCGGAACATGAGTCTCGCTAAAACAGCAGTTACACTTCGATCAACAGGAATGACTCCCGAAACAGTCGAACAAACGGAGAGAGACCCTCGCTTAACCTCACCAGTTTATATATCCTCTAACACCTCCCACTTGCAATTAGGGCAGAATTGAGTCCGGCCAGCCGGGAGGAGGGGCTTGAAGCTCAGGTGAGGGGCCAATAACCCCCACCCCCAACTTCTCTGAGGAAATGTTGACAGGCACTAAGCTGGATCTCCATGGGCTCTTGCAAACAGGCACAGCTCATCTGATGCAAACAGTCACTTTTTACTCAGAGGACTGAATTCAACAACATACCTCCTCCACCTTCGAGATTCTTGAAAGCCCTTCAGGTCTGGGCATAAACGCCAGTTCTTCCAAGAAGGTTCCAGTAACTCAGATGCCAGGGTTCCTCCCACTCTTCACCCATAGTCCCTCCAGAGAACAGTTATCAGTGTTCTGTTTGCATATTTTCTTTCCCGCTTTCGAGGGCCAGGACCACACTGTTCTTTCTCCTTGTCCCCTCAGACCTAGCACCAGATCAGCAAGAAACGGGTCAATTGTGCCAACCAACGAAGTATCCCCAAACCACTAGCCTTCCAAGTGTCTTCCCTGACTAGTGTCCAGCCTGCCTAAATTCTTCAGGGGTGCCTCAAATGAAGTCCAAAACGCTTAGGTCTCTGCCTTGAGGTTTCCAGCCTTCTGTGCTGTGGCCTTATTCTCATGCTGCTCAGGCCAGATGAGCAGCCGAGGAAGGGTGAGGAGGAACCAAGGCTCTGTGTGGAGCTTTTTGATAATTGCAGTCCAGGGGCTGCAGCATCACTATCTCCTGGAAACTTGGAGAAGTCATCCTCCAGTTTACCCTAACCTACTCCATCAGAAACCCTTCCAGTCTGGCCCAGCAATCTTTTAAAAAACCTTTCACTTGTCAAGTTTTTTTTTTTTTAATATGTATTTCCTTATTGTGTGTGTTATATGTGTGGGCACACACATGCCACAAATGTGGGTGTGGAGGTCAGAGGACAATTTGTGAGAGTCCGTTCTCTGCTTCTACCTTGTAAGCCCTGGGCATTGAACTCAGGTCATCGGGCTTGGTGGCAAGCACCTTCACCTGCTGAGCCATATTGGCAGCCTCACTGATGACAAGTTTAAGAAGCCCTGGACTAGAGGAAGCAGCTGGGAAAGCAAGTTCAGCACCTGGCAGAGGTCAGGGTCTGGCCCTAAGGTGCTTAGGAGAGAGTATCAGGTCTGCCCCCTTGTGAGCCGGCCTGGCTGGCCCACACCTCAACTGAGGTCGGAGTCTCCTGTAAGAATGTGTGCTCAGGAGAAGAGAGGTCGGTCAGAGCCCTGCTGCAGCTGCCATGCAGGCTGGACCCGGACAGGGACGCCCCTTGCCAGACAAAGAAGCTTTAAGGACTACGAGGACTATAGGGCGATTTCTGGGTTTGGGCTGAACAGGAAGCGGAGCTTCAGCTCCACTGATGAAGTTGATTCAGGAGCGCAGCAGGAGGGACAGGCACCATAACTGGAGGTGTGTGCCTGCTTGGTCAAGAAGGGGGTGGGGGTGGCATACGGCTCAACAGGAAAAGGCACTTGATGTCCAAGTTTGATCCCCAGAACTCCCATGAGGGGAGAGGAAGGAACTGACCCCACAGAGTAGACCTCTGACTTCCACGTGTGCAAATGGCATGGGCCTCAATAAAAAAACAACTGTCAAAACTAAAAAGAAATGACTGGAGCTGATCAGAGAACCAGTACTGCTGGGATTGCTCAACCTGCAAATACGTACTGTGACTAGCCGTGGAAGAGACTCCCACACCGTGCCTTCAGCTAAGTTATGCGTCTGATTGGTGAACAGGACCCTGGGCTTGCTCCGTTTCACCTTCTTTTTTTTTTTTTTTTTTTTTCTTCCTAATGTCGATTCTGAGAATTCAACTCAGGACCCCAGGTTTGCATATCAAGTACCTTTACCCACTGTGACATCTCATAGGCCCAGCTTGTGTGGTTTTCAAGACTGGAGATGTTGGGAAACGTACTGCATTTTGGATGTTACTTCTTTAGTCATATATTTGGTTAGGGGGGACATGGTTTTTTTTTTGTTTTTGTTTGAAATATTTGTTTATTGTTATGAGTATTTTGCCTGCATGTAAATATGTGCACAGTGTGTGTGGCTGGTGCCCGAGGAGATTGGAAGGGAGCATCAGATCCCCTGGAGCTGGGTTATAGACCATTGTGAGCCACCATGTGGGTGCTGGGAATCAAATCCTGGTCCTCTGCAAGAGCAGCCCCTAGTCATGTATTTGTTAAGCAAACAAACAAACCCAAACTATAATCAGTTGGCATTTGCATGGAGCTTTCCCATTTCAAGTCATTTCTGAAGACATTGTTCTGTGTGTAGAGTGGTTCAGACAGAAATCACGAAAATGTTACTTTCCTCTTCGTATGGCATTGCACTTTTTATTGTTTTAGAGATAAAGTTTCTGGGGTTCAAAGGAGTAATAGGTCCAAAGTCATTTGATTACTGAGTAACAGGAACTACTCTACAATCCAACTCCCACTAATTGCACTAGGGCTGACATGGCCCCAAGAATGGCTAGCGAAGAAAGGTGAATTCACTGGTGGGTTTTATGGGTCATGGGGTGTGTGTGAGATTCACTGGTGGGTTCTAGGGATCATGGGATGTGTGTGAGATTCACCGGTGGGTTCTATGGGGTCATGGGATGTGTGTGAGATTCACTGGTGGGTTTTATGGGGTCATGGGATGTGTGTGAGATTCACTGGTGGGTTTTATGGGGTCATGGGATGTGTGTGAGATTCACTGGTGGGGTCTATGGGATCATGGGATATGTGTGAGATTCACTGGTGAGTTCTCTGGGATCAGGGGGTATGTGTGAAGTTCTAGACTATGCTTTTGCTTTGTGAGTTTCTTTTTCAAAAATCCTTTTAAAAGATTTACCTATTTTTAGTTTATGTGTATGCATGAATGCTTCCATACATACATGTATCTGGTGCTTGAGAAGGTTAGAGGAGGGCCCCAGATGCCCCAGACCTGGAGTTACAGGCAGTTGTGGGCCACACTGTGGGTACTGGGAACCAAAGCCAGTTTCTGTGTAAGAGCAGCCAGTGCTCTTAATCACTGAGCCATCTCTCCAGCCCTGGCCTTTGTGTTTTATAACAAGTTTCGTGGCTTCGTTCTGAGTTTGAGTTGACTGGAATAGGCTGTGTTAATTGCAGGATAATGCATGGGTAAGGGCAAAGAAGTGAAACCACCTGGAAACCTTCAGTCTGAGGGGTCTGTGCTCGACTCAGAGGCCCAGGTTGACAAATGTTCAGCACGGATAAAGGCTTGGGTGCCTCCAAGTTTGGTTGACACAATCAGTTATGTTGCTAGTAGGAATCAGTTACATGATACTGGGTGGCAAACAGTCCCTGGATTTCAGTGATGTCACATGACAAAAATATGTCACTTGGGGGAAAAGATGGCTCTGTAAGTACAGTGTTTGCTGCTAGCCTGGGCCCTGACTTTGGATCCCCAGCACTCATGCAAAAATCCTGAGTACCCTAACACTGGGGACAGCAGAGACAAGGAGATCCCTGGGGGTTTGTGGCCAGCAAGCCCAGCCAAACAGTGAGCTTCAGACTCAGTGAGTGGTAACTGATGCACAGGGAAGGTGTGTGTGGTGGATGTGTGTAGAATTCCTTAGTGCAATTCATCTTGCCCCTTTCCAGGACACTGCTCCCTCCTGGGGATGCATAATTGAGATTCCCACTCTAATGGGCTATCATTCCTTACACTTGAACAGGCCCAGAGATTTGGACTTCAGGGAAAAAAATCTGGGTTAAGGGAAGCAGGGTGGAAGAGGTGAGTGGCCTACAGGGTAAGCTCAGTAGAAATTGACTTGTGGACAGAGAACCCAGCAAAAAAGGGCTCAGGGTATATGAGACACGAGGGTCTCCCCTGCTCAAACCTCTAAAACAATGTGGCATTGATAGAGGCATTTTCTGCCTCTGCCTTTACCTCCCACTCATCCCTTCTGGCTAAGCTCTGGTGACACTTCAGGAAGCCTTTGACAAGTCCTGAGACCAGGCCTAAGCACACCAGTCACACCATCCCAGAAGTGCCTGCCCCTGTCTTACCCACCGGGCTGTGGACAGGACCACACCGGAGCCAGCTGCCGGCAACTGGATGGAGGCTGCCTTAGGGTGAGATGTCAGGAAGGAAGTAGAGTGATCGGCTCAAAGGCTGGAGCAGACGTCCAGGTGAGAAAAAAAATGGGGTTGTGGAGAGGGTAGAAAAAAATCTGGAGAAAGGTTTAGAGAATGGAGAAAATCCAGAGAGAGGATGTCTGTCAGGGTAAACAAGGAGGTGGGAACAAGGGTCCAGAGGAGGAGAACGGTGGTGAACGAGGCTGGGTCAGTATGTCTGATTGGAGGTACCTGGGGGACATGCCCACAGACAGACCCAGGAAGTAACATGTACAGGGAGCTCACACCTATGCAGGGAGAGCAAACTGCCTGAGTCAGGTGCCATGAGCTGCTTCCGGGTAAACGTCAGCGTTGAACCCTCTAACAAGGTCTTAGAACTTTTGATCCACCTACCTCCACCTCCTGCATTTTGAAAGAAATTTATAAGAAAAAGTGTGTGTGTGTGTGTGTGTGTGTGTGTGTGTGTGAGAGAGAGAGAGAGAGAGAGAGAGAGAGAGAGAGAGAGAGAGAGAGGGAATGGCACAGAAAATATGTATCACATTAAAATGGTGAAATTCCTAACTACAGATCCTAGGAGTTCATTGGGTACAGTGAAAAGTATTTTAATTTTTATTGTGTGTGTGTGTGTGTGTGTGTGTGTGTGTGTGTGTGTCTGTCTGTCTGTCTGTCTGTCTGTCTGTAAATACAGGCACATGTGTGCCATGGTACATGAGTAGAGGTCAGAGAATGAATTTTGGGAGTCAATTCTTTTCTTCCACTGTGGGTTCTGGGACTCGGTTGAAGTCATCAGGCGAGCACTCTAACCTGCCTGCGTGTGAAAGGTCTTTACAGAGAACTCTTTGTCCCCGTGATCTGGTTTCCATGTTGTCCCTGTCCCATCTTCTGTAAGCAGGAGATTGTCTGTCTTGAGACTTGAACGTCACCTATCAATCAATCTTCTTATATTTGATATTCCCTTGAGCCACATTTGCAGGGGCTTCACAGTGCAGGAACACCAGTCCCAAGAGCCCCTAGAGGACCTATGTTTCCCATTCAGTTGTCATGCCTGTCTATGACATCACCCCTTCTCCCTATACATGCAGACGCTTCCCCTAGACACCGGAGTTCCCATTCTGGATCCTCGAGGTATTAGTTTGTGACTGTGTGAGGTTAAGTCACATCTTACTTCCCATCTGCCAAGATGGCACTAACGATAGACCTTTGCAGAGTGCCCACAGAAGCTACCCTATGCAAAAGCCCTGTCTCAGACCTTGCTCTTCCCACCCCAGCCTGTCTCTGCTCCTCTCACTCTGCGATTCCTTACCTCACAGACATGGATGGAAATGCCTTTGATTCTGACCTTTTGAGTATCTGCAGGGCAGTCCTCCACAGAGTCTGGGAGGCAATGCAGCCAGTCAGAAGTTAGTTTCAGATTCTTGCTTCTCAAAGTCTAGGCCATGAATTTGAAGCAGGAGTCCCACTGAGAGCTTCTAGCAGGGCAGTATCTCAGCAGGCCCCCAGAAGTGCCAGTCAGAAGCTGAACTAGATAGAAGATCTCCGGGGGGTTAGTGCCCATTCCACAGTGATGGACACCTTCGGGGGGGGGGGGGAGGTTAGTGCCCGTCCCACAGTGATGGAGACCTCCAGGGGGTTAGTGCCCACCCCACAGTGATGGAGACCTCCGGGGGGGTTAGTGCCCACCCCACAGTGATGGAGACCTTCGGGGGGTTAGTGCCCGCCCCACAGTGATGGAGACCTCCGGGGGGTTAGTGCCCACCCCACAGTGATGAAGACCTTGGGGGGGTTAGTGCCCGCCCCACAGTGATGGAGACCTTCGGGGGAGTTAGTGCCTGCCCCACAGTGATGGAGACCTTCGGGGGGGGGTTAGTGCCCACCCCACAGTGATGGAGACCTTCAGGGGGTTAGTGCCCGCCCCACAGTGATGGAGACCTTGGGGGGGGGTTAGTGCCCACCCCACAGTGATGGAGATGGAGATGCTACTAGTTGGACATCAGAGGAACACAGGCCTTCCTGGCTGAACTGGGAGGGAAGTTCCAAAAGTGCTCACACCAGTCATAGGTGCCACTCTAGCACTGTCCCTGGGGGAGGCCTTGTGTCCTATTACACTGTACCTTTCATGATCTGAGCCAGGGATGGAAGTCACCAGCCCATGTTGTCATGTCTACGCATATCTTCTGTAGGACTGGATTAATGGTGACAAGACTGGGCTATGACCCACGCCATTCCAGACTACAATACAATGTGAATTTTAATGTCACCTTGTGGAAAAACATAGAATTATTAATGAATCAAAATCTGCAAGACAGGAAGCGGGGTGTCAAAGACATGAAGACACCACAGGAGAAGTAAGAGATTGGCTACCACAAACAGCACCACACAGTGGGCCACAATGACAGCCCATCAGCAGGTCCTGCCCAAATCCACAGACCCACAAGGAACCTTAGAGCTGCTAGGAGGAAAAGGTGAAGAAAGCCTAGAAACAGCCTGTGGCCGCTTGGTGGAGAAGCTGCTGCTCACTTCTGTAGCAGATAATGCAGAGGAAGCCGAAAGGCTTCTGGGGCACAAGGAGGAGTCTGCCCTTGGCCAAGAGCCTTCTCTGGAAGCAAGCAGATTAATCGCTTTATGTGGGATACCAGAAGCTGGCTTCCTGTGGGCACTTCTTGGATGTGGGCAACCATGTCAACACAGGCAAAAACTTCAGGATTAGGGTTGTCACATGCTGCAAATAAAATATAAGATATTCAATTGAATTTGAACATCAGATAAAACACAAGTAATGTCTTTATATGGAGAGTATATCTATATCTAGTCAGTCACCCTGCTCAGGACAGTCTCTTGCTAAACCTGGAGTTCACTGATTGGCTAGAGTAGCCGGCCAGGCGAATCCCTGTGATCCTCCTGTCTCTGTCTCTCAGCACTGGCACTGGAATTCCAGGTGCACGCCCTCTGGGCCTTTTACAGGGGTGCTGTGGGTCCCAGCTCAGCTCAGGCTTGCAGGCCTGCCCAGCAAACACTTTCCCATTGACTCTCTCTCCAGCCCCCACCTTATTTTTAAATTTAGAACAGAAACAGAGTTGTTTTGTTAGTGTGGAGGTGGGGCAGTCTTTGGTACATTGTTGGCTTTGTTAAATGTTTTGCTCTACAAGGGTGGGACTATCCATGTGGTTTTACATTACTCTGAGTGTGATAGTTGAGGAACATATATTGTTAAAGTAGTGCTGTTTTGATCATTTGGAGCTGGGTTTCTGAGGAGACAAAACTGTTTCTTTGTCCAGAGCAACACAATCCTACTTAACCAGACAAATTGTTTCCATGTAAGCAGGCATTGACTCTGGGAGCCACAGAATAAAACCAGCTGGCTGTTTACCTTTGTAGATAATATTTCTAAATATACAATCAAATCCTACTTTACATCAACAGCCTAAATTAAAAGATAAAAGATTTGCCAAACAAATGAACAGGAAACAAACTATATACCTAACAGACAAGAAGGGAAAGAACAGCACAGAGGAAACACCAAGGACCAATGAAGGTGTAACTAATAAAATATAATAGCTGTATCATAGTCCAGTGCATTCATATTCCATAATTCTTCTACATTTTTCATTGTTCTTTCATATTGAACATTTAGGTTTCTAGGGGTTTGGGGTTATAAATAAATCTTCCATGAGGAATCATGTACCTAGATTTTTATGTACCACTTTCTTGGAAGTACAGGCATTTAGAGGATATAAAATAATTTAAAGTACTGCTAAGCATTGGTAACTCTCTTCCCAGAAGTATATACAAGTTTATGGTCTATCCAGGGAAAGAAAATGTTAGTGGGCGGTAGAGATAGAGACGGCTCAGCCGTTAGAGCGCAGACTGCTCTTACAGAGGACTTGAGTTCGATTCCCAGCACAGCTGGGACAGCTCACAATTACCTGTAACTCCAGCTCCAGGGGCTCTGACACCTTTCTATGATTTATGTAGACACCTGTACTCAAGTGCACCCCCACCCCCACACACAACTAAAATAATCTTTTTAAAAAGAAAAATATTTTTGAAAAACTTTGTATTTTCACTTTTTTGTGAGTTGTCACTTTTTTTTTTTTTTTTGGTTTTGGTTTTTCGAGACAGGGTTTCTCTGTGTAGCTTTGGAGGCTGTCCTGGAACTCACTCTGTAGCCCAGGCTGGCCTCGAACTCACAGAGATCTGCTTAGCCTCTGCCTCCTGAGTGCTGGGATTAAAGGCGCGCGCCACCACCGCCCGGCTAAGTTGTCACTTTTAATCCTACACATAACGGGGGATCAGTGAGATGCTCAGTGTGTAAAGGAGCTTGCTGCCCAGGCCTGGTAACTTGAGTTCCATCCCTGGAACCTATGTGAAGGTAGTAGGAGAGAACCAACTCTTCAAAGTTTTCCTTTGGCCTCCACATGTACTCCCACCCCCCATATCTTACACACACACACACACACACAAATAAATAAAAATAAATAAATAAATAAAAAACAAGATGGAAGGCGGGTGTGGAGGTACATGCTTTTGATCCCAGACTTGGGGAAGGGGGTTGGGGGCCAGAGGCAGGTAGATCTCTATGAGTTGAAGCTAGCCTGGTCTATCCAGGCCAGCCAGAGTTACATAGTGAGACCCTGTCCCAATAAATAAATAAATAAATAAATAATAAATAAATAAATGGATAGTGATTGAGGAAGACATCTGACAATGACCTCTGGCTTCTATACACGTGTGTGCACATGTGCATACACATGCATGTGAACACATGAACAATGCATACACACACACACACACACACACACACACACACAATGACAGATGGAGCATCAGTGCCTTTAAATAGTCCCTCAAAAAAGGAAGCAAATTCTGATTGGTCTAATAGAGTGGCTGAGATTTCACACACGGAACTTACCAGAACCCCAATGCACAGGCTCCATCCCCAGATTCTGGTTGAAAGGACTAGACTGCTCCACCCGATGGTGTTCTTGTTACATTCAGTCCCGTTCTGAGCTTAGGGGACAGTCTCTCGGGTCAGCCAGGCTGGAAACCTCTGGGAGCGGCTGCCAGTTGTGGTGGGCATGTAGGCCTTTGAGGTCTGGGCTTTCCAGCTCGACTAGGTACGTTGTGGTCTCTGGCTATGTGTTTTAGATGACCTGCCTAACTGATCCTCTGTTTGTGCGTCTACAAAATGGGAAGGTTTAACGTCTACTGCAAAAGCTGTCATTAAAGGAGAACATAAATGAAAGTATTAATGTCACAGAAAGCATATAGAATATTCTTGTCAGAGTCGGAACCTGAAGGGCAGCAATTCTCTCTAATCAATGGAATAACCTTGGCAACACGGGGACTCAGGCAACCACGGGTTCTTCCTAAGCGCTGTCAGTCTTGTACCTTCATTTAACTTGGAGTTCCTTGCAGGTACTGTCACACACATGGGAGCCTGGGGCAGTCCTCGCCAGAGGGCTTGTGGCAGTTGACAAGAGCCAACAGATCTGGGTTGGGTGAGGTCATTTGGTCATTCCTGCTTTGAAAAATGGCTGGCTTCCAGGAGCCAAAACTGGTTCTCATGAAAATGTGCTTTTGCATTTTAAACAAGCCCTCAAATAAATATTCTTATCTAAGTCAGGTCCTTGGGAGAGTGTCTTACCATAGTTCAAGATCTATCAGGAATTCCTCTTTTGAGATTGCTTCTGTCTAAACTACATTATTCTGAATATTCCCAATCAGTCATTTTATTCTCTATCCTTTGAAAGAGAGCTTAATTTTAGAAAGCAGTCAAAAATAATTTTGAGAGACACGAGAGAAGAAAGTATAGTCAAGCATAGGTAAGACATTTATTTTTAAGTAAAGATGTCACTTGTGACATTCATGTGTCCTGCTACTCATCAGACTCCGATGCCCAGCATGCAGCCACTTGACATATCCCTGTTGAATGGTAAACACAGCCCAACTCTACAGGGACCCACAGAAGGGCTCCAAAGGAACCTTGAAAAGACTTCTGGGCAACAGCAGCCTCTTTGGGACTAATAAATCCTAGTTAATATGCTAGTTAGAAATTTGCTATTTCTACACATATGATCAAGGAGAAAACCATAGCAATTCTTTACTCATTAGTGAGGCTAAGCCTGGATTGTCTCCAAAAGCACACACTAATCATTGGCACTGGACAAAAGCAGACATTCTGGGATGTTCATGTTGACAGCCCACAGAACATCCAAGCATGGAATCCTTAGTAAAGACAATGCCTAAGTAACCCCTTCTTGTAGGAAGACTACAGGACACTAGCATTAGCCCAGACTCTTGCAGAAGACTGAGGTGTATGCATGCATCCACACCTTCATGCATCTCAGTGTTTGGAGTTAAGCAGCTCACAGGATGGAGTACACTGGCTGCCCATCAAGCCCCTGGGTGGTCCTGGTTTTAAAACTTTTCCTTAGCCGGTAAATGGTGGCACACGCCTTTAATCCCAGCACTCAGGAAGTAGAGGCAGGTGGATCTCTGTAAGTTTGAAGCCAGCCTGGTCTACAGAGTGAGTTCCAGGACAGCCAGGACTGTTATGCAGAGAAATCCCATCTTAAAAAACAAAAACAAAACAAAAATCCTTTTTTAAAAAAAGTTTTAAAAAATGTGTTTGTGTGTACCACATACATGCCTGGTGCCCTCAGAGGTCAAAAGAGGTGCACTAGATCCCTTGGAACTGGGGTTCTGCATGGTTGTAAGCCACCATGTGTGTGCTGGGAATTAAATCTAGGTCCTCTGCAAGAGCAAAAAGTGCTTTTAGCTGCTGAGCCATGTCTCCAACCCCACTGGGGAAAACTCCTTACAAGCCACCCCTTGGTCTTTGCTTCTTTATGTGTCTGCTTACCTGGTTGGTACCTTAAAGACTTATACTCTGGACTGAGAAGAGGCACAGAGTGAGGGGCAGAGTCCCTGCTGGTGAACACTAGGAAAAGCAAGGGTCTACAGATGGAACAAAAAGCCTTTTGGAGTAACAGAATCCCAGCTTTAAAAGACAAAAAAAAATAAAAAAATAAAAAAATCTCCAGCTTAAACCCAACTGCTCCTGGCTATGGAACCAGTCCCAGCACACACAGGTCATCTGAGGGCACACTCAGGGCAGCCAGCCAGCCACTAGGCGGGAAGGAAGCTGCAGTGAATGCTGGCCTCCTCACCCAGCCCTCCACCTTCTGAGCAAGTCCAATACCCACCCCTTTGCGAGGTAGACCAAGGGACCTCACGGGCTCCTTCTAGACTGAGCCGTCTGCTCTGGCCTCGGACATAACCTGCACAGCGCTGCCAGGGGCAGCAGACTAGGGTGCAGCAGTTTACAAGTGGCCAGCCATGGCCTCCAGCAAAGCACTAACGAAAATATCAGAATGGCCCTGTTTTCCAGCTTCATGGTTTCCTGCTCCAGGACATCTGGGCCTTTCCTTAGGTCCCCGCCCTTTTCATGCTTTATATTGCAAACCTGCACCCCAAGTCTTGTTTTATTTTTATTTATTTTGAGATTTATTTTTATGTGTATGTGGTGTTTGGCCTGCACATATGTCTGTGCATGAAGTGTGTGCAGTACAGTGCTCCCAGAGGCTAGCAGCAAGCATTGGGTCCATCAGACCTGGAGTTGCAGGTGGTTGTGAGCCACCATGTGGATGCTGGGAACTGAATGTGGAGCCTTCACAAGAGCAGCTAGTGCTCCTCACCACTGAGCTGTCTCTTCAGTCCCCAAACTCTTTGGTTAAAAAAAAAAAAAAAAAAAAAAAAAGCTTATCTTATGTGTGTGCCCTCTCTCATGAATGTGGGGGTGGGGTGCAAGAGTGAAGTTCAGAAGAAGAAGAAGACAGCTTGCAGAGACTGGTTCTCTTCTTCCACTCTGTGGGTCCTAGGAATCAAACTCAGGTCATCAGGTTTGGTGGCACGCACCTTTTCCCAATGAGCCGTCACACCGGTCTGCATCTTTTCTGTGAAAATCCTGCTACCCAGCTCAAATGCCATCTGACACAAGGAGGAGCTCTTATTTGGGTCTTCTGTGTTTCTCGTTAAGGGATGAGCTGTCTGCCCCATCAGGACCACAGTGTCCCTCCTTGTTATTGTCTGCTTCACCCATGTCACTCACTCACTTGGCCTGAGATGGCCTCCCATTACCCGTCCACCTATCCCTCACCTCACTCTAGAGGCTTGCGTAGAGGGAGTCTCTAAGAACTGTTAAACTCTCTCTGACTCTCTGTTGTAGAGTATTATTTTAAGGTGTGTTACTTTTGTTTATGTTGCATTTGTTTAACTCTGTAATGCTGTGTTACTTTGCCTGTCTAAAACACCTGATGGTCTAATAAAGAGCTGAACAGCCAATAGCGACGCAGGAGAAAGGATAGGCGGGGCTAGCAGGGAGAGAGAATATATAGAAGGAGAAATCTGGGAGGAGAAGAAAGATCAAGGAATGAGAAAGGAAGGAGGAGGATGCTAGGGGTCAGCCACCCAGCCACACAGCCAGCCATGGAGTAAGAGTGAAAGTAAGATTACAGAAGTAAGAAAAGGAAAAAGCTCAGAGGTAAAAGATAGATGGGATAATTTAAGTTAAGGAAAGCTGCCAAGAAACAAGCCAAGCTAAGGCCGGGCATTTATAAATAAGAATAAGCCTGCTTGTGTACATTTATTTGGGAGCTGGGTGGTGGAATCCCCAAAAGACCAAAGAGCAAAGAGTAAAGAGTGAAAAACCAACAACTCTCTGTCCACCCACGCCTATCAACTCCATTTATTGTCTGGGGTTTTGTAATCTTTGGAGCCGCCTTGTGAAGTTACTTTGCTTGCAGCTTTAAGAAAACAGCAGCTCAGACTAAAGAACCAGCCAGGATTTGCACTCAGGTTTATGTTGCTTAAACCCAAGTCCTCCATCTACTCCATGCTACTTCCTCAATTGTAAAGCCAGTGTTGGAGCATGAGATGGCATAGACTTTGAAGACAGTCTTAGTTTATAAAGCAAGAAACTTAAAATAGAGAGGTCCAAGGACTTTCCTAAGGATACCCCCTTTACCTGGTTTCTCATGCCAGCTACCACCATGTATAGAGGTTCCCCACTATGGGGCAACATTTGCTGGAGATCCTCAGTTGTACGCAACCTGACATCCAAGTGCACTGCAAGCAGGACTCCAAATCAGACATGAGAGAACACTGCATGAACACCACCCCCAAGACATACCAGCTTAGTTGTACAGGATAGTCCAGTTCGGGACAACAGTGGCTTACAAGTTTTTGTCTTTCTCATATAAAAGAATTTTAGGGCTGGGTAGGGAGCGCTGGGTTGATGCTGCATTTCTCCAGGGTCGGGGCCCAGGCTGTTCCCTGTAGCACGAATCTTAAAAGGTCTTATTAATATAAACAAACCCGGGAGCCAGGTATTGGGGTGAATTCTGAAAGATCAGAGAAGCAGAAAAAGCCACAGTTAACCTCACCTCAACAATTCCCCATCGGATCATATTTCCTCAAACTGGAAGCCTCTGAGTCCTCATCCAGAATGGATCTCAGCTGAACTGCTGCTAAAAGCTAAAAGCTTAAAAAGACCTCTAGTTCCTGATCCTATGCCTTATATACCTTTCTGTTTCCTGCCATCACTTGCTGGGATTAAAGGCGTGTGTCTTTCCCAAGCAAGACATGAGATCTCAAATCCTGGGATTAAAGGCGTGTGTCACCATGCCTGGCTTCTATGTCTGTCTAGTGGCTGTTCTGTTCTCTGACCCCAGATAAGTTTATTGGGGTGCACAATATATCAACCACAGTTCCCATCTTCTGCAGTCTGCACCTTATGAGGTACTTCATGTTCTAAAGTTGCTCCCCCAGGGTCAGTGGGGATGGGGGTGTCCGGGAGTCGAATCACAGGTTCATTTCTTTTTTTCTGTTCTCTTCTCTTTCCCTTCTTTCTTCTTTGAGGGCAGGATCTCATGTAGCCCAGGCTGGCCTCCAACTCACTATGCTGCTGAGGATGACCTTGAACTGATTCTCCTGCCTCCACCTCCTGAGTGCTGGGACTACAGACATGCCCTACCACACCGGGCAGTATTCCATGCAGGGGCTGGACCTGGGACCTTGTGCATGCTAGGCAAGCACTCTATCATCTGAGCTCCATCCCAAGTCCCCAGTGTTCACTTCTGTTCATCTTCTATCTCTGCCATGTGCTCTAAGGATCTCAGTTACACGGTCTAACCTAGAGTCTGCTCACAGCCTTGGATAGCAGGCCCCTAGCATGCTGCTGACAGCAGAAAGAGGTACTAGCCAGAGGCTATTGCATTGTTTACTGCAAGAGGCCCTTCTGCCTACTTCTCCTTTTCTCCTTCCCTTCTTTCCCTTTGCCCAGGGCTTCCTGGATTAGTCACTTCCGTGGTGGGCTAAGTACTGGAGCTACAAACAGGAGCTGCCTGTGGTGGCTCATGCCTAATCCCCACAGAGGATCAAGCTTAGCAGACGGCAGTTCTTTGAGTTCAAGGCCAGTCAGATCTACAAAGTGAGACCCTGTCTCAAAACAAAAAACAAAATGTCTTCTAGGGGCTGGAGAGATGGTTCAATGGTTAAGAACGTGTGCTGCTCTTCAAGAGAACAGAGGTTCCATTCCCACCACTCTACCAGCTCACAACTGTCTGTAACACTAGTCCTGTGTGTGTGTGTGTGTGTGTGTGTGTGTGTGTGTGTCGGGGGATGGGGTTGGGGGGTAGTGGTGGGTCTGACCCTCTTCTGGCCTCCAAGGGCACTGAAGACACTTGGTACACAGACATGCATACAGGCAAAATATCTGTACACATAAAATACAAATGTTTGTGATATATTTTGTGTGCTAATTTTAAGATGTGAGGAAAGAGCTCTTAATGGAATCATAAGATAAATGTATTTGACAGTTATACAAAGCAGAGCACCTGGGCCAGCTGGGGTGGGAGTGGGCCAAGGCATCTGAAGACCCTCTGCTGTAACGGTAGGCTTGGAGGTGGAAGGGCAAGCCAGGGGAGTGAGTAACATCAGCAACTGCAACCCAAGCAGCAGGCACATAGCAGGACAGGAAGGCCTTGATGAACCTGCTCAGGTACCCTGGGCCCAGGGGTGTGTTCTGGACACCCCCACAAGGTCAGGTATGTGGTTGCCCTATGAAATTGGGATTTGAAAGTCACAGGAAGGGGGAAGAGTCTGGGTGGGAATGAGGTTCAGGAGAGCAGTATGAGACTCAGGAAGATGGGAAGAGGCAGCTGACTGCCTGGAGGGTGGGGTGAGTGACAGGGGGGCTGGAGGCTGCAAGCCTTCCGGCTAGAAAGGCCACAGGGATGAGTGACCACAGGCACCAGAGTACACGGCCTGCTCTCACCCACCCAGCACTCTCTTCCTTGAGCCCTGGAGTAGGACATGCCCTATACTGTCTGTCTTTCTGCACTGTAGGGTATGCACACAGGCCCAAGTCATTTTAGCCCTAGTCAATCACACAGGAACAGTCTGTATATAGATGCTCTAAGCCAAACCAACCAAATCAACAAATGTCACCCAAGGCCAGGGCACGGTGGCTCATACATATATAGTGCCAGCACTTGGAAGATCTGAGGCAATGGATTGCTGTGAGTTCAAAGTCAGCCTGGGCTATACCAAGGGCTCCAGACCAGTGAGACCCTCTGTGACACCTTTGGAGGCTAGGGTAGGTGAATCACAAGTTTGAGGCCTGCCTGGGCTATGTAGTAAGCCCCTGTCTCAAAACATACATACATAGGAGTCCCCTCAGCTCACCAGTTCCCAGGAGAGGCTTTGGCTCTGTCATGGCTATCTCCCATCCCTTTGGAGAAGCAGTGAATGAATCCCCTTCCTGTTTTGGTGGGACAGACTCTCTTGGTTGGAGTGTTTCTCCTAAAGTCTCACTAGATGCAGGGAGAGCATTCTCTCAATAGATATACTGGGTCCTTGAAAGCACTGGGCCCCGAAACTTACAGCTCACAATAACTGGCTTCTGTTTGCAGTCAAAGACTCTGGGTAATTCTTGTGGGGCCAAGGCACATGCAGAAACGAGGAGAGAACAAATTTGGTTGACAGGACAAAAGTACAGTCACTAAAACCACAGCAGAGGCTTCTTCATAGGTGAGGAGCCAGGTGGTCAAAATTTTGTAGGAGGCATTACTTTAAAATAAGTATGTAGTTTTTAAAAACCCATGTGTACATGTCTATGTGAGTTTATGGCAACATCAGAAAAAAATACATGATGACTCAGAAGAAAGACAAGTGAGACATAGATAGACCCAGGGATACAAATACTTCAACTGAGGAGAGGAAAGGGAGCCAGGCCAGTAGGCAGAGAGTGGGGAGCACTAAGTGGTGGAGAGGATAAAGGTCCAAGAAGAAAGTGAACCAGAGAAGGGTGAGGTAGTCCTTACTCGACACTGCAAGTTACTCCCTGCTGTTTTCTCCGGGATCATGGCGTTTTCATAGCACAGCCTCCCTCACCCGAAGCTCCCCCCTTTCCCTTCCAATGTCTGAGAATTTTCATGACCTTGATCCACATTAGAAACAGTTCCAGAGCGGTCTGCTTCACATCACAATCTGCAAAGAAGCACCACTATTTTTATGTGCTACTCTCTTGCCTGAGAGCTGGTCCAAACCTGGGCTGAGAAGAGCTACCAGGCTACCCCAGTGCTGGGCAGGGACCATTTTAGGGAAACCACTTAAGAGATGCTCAGTCTCAGTGTGACTTCCCCTCCACAGAGCCCCCACCCCACCCCATTATTATTGCTGTTTTGGGATTGAGACAAGGTCTCATGTACATGTTGTACTCTAGGCTGGCCTCAAGTTCACTGTATAGTAGAGGATGGCCTCAACTCCTGATCCTCCTGCCTCCATCTGCCAAGTGCTGGAATTACAGGTGTGTGCTACCATGTCCTACTTCCTAATCCCTGTCTCTACCAGCTCCTGACCTCCTGTAGTAATGAAGGTTCATAATTATTGATCCTCATTAAAGCATCTAGTTCCACAGATGTGCTCAGCTACCAATTTGGAAAAATGTCTAATTATTTTACATAGGTTAGACTGTTGGTAGCTCTCATATATATGATTTTAATGATTTGTATATATATTTTAATATATATATATAACTTAATATATATGATTTTATTTTAGAACATGTTTCATGAAGCCCAGGCTAGACTCAAGGTTTGATTTTCTGTCTCTACCTCTCAGGTGCTGGGATTACAGATATGTGCCACCACACTCTGCTTGATATTTACAGTCTAAAAGGCAACACTTGCAAATGGAAAGAAATGTTGAATTATTATTACACCAAGACTTAAGATTGAAAAAGTCAGAGAGAAGACTGTTTTATTGGTGTTTGTTTTTGAGATGAGGTCTCACTGTGT
The DNA here is from genome assembly GCF_949786415.1 of Peromyscus eremicus. NCBI lineage: Eukaryota > Metazoa > Chordata > Mammalia > Rodentia > Cricetidae > Peromyscus > Peromyscus eremicus. The sequence goes on from NC_081418.1 coordinate 95,392,829, forward strand.
ATTCCTATCTACCCTGGATCCCACCATGTACACCAAACTACCCTCTCTGCCTCCCAAGTGCTGGGATTAAAGGTGTGAACCACCAATCTTGGCTGAGGATTGGATTTTTTATTTAAAAAAAATTTTTTTATGAGTGTTTTGCTTGTGTGTACATCTGTTCACCACATGCATGCCTGGTGACCACAGAGGTCAACAGAGGGTGTCAGATCCCCTGGAGCTAGAGTTACAGGCAGCTGTGAGCTGCCAGATGTGGGAAGTAGAGCTCAGGTCTTCGGAAGAACAGGAAGTACTTTAAGTGCTGAGCGATCTCTCCAGCACTGTCCCCTTCCACCCCAGGAGGGTTGCCGGGTTTTTTCCCCGAGACAGGTTCTCACTAGGTAGCCCAGGCTTGCCTTGAACTCAAGAGAGCCACCTGCTTCTGTCTCCCAAGTATTAGGATTAAAGGTGTATTTGAGCATGCCCAGCTCAGGAGTGCGTTCTTAAAACTATAAATTTACTTTCTACATCTCGCCTTAGCTTCCTCTTCGAGTGAGGGGCATGGCACCCCAACAGCCAACCCATTCTCTCTTCAGAAAAGTCCATTTCTCAGAGAGGCTGTCCAGGTCACTCTGGCTCTTTCCAACCTTCACAGGTCCTCACAGCACAGCTGCAGCTCTTCTGAAGTGCTGACCTCATGGGCACTTTTGTGTTTGGCCTCCATCAGATGACACTGTCTGCTTTGTCCCTCCACTGTTCTCCTGAGCACCTTCCATATGGCCGACACTCGGGGATCTCTGGTGATAGGTGAGGAGCCAGTGTGCCCACTCTAGTCTACAACTCATTTGCACTACAGTGGCTCCTGGAAATAGAAGTGGGGATTCAGTAGTTGGGTTCTTCAAGTTGAATGAATGAAATGTTGAGTTTTCATCTGTGGGCTTTCCAAAGCCTGAAGCAGCAACCCAAACCAAGATCAAGGGCAGTTTTCAACAAGGGTGCTAAGACAAGTCAACAGAGCAGGGAGGAGACTTCATTAGATGGTGTTGGGACAACCATAGGCTCATGTACAAGAACAAAACAAAACAACAACAAAAAACAAAGATGGGCCCTATCCTTAGATGCAAACTCACTCAGAATGGATCACAGGTCTGGAGAGAAGCTAAAACAGGAAGACAATAAAGACACAGGAGTCAATGTCTGTGAACCTACGTTACTTGGCCTTTTAGATAGAGCCACAAAAGCATAAATGACAAAAAGAAACAAGTGGGTTTCATCAAAACACAGGTTTGCTTGCTTCAATAGACACTACCAAAAATGTAATGCCAGTACTCAGGAGGCTTAAGGGATCAAAAGTTCAAGGCTATCCTTTGCTACACAGAGTTCAAGGTCAGCCTGGGCCCCATGAGAACTTGTCTCAAAAAGCAGGGGGTGGGTAGAGGAGCTGAAAGATGCCTTAGCAGCTTAGCTCCCTTGCTTCTCTTACAGAGGACTGGAGTCTGGGTTCCAGCACCAGGTCAGGCGGCTTACAACCACCTCTAACTCCAGTTCCAGAGGATCTGACGCCCTCTGTTGGCCTCCATAGGTACCTGTACTAATGTACACCCCTACCCCACCCCAGTCACACATCATTAAAAAGAAACCTCTTTTAAAAAAGGCAACAGAATGAGAAATAATTTTAAGTCATGCATGTATTTCTCTGATAAGAAACATATACCCCAAATACCAAAAGGACTCTCATAAGTCATTAAGAGGCTAAATCATTCAATTGAAAAGAGGGCAAGGGGTGTGAACAGACATTTCCCAAATAAGATACTAAGATGGTATGAAGCACAGAAGACACTTGGCCTCGTCAGCCCTCTAAGGCATGCTGTCACAAGCACAATGAGGCAGCACTCCATGGGCATGAGGCTGGCAACAATGCAAGTGGCAGATTCCCATGAGTGGATAAACAAAGTGTGTCACAGCCATAAAATAAAATGTTGCTTAGTCATAAAAAGGAAGTGTGGATGCATGCTACAATCTGGATGAACCTTTGAACATGATGCTGAGCAACAGAAGTGACTCACAGAAGACTACACACGGAGAATCTATTCACACAAGATTCATCATCAATCTCTACACAAAGAACGTGGATCTGTGGTAGCCCAGGGCTGGAGGCAGGAGACAACTCAGGGGGAAAGTGAGCTTTCTTCTTGGAGGATGAGAATGTTCTAGAATTTGGTTATACACCCTTCTGATTACATCAAACAACTCTGACTTGCACAATTTAAATGGACAAATTAATGTGCCTTATGTCATTGCTTTAGCTGTTAACTTGACACATATCTAGAGAAACCCTGAAGGAAGGATCTCAACTGAGTAATTGCCTTCATCAGACTGACCTGGGAGCATGCCAATGAAGCATTTTCTTGATTCCTCACTGATGTGGGAGGGCTCAGCTCACTGTGGGTCTGGGCTGTGGAAGAAAGCTAACTGACTGTGAGCCCCCAGCCAGCCCCCAGCCAGCAGCATCCCTCTGCTGTTTCTGCTTCAAGCTCCTGTCATGGCTTCCCTTGATGATGGTTGTTTTTGGTCATGGTTTATTGCAGCAACAAAAAGCAAATGTTTTCTCAACGAGGGATAAAGAAATTGTTGGATGTGTTGTTGAAAACCTCATAGCCTTGTCTGTACGAAGTCCAACACTTTCTCAAGCCATAAAGGGTGGTAAAGATTTCTGTCTCCCAAGACACCAACTCCTGGGTCATGTGGTATCTTGTGTGCCTGCAGAACTGTAGAGGGCCCAAGTGCTCAAATCCTGACCTGAGCTTCTCACTATGGAGAACTTCAACTCTATTACATCCATGGGTTTTCCTTCCCTTGACAAATACACTTGGTGCTTAGAGCAGCAGCACCAAGAGACACTGTCTGCTGCTGTGAGCTTCATTCATTGCAAAGGTGCGCGGAGTGTAAGCAGGAGACAGACCAGGAGAGCCAAACCCTAAGTGTCCAAGGCTGTTCCCACCCTGCCTTCTGCGCAAACTCTTTAGCTCAGGACTGGGATGGACTCCCTCATCCCTTCTCCTCAGTACTAGGAACAGTGGATAGGAACTGCTAAAGAAGCTCTTGGGGTATGCACTGCTTCTGCATTCTGGGGTACACACTGGGCACCCACTTCACGCAAAGGCAGGGCTTGATTGGCTGGTGGCTCTGGGACAGTCCCTGCCCTGGATTATCAGGTATGTGATCACACAGGAGCAATTGGTGAAGAAAGACTAAGCCTTTTCTTAGGCGGAAACTGTATCTATTATGGAGTTGAGAACAGGCATCAATAGATATACCCTGAAATAAATGAACAAATGGATTAGAAAAACAACCTTAAGTCAGCTTTATTTTTAAAGTGCTTGAGATTTAAAAAAAACAAACAAACACAGCAGTACTGAAGACAGTGTGGGGATGCTTGAGGACCAAGTGGATGTGCATAGCAAGATGGATGGAAGGTCAACGTTTGCTAGCTTCAGAAAGTTGGAACCAGACCACAGCGAAGATGTCTAATTACTGCTTACAGGTTCCTTATAAAGGTGTTTACCTGCAGGGAAAGAAGATCTAATGTTACACTGCACAGTTTCAATACTCCCCTGCAGTGTATGCATCTCCAGTCTCATGAGCATTTATGAGGCGAGGAAATGTGAGCTGCCCAGGGTCAGAGAGCACCAAGTGGCAGCTGGGCACAGAACCCACGTCTTCCATGTCTCTCACTTTAGAGCACCTTAGAGGGGGGCGTCAGCTGGCCAGCAGACGCTGGAGTCAACTGGCTGATACTAACCCAGCACACTTGGAGCTGGGATTTTACTGTAACTTGCATAAAATCCCAGGGCTTTGAAGTGTGAAATGCAAGTGAAGTACAAAGCAAAGGCCAGACACAGAGAGGAGGAGAGGAGAGCACTGCACTGGGAACCACTGCCAAGGCCAGACACAGAGAACAAGAAGAGGAAAGCAGTGCACTGGGAACCACTGCAAAGGCCAGACACAGAGAGCAGGAGAGGAGAGCATTGCACTGGGAACCACTGCAAAGGCCAGACACAGAGAGCAGGAGAGGAAAGCAGTGCACTGGGAACCACTGCAAAGGATAGACACAGAGAGCAGGAGAGGAAAGCAGTGCACTGGGAACCACTGCAAAGGCCGAGGTTCTGCCCACCTGTCTCATGAGTTCTTCTTGTTTGGCAGCGTTTTCAGAGAAATCGTCACTGACGTTCAGCACCAGCACTGGCATGTGCTGCAGAGCTTCGAAGTGGAGCCTGGAGCAGCAAGACAGAAACGCCAGGGTAACATCATTTACCCACCACACTACCATCAGAACCTGACGCCTCTGCCTGTAGACAGTAGTTTTAAAAGAATTCAATGAAACTGCCTGCAAAGTGGAAGGCTGAGACTCTCTCTAGTCCTGAAACTGCTACTGAAGTCAGCACTCCAAACATTTGAAGTGAACACTCCAAGCCTGAAGGAGGACAGGCAGAAACTAAGAAGTCTATTCAAATGGACATTTTTCTAAAACATTTCAGCCCTCCATCCTGAGCCAATTGTGACAAGCATTCATCACAAGGCACAAACTAGGGAGGAGGAAGGAAAGGAAGGAGGGAGAGAATCTACCAGATGCCCCTTCGGGACGCATGGGTTGTATTTGACAGGACATCTCCTAGCTGACAGATGTTGGGCACTTCCCTCTGTGTCCTTACAGTCCTGGGCTGTGTGCTCAGCTTGTGCTCAGCATGGCGGTGGAGGCCTCTGTCTGCCGGTTACATACTCACTTGGTCGTCTTGTGAATAAACCAGTCTTCATGCTGACCATGCAGCTGTTCAAGATAGGCCAGTTCAATGCCTTTCTCTTCTTCTCTGGCCCTCTGGTACAGTCTTTCCAAACAAACCTAAAAGACAATCCCCCTGCTGTTACATTGCAGTCTTCCAGAGCCAAGCAACCCACAAAATATCTGTATGTCTTCTTTGGGTACCACAAGCCATGACCTTGCTTCTGCTGCCTTGTTCTCTTACTCAGAACACTGGTACAGTCTTGTTCACCTCTGCCTCAGACTGCTCTTCCTTGGAGCAGCCTCAGCTGGTTAACGGCAAACACATTCTCCCAGTCAGCCACACTGGGAACCACATCAAGAAGCCAGGAGATTCTAGCCTCTACTGGCTGTCCTCTCACCTCTGCCTTGGTGCTCATGCCTCTCATCTGGACATTCCAAGAGCCTTCTGCCTCTCTGTCTCCTGTGTGAATAAGATGTGCAGGTCCTGCAGTGTCAGTGGGCTGCCCATTCTCCGTCCTCCACCCACCCAGAGTTAGCGAGGCTGCTCTAAGGTAAGGCACATTAAGATTCTAGCAAAGGCCATCTCTCCTTCCAGGCTGTCCCTCACTCCAGCCTTCTACGTACTTGTATCTCCACTTAAAGTACTCTGTTCCATAGGTTCTTTGCCAGCTACAGACATAACCACAGGCTTTAAGAAGTTGTGAATTTGCCATCCTCTTGCCTCAGCATTCCAGGTGCCTGGCTCATGAGAGCCGTTCTACTTATAAGTGATAAGCAATTTGAAACATCTCTTTCATACTAGACCAAGCACTCACTCTGGAGCAGACATCTGCACAGGTCAAAGCTAACACCCAATGAAAGGAAACTTGAGTCCTGACACTAGCTCCTCTCTCCCTTCCCCTTTGGTAGAACTCTAGTCTGCTTCCACCTGCAGGTCTGAAGTTCTCTGCTTCTGAGACCTGTGTCTCCTTCACCCAGCGCAGAAGGCCACCCCTCCTACGTGTCCTCAACTTCCTCAGCTCCTCCCTGCTCACTGCTTCAGCCAGACTTGGCTCCTTCTTAAGGGACAGACCAGGCTCCTTCCCACCTCAAAACCTCTACTCCAAATGTTGGTTTTGCCTGAATTGCCCGTTCCTCTTTCTGCCTGGCCAAACATGTCAGCTGTCCTGAAGTATGGGCAGATTAACCCACTGACTCAGGACTCTCCAAACATGTCAGTATTCATGTCGGCTGTCCTGAAGTATGGGCAGATTAACCCACTGACTCAGGACTCTACAAACATGTTAGTATTCATGTCAGCTGTCCTGAAGTATGGGCAGATTAACCCGCTGACTCAGGACTCTCCAAACATGTCAGTATTCATGTCGGCTGTCCTGAAGTATGGGTATATTAACCCGCTGACTCAGGACTCTCCAAACATGTCAGTATTCATGTCGGCTGTCCTGAAGTATGGGCAGATTAACCCACTGACTCAGGACTCTCCCCCTTCCCTTAAGGAAATGAAAGCACGCAAACAACTCTTCTTTAGCGTCCCCGCCCCGGTTTAATTTTATTTCTCTGAGATAGTCCCAGATCTAGTCCAGGCTGACCTGGCATTCTGTTGTCCCTCTTTCCCAATAAACTCCTGACTTCCGCTACTCAGTTCACCTCACACACAACTACTGTGATATGCTTTCAGCAGCAGTTTATGCACACATACACTCTTCACTCCATCTTCTGAAATGTACAAAAGGCACGAGCTCTTCCTATTACAGGCTGCCCAATCGCCTCCTCAGAGATTAACCACACTACACTTCCACAAGCAAGCAGCTTCAGCTAAGTTACTTTATTTTCTCCTCTGAGAGAAAAATATTGTCTGAATTGGAGTAAATGAATATTAAAAACAATATAACCATGTTTTCAAATACACACAAGGACAGAACAATTCTCGCAAAAGCTATTTATAATTGTTCACGTATTGACTACAGACAACCATTGACACCAGCCTGGATCTATTAAAATCAGTTAGCATTCCCTTCCTAGTATTAATTTGCTAAACTGAGAAAACTTTTCTCCCCTTTAAAGTCTAGACAAAGTCCTTCTTTGAATATTTGGCACAATTCTTACTTTACTGACATGGTTATAATGAATTATTTTATTTAATTATTTTTATTTTTATTTATTTATTTTTTTAGACAGGGTTTCTCTGTGTATCCCTGGCTGTCTTCGAACTCACTCTGTAGACCAGGCTGGCCTCGAACTCAGAAATCTACATACCTCTGCCTTCTGCGTGCTGGGATTAAAGGAGTGCACACCACACCCAGCTAATAAATTATTTCAAACAGGTCCCACAGAACAGTTTTATGCTGGCCCCACTTCATTTCAGTCCCCACAGGGAACACACGCCAGAACAGGAAGGGGAAAGATGGTGTGGGCAGAGGTGGCAGGCAGGGACTCTGTGGTCAGCTTCCCCGGACCTGCTAGGCTGTGACTGTCAAAGGGTCTGCTCACTATGCCACTAAAGTCTCAAGCTCAGGTGGCACTTGTCCCCATGCAGCCCCCAGCACTGTATCCATGATTCACTGTCCCAGACAGGGATAGGAATCCTGAGGCATACAACCAGCTGTACCCTCTCTTGACTCCACGCGGTAGGGAACACAGGTCCAGCCATTTCTCTTCCAATTAGTATTATTGTTGTGATTGCCAGCTTCCTTGAATTTAAGGGAGAACAGGGGGACAGGGGCCTGGAGCCTGTCTCACAGACTCTGAAGCCAGTATTTGCCAGGAGTCTGTGTTGTGCTGGGCACTAGCTTGAACCCATGCCCTATTCATCCTCTAGCATTCCTGGGTTCCTGTATCTAACACCATCCAAACAGCACTAAAGTCTCAAATCAATCACAAATCAATCACTTCAATTAGCCTCCAAAGGGACAAACCAGCCCCAGGGACAGCCACCATTCCTACCACCACCCTGTCCTTTCACGCAGGCCCCTAAAGGGCCGTAAGGAGGGGGAGGGAGACTGGCCCGCTCTGTGGATCCGCAGCAGCCCTGCTCTGCTCTCAGCTCCCTGTCTCCTCGGCTTCCCCTGCACTGCTGCTCCGGCCCTGAGGTGACCATGCTGTTGCCGTCTCTCTCAGAACAGGTTAGGTCAACACTCTCCCTCTCCCAGCCTCAACCTGCAACCCCCTGCTTCTCAGTCCAGCCACCTATGACTCTCACGAGAAATCTAACTCCACCTACACCTCCTCTAACTCCACCTACACCTCCTCTAACTCCACCTACACCTCTGCTCTGTCCTACTCCACAGCATCTCACTGCTGGAGAGCCTTCCTCTCCCACAGAACCCTACCTCAGCCACGTTCTGTCATCCTCTGTGGGAGAAGGCTCCTCTCTCACTCAGGGACTACTTTCCACCTGTAAAACCACCCGCCTTCACAATGTGCCTCTTTTTTTCCGTTTCGAGACAGTCTCACTATGTAGATCTGACTGTCCTGGATCTCACTCTGTAGACCAGGCTGGCCTGGAACCTACAGAGATCCGCCTGCCTCTGTCTCTCGAGTGCTGGGATTAAAGGCGTGCGCCATCACACCTGGCTCACAATGTGCATCTTTTACTCCTCCTCAGACTACAGAAAGCAGTCAGGCTATGTGCGTCCACTAGCCAAATTACTTCACTTCGCAGAAGATTCTCCTCAGCCCTTAGGACTTGTGAATATCTAGTTTAATTTTATTTCAACCTAAAACTTCATCTAGAATCTCTTACTCTCCAATGTGACCTAGCTTTTGCATCACAACCCAGGAACTCCCCGTACTATACCATGAAGTCCTGATGGGGCTGGCAAGACGGCTCTGCAGGCAAAGGCACTTGCCAAGCAGTGTTGTGGAATATTTATACAACGATGTATTACATTTGCTTAGGCTGTGAACTATTACTTTAACTGTAAAAGTGTAAAGGCTGCATTTGTTTAACAATGTAAGGATGTGTGTTAAATTATGTAAAGATCTATTCCATTTGTTTCATGCAGTTCTAACATCTAAGGTTTTAGGTTCAGAGTTACCTGGGGAGAAGCCTGGAGATAGATGAAGCCATGTAACAAGAGACGGTTTGCAAACTCCTGCAGGAGAAAAGAATGCCAGTCCTGATAGATGTGCCACTCGACGTCACTGAGGGAACCATTTTCAAAAAGATTCTTTGCAAAGATATACCTGGTTGGAAATGTTGAGTGGGAGGTTGGGGTGAAGGAGAATGGGAAGAGGGATGAAAGACAGAAGAGGGAGAAAAGTAGAAAAATCAATAACTGGTTTGTTCATGTTTATCCAAATCACTTAACCAGTCTAGCTCCCATCAGCCCTTAGGAAATATGAATTATTTTGGAAAAAAAAACCCATTTTATTATTTATGTGTGTGTGTATATATCTTCGTGCAGATTTGTGTACATGCATGTGGGTGCTTGTGGAGGCCAGAAGAGGGCAGTGGATTCTCTGTGTTACACTCACAGGCAGTTGTGAGCCAGTTGATGTGGGTGCTGGGAATGAAAATTGGCTCCTCTATAAGAGAAGCAAATGCTCTTAACTGCTAAGCCATCTCTCCAGCCCTGGAAATCTGAGTTCTCAGTCTACAGCATCCATCCTGCTCAGCACTGTTAATGTCAAAGGCGCTGACTGACCTGACATAGGCCCACACTATAGCTCACAGATGGAGCAGCCCACGACAAGGAAAGGGCCTCCAGAAAGCGATCTAGTCAAGACACACAACATGTATGTGGAAACCTGAACCTTGCAGATTTCTTCATTACTATAGCAAGACTCCAGACAAAACCCAAGGGAATGCAGGGTAAGCCACCCTTCCACACTGCATTTCAGAATGAGGGTATCTGAGTCTCTAGCTGCTGAGCCATCATGCTTTGTAGCTGAGAAGCAGAGGGACACCGGCCTGTGGTATCAGCTCTGGAGCTGACTTTGGCAATACCAAGAGCACACAGAGCATACAGGAGCCTAGCTTCCTCTGCTGAGCTTCCCATCAGATCAAATATGGCTAAAGCTGAGATATTAAACTAACTTCCCTCTTTGCTTACTACACAACAGAAGGAGGATCTGGCAAATTGAGAAATCAGAGCTGTAGAAATCATGGCTTCCAAAGGGTCAATTCGGCTTTTAAAGCTTGATACAAAACACAATTTACATCCACAACAATGAACTCCAGTTTCTAAGGCAACCTCAGCAACTGGCCACTTCTGGGGAAATGAAATTCAAAACCCTTGTGACTGGCTCAAGGAAGTGCAAACTGCAAAGCTGTGTCACCTTTAGGAGAGTGGCTTTCAAAGTGACTCTGCAGGGTCTGATCCAGTTGCAGCTTCCATAAGCCATGTTGCCTTGGAAAGCTACCTGACTCTCAGCCTGCGGGAGGGAATGACTACATATCATAACTGTGAAGTGCTCAGAAGGGTGGCGATCACTCAGTAACCAACAATCCTAAGTCATTATAACTGCTCTTCCTAGGCCACGAAGAAGCTAATTTGAAAACTCCAAAAGTGAACTTGCCCAGACTAGACTGTTTCAGCTACAGCTCTCTGAAGGCAACAAGAAGGTGACTTTTATAACTCAAGTATTGAAAAATGCTGCCAGCTTCTCCAAGGACAGCTAAAAGACAAAAGTTATATCTTGCAAATAAAGATGACCAAACCTAAAACAGGGGCCTCTGCCTCTCCTGGGGTGGGCACTTCCTGTTCTCCACAGCTGGTGATAATGGGCAGAAGGGGAGTGGGAGCTAAACACAGAGAGGTATGGGGAGCTGCAGGTAGAACAGGGCTGAAGGACCCAGCAATCCTGAGCTCTGTTCCAAAGCCACACTGGTGCGTTCATTAATTCAACCAGAAAACACTTCCATTTCTTCCTCCCTGCAATACTGTCCTCTGGACACCACACACACACCACACTTGTGAACATGTATGCAGTCCTTGGGAAGGAGTGTCCTCACTGGAACAGGGACTAAGGACTCTGGTGTTGCCCTAGGGCAAAGCCTGGTGCAGGAGATAGTCAATAAACCTATACTGATCAAACTAATAAAGGAATGAGTTTTTCCCCTTTGGCACTGGGGCTTGAACTCATGCCTTGGGCACGAAAAGGACCACTGAGTCATATTCTCAGTTCCTGAAATACATTTTTAAATGAATGGAAGTCTAAATACTCTTGAGATTAGATTTATAACAGGTTATCCTTTCTACCTGAAAATGTCCCCCTTCAATGAAAGCAGCTTCTATGATGTAATGGCACACAGTATAACCAACTGCCTACTCCTTTACAAGGAAATGTCAAGACCCAGATAGTTCTTAACAATTCATTTCTACCTGGCATCTGGTGGCATGCACCAGTAATCCCCATCCTCAGAAGGCAGAGGCGGGAGGATCACCTGTGAGTATGAGGTCAACCTAGCGACACTGAGTTCTAGGCCACCTAGGGCTACAGTTGGGACTCTTTTTAAACAAACAGCAAAGCACCTGTAATTAACAAAACATGTCTGTTTCCCTCTGAGGGGATTCTCATAAGCCCTCCACACTAAGAGGCTAGAACTCAAAACAGCAAGTCTGAATGCCTCCAACAGCCTAGTAGTTCATGTGGGTCAGCTTCCTAGCCTGGGAGGTACAGCTCCAGAGAGGAGAGGAGACAGGCACATGTGCAGTAGAAATGCACTAGAACCTGGAGCCAACTAGCTCTACCACGAACAGTTAGCTTTCTAAAGAGCAGACTCCTCTCAGACCCTGGGACGAGGGATGGCACAGCACTGTCTCTTCCACATAGCTGGTGTGATCCTCAAGTGCAGTCAGAATGGTCATGTGATTTACAAATGAACTCTCCCCTCCTTTTTTTTGGAGACAGGGTCTCACTATGTAGCCCTGTCTGACTTAGAATTCACTATGTAGACCAGGCTGGCCTCAAAGTCACGGAGATCAACCTGCCTCTGCCTCCCAACTGCTGAGATAAAAGGGACGTATGCCAATATCGCTGGCCTTGAACTCTCATTAAAAAAAAAAATTAAATTATTGCTTTATTTTATGTGTACGGTGTTTTGCCTGCATGTCTATATATGCATCATGTGTATGCCTGGTGCCATCAGAGATCAGAAGAGGGTGTTAGATCCTGCTGTGGGATGTTCTGTATGGCAAATGTGTTGCTCTGATTGGTCAATAAATAAAACACCGATTGGCCATTGGCTAGGCAGGAAGTATAGGCGGGACAAGGAGGAGAATAAAGCTGGGAAGTGGAAGGCTGAGTCAGAGAGACACTGCCAGCCGCCACGATGAGAAACAGTATGTGAAGATGCCGGTAAGCCACGAGCCACGTGGCAAGGTATAGATTTGTGGAAATGGATTAATTTAAGCTGTAAGAAAAGTCAGCAAGAAGCCTGCCACGGCCATACAGTTTGTAACCAATATAAGTCTCTGTGTTTACTTGGTCGGGTCTGAGCGGCTGTGGGACTGGCAGGTGAGAGAGATTTGTCCTGACTGTGGGCCAGGCAGGAAAACTCTAGCTACAAGATCCCCTGGAACTAGAGTTATTGATGGTTGTGAGCAGCCACACAGGTGCTGGGAATAGAACCTGGGTCCTCTGGAAAAACAGGAAGTTTTCTTAACCGTTGAGCCATCTCTCTAGCCCACAAACTCTCATTTTTTAATTTCAGGAGGCTTTCCAGTAAGAGCTGCAACTAGCTTACTTAACTTGGAATTAAATGGGTGACCAAGTGTCTCCAGTGATGGAGGCGGGCGAAGATACAGAATGTTCCATCTTGAGTCATGGGGCTCAAGACAGATCATTCTCCCACCAAAGTCATTCAAATTTAAACTCTGCACAACGACCAGATCAAGGAACCCTGTGCCTTTGTCTGTTGGCGGCCTGAGCCCATGGCCTGGTCTCTGGAGCCTGAGGCCTGGAGAGCATGCTTTCCCAGAACAGACAGACTCACTTCCCAAGCTGGCTGCTAGACTTTACTAAGAGCACTTCCCCGTTTACCCCTTAGGGGTTGGCAGCGTTTGGTGTCTTACCTGTCACTGTACACAGACCTCTCGAAGATCTGCACGGACTTCTCTGCCTGTAGGAGTCTCCCTGGAAGGGGCTCCAGCTGCACTTTCAGACGGCTCATAAAGGAAACCGTCTGGAATGTATAGGACCATCTCGCTGGCTCTCGGTACATCATTTCTAGCAAGTTTCCATGACCTTTGGAAGTGTTGTCCTATGGGAGAATGCAGAAGAGGACAATTTCCTAGAAGGTGTATTATTTTATAGGACACACCCACCGTCTGCCCTTCCTCAAGAAGATTCAATACTTAATGTCAAAAATAACCACAGCTGTGTCCTTCCACTGAAAACATGAAAAAGATATGCTTTTCCAGCTTAGTTTAAACTATGTAAGCAGGGAAGACTGTTCAACCTTGTGTGGTAAGAATCTGACAGAGAGACATGACACAACACATCTACTGGAACAGCGAGCAAACTAAAACTCACAGACAATTCACATACACACCGAAGACTGGACTTGTGGAGTCTATTTGGGGTGCGTTAACTATCACCTACAACTTCTCCTTTGAATCAAGTCCTTCTACTTTAATACCATGTTGACTTTCAGATTCTATTTGCTATTATTTTTCAAACTTCAAGGCAGATAAGAAAGAAAACCTAAATAAGACAATCTAAATAACCAATGAATTAAACAAACTTCTGTGTCTTTCATAGAAGGATCATACTTTGTTCAAAGTCTAGTTCCTTCTTTATTCTAGGAACCATGAAATGCAATTTGAAATACCATTCTGAATGTTCAGGTGGGAACAAGTAGTGGACACTCAGGAGCCCAGGTATAATTTCTAGGCTCAGTTACTGATTCAATGCAAAAGTAAATTTTTGTTTGTTTGCTTGTTTTTCGAGACAGGGTTTCTCTGTGTAGCTTTGGAGCCTTTCCTGGAACTCGCTCTGTAGAACAGGCTGGCCTCGAACTCACAGAGCTCCGCCGACTCTGCCTCCCGAGTGCTGGGATTAAAGGTGTGCGCCACCACTGCCAGGCTATAAAAATAAATTTTAAGCAAAGCACCTTGTATCTTCCTTCCTTCTTTCCTTCATCATTCATTCATTCATTCATCCAATCATTGCTACTGAAGGCTTGTATGGCTAAGGTATATTACATGGGCTGGGTGCTGTAAGGAGTAGAGAAAAAGGAAGTAATACTTACTTCAGAGTTCACTGGACTGTTAATTCATCTTCCAAACAGCTTCCCAAGGTAAGTAATGTTAGAACCATTTTACAAAGGGGAAATCCACTAAGAGACTAAGTAACTTACTTGTGTAAGGTCCCATGGGGGAATAAATAGGGAATGGGGCTCAAACTGGGCTCTCTCTAGGTTCTTGATTCTAACACCTCTCCTATAAAGATGAACAAGATGCAGTAACTGGACTCAAGGATTCACAATGTGGATGACTAAGATATAAAGAGCTGACTAGAAGGCCAAGCATGTGACAAATGTCCAGTCATTTACGCTGTAAAGAACGGAAAGAAGTTTCTGGCAAAGAGTATCACTAAGTTTGGAAGTAAATGACAAGCAGAATCTTCACAGAAAATGCAAACATTGCTCGAATGTGTCAACAGAGACAGTAAGTATAAAACACAAGGGCTGGGGAGATGGCTCGGCGAGTAGAATGACTGCCATGAAAGTGTAAAGCAGAGCTCAGCTCAAACCCCAGAGTCCACAGAAATCTGGGTGCGGTAGCAGGCACATCATCTCAGGGCAGAGACAGGAGGGTCCTCGGGCCAGCAGCCTGGCACACACTGCAAACTCAAGACTGTCTGCACTGAGATGGAGGTGACCAAGGTTGTCCTCTGACCTTTTTGTTTTTGACAGCCTGTTCTCATTTTATCAGTGAGGCAATCTCTCGACTCTTGTTGAGACATTCGTTTTTGTTTCCTATTTTGGACAATAGCTTTCTCAGCACAGAGACCGACTTGTTCCTTTTCAGCTGCAGGATATACATATGTGTGTGTGTGTGTGTGTGTGTACGTATGTATGTACATATATATTCTACAATTTTGTATCTTTTATAGTATATATAAATACATATTTTAAAATTGTGTATGCATATGTCTATGTTTGTGTGAGTGTACCTGTATATACATACTCCCCTCATATACACATAATTTAAAATAATAATAAAAAATCTTTAAAATGGAGGAAAGAAAGAAGGAAGAACAGGCATGGTTTCACTGTATCAAGAAAAAAATTAAACATAAGAGTTTTTCCTTTTAATTCCAATAAATTAATGAAGATCCCACAAAGACTTAAAATGGGAAATAAGCAGTACTGAAATCTACAAATGTAGAGCAAAACCAATTAAAAACGCAAAGGGAAATTACAAGGAAAGACAGGTGGAATAGAAAAAAAATCACAAATGTTAATATTCATGTTTCACAGTTAACAGAAAGAGCAGACCCCAAAATGAGAATGCAGAGGGAACAATCATTTTTTCCATATATTTGAATCTGGGCTACATCTTCAATGATTACTAAACTAAACCTAAGACATTTCCCTTTTCCTAAAAAGTCTAAATAGATTCTGTCCTCCAATGGCATCTTACCACTGATGAATCACCTCAAACTTTATATATATAATATTCTTCTCAAAAGTTGACAAAGCCAGCTGTGGTGGCACATGGAAGCCTGAGGCAGAAGGATCCACGTGAGTTTGAGGCCAGCCAGGGTTACATAGCAAATTCCAGGCCAGCCTGGTCACTTAAGACCCCACCTTTAAAAAGAAAAGCAGCGTCAGCAGCCATGATTGTCTCATGGTAAAGGATGCTAAGAAGACTTACGAAGAAAACTCAACGTTGGCTGTTGATAAAAAGTGAGCACCCAGTACTATTACCAGCAAGGACCTCCTTCCACAGGGAGTAACAGAGGACCAAACACTGACATTAGAGTGAGCTTCACCAAGGGCAGAAAAGAATAATGACCACCCTCCTACGGTTATTTAATACTCTTCTGCAAACTCTACCCAAAGCAAGCAGGAAGACAGAGATGAGTCATGAATACTGGAAAACTCTTCCAAATGACTCCACTTAGAGGCAACAACTATTGTCTAGAAGCCCGGGCAAAGGACTCCATATGAGAATTGAGTCATACTATTCAAATACAATCAACTGCTTCCCGTCAAAATAGCTATAGAAGTTTGACAGATAATGAGGATAAATATCATTAATGATACAGTATATATCTACTCAGGAATAAGCTACATAAAGCACTACTGGACCGGTCAGATAACTATTTGCTTAAAAAAATAAAATGTGGGCTGGAGAGATGGCTCAGTGGTTAACAGCACTTGTTGCTGTCCAGTAGACCTGGGTTTTATTTCTAGCATCCACATGGCAGCTCACAACCATCAGTAACTCCAGTTCTAGAGGATCTAATGTTGTCTTCTGGCCTCTGTGGGCACCAAGCATGCATGTGGTACATAGACATACATACAGGCAAACGCCCATACACATAAAATAAAATAAAAATCAGTTAAAAAAGGGGGGGGGCTGGAGAGATGGCTCAGAGGTTAAGAGCACTGACTGCTCTTCTAGAAGTCCTGAGTTCAATTCCCAGCAACCACATGGTGGCTCACAACCATCTATAATGAGATCTGGTGCCCTCTTCTGGTCATACATGCTGTATACATAATAAATAAGTAAATCTAAAAAAAAAAAGCAGGCTGAGGAGACAGATTAGTGATGAACAAACATGAGAGCCTGAGTTCAGACCCTCAACTCCCAGGTAAAAAGCTGGGCATGGCTGTATGCAAGCTAGTAATCCCAGCACTATGAGGGTTCAGTGACAAGTGCTGCCTCAAGAGGATAAGGCGGAAAGTCAAAGGACAGGACACCTGATGTCCTCCCTGTCCAAGTGTGCGCGTACACACACACACACACACACACACACACACACACACACACACACGCACGCACGCACGCACACGCACACGCACACACACACACACAAAGAGTCTTACAACTTTTGTTTTGCTTTATTTTTGGAGACAGGGTTTCTCTGTGTTGCCCTGGCTATCCTGGATCTTACTCTGTAGACCAGGCTGGCCTCTGACTCACAGAGACCCACCTGCCTTGCCTCCTGAGTGCTGGGATTAAAGGTGTGTGCCACCACCACCTGGCAAGTCTTACAACTTTTAAAGCCACATACAGCATAAAGAAATGCAGGAGGCCGTTTTTTAAAATCTTGAGCTATTGGAGTCATAAAAAACAAAAACAAAAAACAGAGCCTCCAAGATGGCTCAGGGGGTAAAGGAATCTGCTGCTAAGACAGACAACCTAAGTTCAATCCCAAGGACCAATATATATTGGAAAGAGAACTGACTCCTGAAGGTTGTCCTCTGATCTCCAAAGGTACCATGGCACTCTTCCCCTTCACTAACTAACTAGACCTAAAACTTTTAAGGGCTGGGGAGACAGTTCCGTGGATAAGAGTGCTTGCTCTGAAAGCATGAGGACTTGTGTCTGGAATCCCAGTATCAACGTAAAAAGCAGAGCTTTTGGCCGGGTGGTGGTGGTGGTGCACGCTTTTAATCCCAGCACTTGGGAGGCAGAGGCAGGCAGATCTCTGTGAGTTCGAGGCCAGCCTGGTCTCCAAAGCGAGTTTCCAGGAAAGGCGCAAAACTACACAGAGAAACCCTGGCTCAAAAAACCAAAAGCAGAGCTTTTGGGGTTAGAGACAGACACTCAAATCCTGGCTGACAGCCCAGATGAAAAGTCTAGCTTCAGGTTTAACGAGACACTGTACCAAGGCAATATAGCAGAGGGTGACAGAGGAAAACACTCAATATCCTGCTCTGGCCACACATGCCTGTGCACACTCACACATGTATATCACACACATGAGAGAGAGAGAGAGGTGGGGGAGGGAGGCAGACAGGCAGCCTTTAACACCCAAGGCAACAATTGGTGAAGAAAAGATGGACCAATTTGACTACAGAAAAACTAAACTAGTCCCGGCAGCGGTGGTGGTGCACACCTTTAATCCCAGCATTCCAAAGGCAGAGGCAGGCGGATCTCTGTGAGTTCAAGGCCAGCTTGGTCTACAAAGTGAGTTCCAGGACAGCCAAGGCTGCACAGAGAAACCCTGTCTCAACCTCCACCCCCAAATCCCAAACAAACAAACAACAACCATCACCCCAAACAAAAAACTAAACCGGATGGGTGGTGGTGCATGCCTTTAATCCCAGCACTCAGGAGGCAGAGGCAGGTGGATCTCTGAGTTTGAGGCCAGCCTGATCGACAGAGTGAGTTCCAGGACAGCCAGGGCTACATGAAGAAATCCTGTCTTGAAAAACCAAAAACTAAAATCTAAACCTAACCAAAATAAAACAATAACGACCACAACAACAACAACAAAAACTAAGCTAAGGGCTGGTGAGCTGGCAAAGCAGGTTAAGTTGTTCTCACCTCCACAGATGTGCTGTGGTCCATGGACACCTTTCCTTTCTCCACACTTGAAAAGAAAAAGAAGCAAAAATTTCCCCACTAAACAGTATCATAAAATACCATATATAGTCTGGCTGGAGAGATGGCTCAGTGGTTAAGAACACTGGCTGCTTTTCTAGAGGACCAGAGTTCAATTCCCAGCACCCACAGAGTGGCTCACAACTGTCTGTAAACTCCACTTCCAGGAGATCTGACACCCTCATAGACATTGGCAAAACACCAATGCATGTGAAATAAAAATAAATAAAATAAATACTGTAGATAAAACTAAAAGAAAAACGTATTAGCAGAAAAATATATCAGCTGTTTATCCCAGTTAATATACTTATCTACAATGAGCTCACAAAGACACCAGGAAAAAGATGAAGATCTTGGGGCTTGGCCCACAAGCATGAGAACTAAGTCTGAATCCCCAGAACCTACATTAAGCCAGGCACAGAAGCATGGTAATGTCTGTCTATAAACCCATTGTTCCTAAGGCAACATGGCAGGCAGAGACAGGTGAGTACAGGCAATGCCAGGGCCAGTGGATGAACAGAGCCTATCTCAAAAACAAGGGAAAAAGTCTTCACTGATGTGCACACACATGGGGATGGTGGTGGTGGAAGGAGGGAGGGGGGGAGAGTGGGAGGGAGGGAGGGAGGGAGAGCGGGAGCGAGCATGAGCACACAAGAGAGCAGTAGAAAAAAAAAATCAAGGGACAAACAGGCAGCCCACTAAAATAAAAAAGCAGTTATCACTGAGAATGCAGAGTGCTTGCCTAGAGTGTGGAAGGGTCTGGGTTTAATCCTCAGCCCTAGAAAAAAAGAGAAAAAGGAAAAGGAAGAGAAGGAGGAAGGCTGGAGAAGAAGCCCACACTCATGCTCTCATGTATCTTACCTTCTCTTGGGCATCTCTTTTTCTCTTAACCCTTGAGCTCAAATCTATATTAAATTATCTTCACTAACCCCCACCTTCCCAACCCCCCACTCCCCCAAAAAAAGAAAGAAAAAGAAAAGAAAGACTGGGGAAATGGCTCAGTTGATAACATGTGTGCTTTCTAAGGGTGAGGACCTGAGTTTGATTCCCAGAACCCACATAAAAAAGCAGGTGTGGTGCAGGGTGTAATGGTCTGTGTCATCCTCCTGGTACTTGGTAAGTGAAAGCAGGGAGACCAAGAGTTCAAGGTAGCCTAGGCTACAAAAGACTGTCTCAAAAAGCAAATACAGGACTGGAAAGCTGGATCAGTGCTGAAAAGCACCAAGGAGTGGAGAACTCAGCTCCCTGACTTCAATGGCGGAGTAGCAAAGATTCTGTGAGTGTATTTTAAAATGTTACTACTTGCTTCTGGCATACTCAGAAAAAGATATAATCTGTTTCTAATGGAAAGTTTTACAAATACACATCTGTATACATACAAACATATAAACACATGACTGGAAAAACACACCCCAGTCAGCATAGCATGCCAGCCACACAGGCAGCATTGCTCTGGACTGGAGTAACAAAGCCTGGCGCCCAGATCCCACTCTATGGTTTCCTAGCATACAGAGCACTGGTGAGTGCCTGTTGGGCTCTGAGCAATCACTCTTGGTAAACTGAGTGGAAAAGAAATACACTGCACGCTGCATCACTCACACAAAGTGGCTTCAAGATGGAAAACAGCCGGGAGGAAACCTGTAGGTGTTCTCAAGAGATTAGGTCTGAGAAGAAGGAGAAAGCCCTCTGAGCCTCAACTGTACACTAGGCAAAAGAACCTGAACCAGCAGCTCAAGTCATATGGGTTCAACGTGGTTCAACATACGAAGAACTGACCAATAATTAGCGGCTAAGACAAGACGGAGTCACTCAACACATTCCCAGTGCCTGCAGGAGTTCCCGAGGCCAGCAGCACGCTTTGCTACTCCTTCAGCTCTTCTGAGCTCTGTCCAGACTGACCCTCCCCACTCACACTGATGGGGCAGGGCTTGAAAGCAAGCCTACAGCCTTGGCAGAAGCAGCAGACCTGACGCTAGGGCTGAGTCGTGAGGTATGAGTGAAATGTGGGGTCAGACCAGGCTGAAAGAGACCTGGCAGACACTTTTAAGACCAGTGCCTTAAAAATGTGAGCTGTTGTCTCTTCATTGACTCAAAGAGTGACCAGCTGCTCAGTAAGGTCCCTTCCCAAGTCTAAGACATTCTCATTGACTATTAATCCTGCCAGCCACCCTCAATAACAACAATATAAATACTTAAGGGTAGGAATGACAACATTCATCTTCAGAGCCTGGATGGTTGGGCATGCTTGGGAAACCACAAAGACAGGAGGCGGGTGCTTACACAGACATACACAAGCCACACAAATCAAAACTAAACATATTCAAACAAGTCATATCCTCTGCGGCCTGCTCTCTGGAATGAAGCTATTTTAACAGACAAGCTGGGCTACTTCATCTCCTTAGAGCAAATTAAATTATTCCAACTGGACTGCTTGTCCATGGCTGCCAACTACCCCCCACAGCTGAAAACTTACTTTTTGGGTGCCAGCAGCTTGGATATTCTGCCATGCTGCTACAGGTTCTGTAGCCACTTGCCACTCTGGGTGAGTAGTCGTGAGTAGCTTCACAAAGGTGGATTTGCCCACAGCTGCAATGCAAATGGCATGTGTTGGATGCTTCCCAAATCCGGATGAAGGAGGCAACCACCAACCTCTGCCGCGAGTGCCCATCTCATGGGAGCAAGGGCCAGTTTTTCCAGCTTCAAAACTTGGCAGCCATACGACTCACTGTCAGCTTGGTGATGGGATGGGTAGCTAACCAGCTACCACAGTGAGCACAGGCAACAGGGAGGAGCCATGGCTTTAGGATTCAGGCTGCAGTTTTAATGAACCAACCTCCTAGAGAGAGACAGGGTACTTAGTAACTGTTGACAGTAGACCCTTCAAAAGTGGGTGAAACTGGTGACGTGACCATAAAGCTGGGTTGTGACTGCAGAAATTCTAAGTCAAGGAAAGACCATTACAAGCTAACAAATGCTCATGGAGGGCTAACTTGTGTTTGGGACTGTCAAGCACTGGGGTATGCCAGTAATAAAACACTGGATGCATTTTATCCTCAGAGGACAGGGTGACAGGCACTAAGGAAACACACAGGAAGCTACTGATAAATCATGCTGTGCTGAGAGGGGAAAATGCAGAATGCCTCGGATGCAGCTCGGGAGGTTGGAAAGGACTCCTTTGAAGAAAATGTCGTTTAAAGAAGCCCCGAAAGATGAGCAGTCAACCAGGCAGAGGGTGGGTGAAGGATAACCCACACATGGGAGCAGTGTGAACCAAGGTCTGGGAAGGGAAGGAAGGGAAGGCTGCAGTCCCAGAAGTAGCCAGCAGGGATGCAGCCCCTGGAGTGAGGGAGAAGAATGGTCCAGGATGGGGAAGGCCAGGCAGACAGGTGAAGTGCAGGCTACACAGGGCTCACAGGTTTGACCTCTCATTAGAAGCAATGGGTTTCAGCAGGGAACCAACAAGATTCCTTCCCAGCTTTCTATTTATTTTTTTTCTATGTGTATGCGTGTCTTGGCTTGTATGCATGTGTGTCTGTATACCACCTGGGTGCCTGGTGCTCACACAGATCAGAAGAAGGTGTCAGATCTCCTGGAACTGGAGTTCTAGATGATTGTGAGTTGCCATGGGGGTGTTGGGAATTGAACCCAGGTAATAGCAATAAAATGTTCTCACTCCTCCTTCTCACCCTTTAAAGGCCACTCCACAAGCTGTGTAAGAATGGGCTGCAGTAGAAGTCGGCAGAAGAGTTAATTGTGGCTTGACTGGGTGATATCAAGGAGGTGGAATCAACCTAGTCCCATAACACTAAGACCCTATCTATTTCCATTTACACCTACATCTAACACATCTGTTCTGAGTTCTAGTCAGAGAGAACCTTCTGGACCTACCAGGCATAGCTCAAAGTCTGTATTCCCCAAATAAACTCATCACCAGCCCACCATGTGGAGCTTCCCCATCCTCCAGACTTAGAGAAGGGCAACATCCACTGCTGTCAGGACGTCCTCCTCTGCCAGGCCTCCAGAGGCCCCAAGGCCACTTGCCTGTATTGCTCAACTTTTCCTCGTCTGTCCTTTTCTTGTTTGCACTTCTAACTCAGGACCAGTATGGTCCCCTGCCTCTTCGACTCCAGCTGTGCTCTCTGCAACGGACCTCCACACCGCTGCTGTGTTCCATGTGAAGTACACCTTAAAATGCTGTCAGGACTGGATGTGGTGGTGTATCTCTCTAATCCCGGCACTCAGGAATGCTGGGGCAGGAAGTTCATGTATTTGAGGCCAGTTGGAGCTAGACAGTGAGTATGAGGCCAGCCTGGATACATAATGAGATGCTGTCTCAATACCAAAATCCGTTTGCTTTCATCAACAATAAAAAAGTATATATATCCATGCATCACCTGGGGGTGAGGTGGCATGTCATGACATGCATGTGGAGATCAGAGGACAACTTGTGGGAGTTGGATCTCTTCAACTCCCTTTGGTCCTGGGGATCAAAATCAGGTCATCAGGCTTGATAGCAGGCACCTTTGCTTCCTAAGCCATCTCACCAGCCTTGGTTTTTAAAATTATATTTATTTACTTGTACGTACAATGGTGGACTTGTGATGGTCAGAAGACAATTTATGGGAGTTAGTTCTCTCTTTTCATGTGGGTCCTGAGACTTGAACTCAGGTGTTCAGGTGCCTTTATGTGCTGAGCATCTCACTTGCCATATTGCCTTTAGATAAAATCCAATCCTATAAGCATGGTCTGAATACAATAGGACCTGGCCCCTACCTATATCCTTTCATGCCTCAGCTTTCCTGCTGGCCCTAGCTCCTTACAACCCATCATACCATGATCTCTCCTAAAAGTGTGACTGTATTGCTCTCCCATTCACTAGAGCACGCCCTCTCCACTCCTGGTCAATTCCTGCAGCCTTCAAGGGTTGGCCCCTGTGTGCCAAGCCTTTGCTGACACTGACTCCTCAGAACTGGGCTAGCCAATCCTTTCTGCACTCAGAAAGGTGGTTTAGACATGACCCCATCACTACAATGACAACTGTTTCTCTAGGCGGAGGATGGGGCTTTGCTAGGACAGAAAACCAAACCTAGCCTCACATTCTGCCTCTACAAACATTAATTTCAGTTCCCTTCAAAAAAGACCAGTCTGAATGTGGTGGTTCACACCTCTGATCCCAGCACCTGGGAGGAGGAGGAGGAGGAGGAGGAGGAGGAGGGGGAGGCAGGCCCAGTTTGAGGCCACCTGATCTACATACTGAGTTCTAGACCAGCCAAGGTTATGTACTAAGACCCTCCCTTAAAAAGAAGAAGAAGAAGAAGAAGAAGAAGAAGAAGAAGAAGAAGAAGAAGAAGAAGAAGAAGAAGAAGAAGAAGAAGAAGCCGCCGCCGCCGCCGCCGCCGCCTTCAGAAGGGATCTGAAGTTCAATCTCCTTTATCAAAAGCGGTCTTTCTCAGGGAGAATCCAAATGGAAAGGGGGGGATGACTGATCAGAAGTGCATGTCTCAGCACAGGAGCCTACACATCAATCTGTAGCATTCATCACACAGCACCCCACTCCTCTGAGAACACAGGAGGAGTACAAACAGCTTTGCAGTCACGCTCTTCTCTGTCCCACCTCCACCCAACTTTGCCTGTTCATCTTGCTCTGCCTCTGCTCTACCCACACAGAGGTGAGTAAATGCCTTCCCTTCCCTCGCAACTCCAGGCCAGTGACTTAATTCTTCCTCTTCCAAGTCCAATGTCTCACCTATAGTAACAGTGACTTCTCTAGTTAGTTCCCAATTCCTAATATGTTGTTGAGTTACCAACTGGTTGAGATGCAGATTTTTCAAACCTGCCTGTATCAGCTATAATATGTGGCCTAGGAAGCTAATATTTAGAGGGTAGGTTGTTCAGTAAGTCTGAAAAGATGGTCCTTATGTTTAGGCTGAAAAGCTATTTAAATATTTAAAATGATATTTACTTCGTGTGCAATGACATGTGTAGAGGACAGAGGACAACTTGCAGGAGTGGTTTCTCTCCTTACACCATTTGAGTCCCTGGGGACTGAATTCATGGCCTCAGATTTGGCAGCAAGTGCCTTTACCCACTGAACCATCTTGCCAGCTCCTGAGAACTATTTAAAATAATATGCAAAAGGAAGGCATTGTGGCTCATGCCTGTGAGCTCTGCAAATGGGAGCTCCAGAATAGAGCAGAACTACTGCAAGTTGGAGGCCAGCCTGGGCTAGAGAGCACACTCCAGGCCAGCTCCAGCTACAAAGTGAGACTGTCTCAAAACAAACAAAAAGTAAAATAATAAAACTAAAAGGTGAAGGCAGCTGCTCTGCTGATTAGAACTAAATGATCATCAGACCTGCTTGTACCTGCAGGTTGGGGAGTACCAACTTCATATCTGAGATCAGATAGTGTCAGCTCATCTCAGGGCAGCCAGAACTGAGAACTCGAGTGATGCCAGTGAAATACATGTTACTAGGGCTGGGAGAGCCTGGGTTACTCACTATGGAGTAGCATTTACTGAATAAATACCATTAGAACTGAGCTGTGCCCAGGTACCATCCACACATGTGGAATAATCACTTCAATAATGGAAAGTATTTAAATAAAACCTGGAGATAGTGTAAATTTCCAGTGTTGTAATAGCTACGACTCTTCCAGAGGACCTGAGTCCAGTTCTTAGCACCCACTCACATTGGACAGCTCACAACAGTCTGTAACTCCAATTCAAGGGAAATATAATGCCCTCTTCTGGCCCCAACAGGTATTGCGTGGAGGCGCACATGACCCCACAGACACACCTGCATACAAATAATTAAAAATAAAAAAACCAAAATCTTTAAAGACAAATGTCTTAATGTGTTTTCAGAGGCTTCACAGTGGGGATTGGTTCTCCACTGCCACAGAGGCTTGCTAATGACAAGAACACCCATGTCTATAGCCAGCCTCCCTTCAGATAATTTTTTTTAAATCTTGAACTTAGCACAACGCATCGCTGTTGTGTTTCACTGTGTTCCACCTCTCAGTCCCCCTTTCAAGCCTTACCTGTTGGCATACTCGATGTTGACTATGGGGAGCATTTCTTAGAGTATATCACTTCAACACATGAGTTTTTAACTTAGGAATGTGCCTTCCACAAACCAGAGTTCTTCTGTGACTGTTCATCTTTTCCTAAGTCATGTCTTTTTCTTCACAAACTTTTCTATAAACTGTATGCCTGTTATATTTAATTATGCTACAATACAGTAGTGACAGAAACTGACCTAATGCCCCAGATACCATATTTTCTATTATTCTAAATTTAATACACTTGCATCTCATGTTCAGAACTTTTAAAATACACTATCACCTCTGGGCAGTTTCTTGCTTTCTTTTTATTTTTTTTTTTGGGGGGGGGGCAGAGGTTTCCATACAGGGTTTCTGTGTGTAGCATTGGCTGTCCTGGAACTAGCTCTATAGACCAGGCTGGTCTCAAACTCAGAAATCCGCCTGCCTCTGCCTCTGAGTGCTGGGATTAAAAGTGTGCACCATACCTGGCACTTTCTTTTCCTTAATAAGATGGAAACCATGAGGATAAAAAAATTCAATTTTAAGCCTTTACTAAAGTTAATTAATGGCAGTAAATACAAATAAGATGTCCAGCATATTACCAAATTCCTTCCCAAGAAAATGTAGTCTTTATGTGAGGCACTGTAGCTGCTTTGTGCACTCATCCAGCAGCTCAGAGCACCTACTAAGGGCACCTGTGTGCACACATCCAGCAGCTCTCAGAGCACCTACTAAGAGCATCTGTGTGCACTCATCCAGCAGCTCTCAGAGCACCTACTAAGGGCACCTGTGTGCACTCATCCAGCAGCTCTCAGAGCACCTACTAAGAGCACCTGTGTGCACTCATCCAGCAGCTCTCAGAGCACCTACTAAGGGCACCTGTGTGCACACATCCAGCAGCTCTCAGAGCACCTACTAAGAGCACCTGTGTGCACTCATCCAGCAGCAGCTTAGAGCACCTACTAAGAGCACCTGTGTGCACACATCCAGCAGCTCTCAGAGCACCTACTAAGGGCACCTGTGTGCACTCATCCAGCAGCTCTCAGAGCACCTACTAAGGGCACCTGTGTGCACTCATCCAGCAGCTCTCAGAGCACCTACTAAGAGCACCTGTGTGCACTCATCCAGCAGCAGCTTAGAGCACCTACTAAGAGCACCTGTGTGCACTCATCCAGCAGCTCTCAGAGCACCTACTAAGAGCACCTGTGTTCACTCATCCAGCAGCTCTCAGAGCACCTACTAAGGGCACCTGTGTGCACACATCCAGCAGCTCTCAGAGCACCTACTAAGGGCACTGCAGCTAAGGCAATGAAGCAGGGTGAGCTCTCCCTCAAGGACCTTCCTCTTTTCCAAACTTGACACTAAGCTCAGGACCATAAAGGTTCTAAAAGCATTTTGGGAAAACTTAGTAAATCAGGCAACAAGAGTTAAAGAAACTTAGTAAGTTTATTTGGTTTCTTTTTTTCCCCTCATGGTAAACTATTTGCCAAAGAAAACAAACAAACAAAAAAGGTTCCTCAAAGCTTGGCACATGATGCAGGAAAGAAAGAGGCTGATGGTGCTCTCCTCCCCTACTGTGCCTGCCCCTGTGACTCAGCCTTCCAAGGTGGCCACTTTCTCTGAAGCCAGCCGCCTTGAACTCTCTCCAGCTCCACTCCATCCCTAGGCAGAGTTAATTACTGCCTGCTCTAGTTTACCAAGGTATTAGAGTGTAATTATTTGTTCCCTCTTCCCGCTCACCAGCCAGGCTGGGAGCTGCTTTATGAAGACAGACTGCACCTTCCTCCTTTCCCAGGCCGGGTGCCTAGCCAGGTACTAAGAATAGAAATGGGGGATAAGAATGAGGTGACTCACAGAAAGACACGAGAATCCAAGATCCAGTATTAGAAATAGGTAGGTTCTTCCCCACCAGAACTCTTTGCTCTTTTTTAAAATTTGATACAAGGAGAAGACACATCAGTGTGCTGAAAATACCTAATTCTAAATGCAGGAAAAACATGTCTTTAGCAAAGCCCTCTACTGCCTTACCAGTCTCCAGACCGGGAGGAATTTACTGTCTCCTCCTCTCACACCAAGTCTTTGAAAGTGAAAAAAATCAGGATGGGCTCAGATGACCCACTGATAGTTATCTCATATGGCAACCTGCACTTCAAATGGGGTTTGTAGTTACAAGGTAATGGACTTCGGGAGACAGTGGGTGACACATACTATGATGAAAAGAACTAAAAGATCAGCTAGGTATTTTGTTGTTTGGATTTCAGGAGTTCTAGGTGTCACACTTGCAACTGCAGTCATACATAGTGCCTGGCTTCGGGATCACCCCAGAAGCCTTCCCCTTTTCTCTAACTTCCACATGGATGTGATGGAACGGGACTCTGGCAATCACTTCATGGGCACAAAAGGC
The DNA here is from genome assembly GCF_949786415.1 of Peromyscus eremicus. NCBI lineage: Eukaryota > Metazoa > Chordata > Mammalia > Rodentia > Cricetidae > Peromyscus > Peromyscus eremicus. The sequence continues at coordinate 95,420,543 of NC_081418.1, forward strand.
AAGGCAACACAAAAATAAACAGGGCACTGGTGGCTCCAGCCCAGGGAAGGTAGTGAACATGCGAACAATCTCAACAGCACTTAGGTGCAAACAGTTATGGGTAGGAAGTTCTGCCAGCCCACTCAGGATGAGTAATTCTGTGTGGGACATGTCATCTGAGTGTGTGGTGATGGGAGCAATTGCTGACTAAAGCCAAGTCAGATGCAGTCTCCCAGGTCACTCTGCATCACCTCCAAGGCTTTACCTACCCTCACCTGTCACCAGCTCCATGCCTGGCATCTTAGCCCCATCTCCAGTCTCTTTGGGTACATAGTCAATCAGCTCAGGATCTCCTTGGTGTGTCTCACAGATTCCTCAGACAGAATGTATCACTCTTACCTCCCCAGGACATCTCTTCCTTCACTTCATCCTCTGCTTCCTGAGTCACAACCCAAACTACAAACCTGAGCATCCTCCTCCTCCTCCACTAACCTCTAAGCAGCCACAAGTCCCGGCAATCTCAATTGACCTCTGAGCTGTCATTTCTCTCTCCATTCAAGCCCATGTCGTCTTTCCTCCTTCAACTCCAACAGTCGCAGAAACCAGCTCATTTACTCCAGACCTTTCCAATGTACCTACTTGTGCACTGGATGAGCTAGAAACAACGCACTATGGGTACTCCCACAAATGTGACATAGAACGTGTCCATTTTATGACACATTTGCTTATTCACTTACTGTGGTCTGTCTCTTTTCTAGAAACTAATGTGGTTACGGCACACACTGACCTCAACTCTCCAGTAGCTCAGACAGCCGACTACTGCCAAGAGGATAAACTGGTGTCTACAGGCTTACCAACTTCTGGCCAGTCATCCTCTGCAAACCTCTTTTCTGCCACTACCTCTCTTTCTTGTCACCATGGTAGCAAACTACCTGACAGAGCAATCGACAGACGGAAGGAAGGAAGGGAGGGAGGAAGGGAGGGAGGGAGGGAGGGAGGGAGGGTTTATTCTGGCTCACAGTTTGAGTCCATCAAGGTGAGGAAGTCATGACATCAGGAGTATAAGGCAGCTTTGCATCCAAAGACAGGAAGAGGAAAAGATGACTGCTGGTACTCTGACCTCCACACAAACATACACACACAAAGTAAATAAACATAATAAAAAATGTAAAAAGATGCATTCTAGTAACTAGACCATTTTTTTTTTCCCCGGAGCTGAGGACGGAACACAGGGCCCTGCGCTTGCTAGGCAAGCGCTCTACCACTGAGCTAAATCCCCAACCCTGACCATTTTTTTAATAAACTTACTAACATGTTTCAATCTTTCATAGAAAGAAAAATTCCTGGGCGGTGGTGGCGCACACCTTTAATCCCAGCACTCAGGTGGATCTCTGAGTCCAAGGCCAGCCTGGTCTACAGAGTGAGTTCCAGGACAGCCAGGGCTACACAGTGGAACCCTGTCTCAAAAAAACCCTATAAAATGTGCAAACCCTCTTCCACCTACAGCTCCCAGACCCTGGCATGTTCTTCTAGGAAACATGTCAGTTGTTTTAACCTGCCTTCTGCAATTCTTCACCTTCCCATTCTCCTTGAACCCGTGAGGAGCAGGCTTTCAAGTCTACTCCTGAAACTGTTCAAGATCACACAAATCTTCACTCAAACAGCATTACCCAACTCGCCATTCCCTCCCTTTGAACATCTTTGCTTGGCTTCCGGGATATCACTGTCTTTTCCCCGTCTCCTATCTCAGTGACCTTCTCTTCTCCATCTCCCCTGCTCACTATTCCTCATTTTCCTGATCTCTTTAGGTCTTCAGGCTACAGGACTCAGTCCTTCCCTTCAATACAGTCTTCTGGCTTTACATATCATCTCTCTGTCTAGCTCTACCTCTTCCACTCACATACCCAACAGCATATTCAACACTTCTACTTGGCTATCCAACAGCCACACAGCAAACCCAACACCCTTAAAACCAACTCTTGAAACCACTAACACAATCTGGTCTTCCCAGACTTCTCCATTTAAGACAACCTGAGCTGGGTGTGCTATTTCACAACTGTAATTCCAGTTACTGTATGTTCAAGGCCAGCTTGAGCTACACAGGGAGTTCAAGGCCAGCCTGAACTACATAAGCAAGATTCTGATTGGGAGTGGGGGGAGGGGCAAAAAAATCTGAATTTGGTTCCCACTACCCATATTGGTGGCTCACAAACACCTATAACTCTCCCAGCCTCTGAGGGAACTTGCACTCACATACACATACTCACACACAGACACAAAACTAAAAATAATCTTTAAAAAAAAAAAAAGGCTGGGATGGACTTCCGTGGCACAAGGCCCCATGATAAAATAAGTAAGCAAACAAATACACGTTAAAAAAAAAAAATCAAAAACTAAGTCTTCCAGGTTATCAAAAAAAAAAAAAAAATGACTGAGGTCATCACTGAGCCCTCTAACACTACACACCTCATCTATCACCAGGTCCAGTTGGCCCTACCTTAAAATGTAACCTTCACCTGGGCCCAACTTATCCTGCTGCAATGGTTTCCTAATCAACATCTTCCACTTTCAATGCATTGGACAGGTGATGCCTTTGTCCCTCAACACTTCAAACCATCGAACGACTTCCTGTCTCAGAGTAAAACCCACGATAGTTTTTGGGATCTATACAACCTGGTCATCTTCCATCTACCTGACCTCATCTCCTTCCACTGCCTCCCTTGGTCCCTCTACTTCAGCTGAAACCAATTCCCTCCTATTCACTGAACACACCATTCAATCCCCAGGCATTCCTACTTGCTCTGCCTGACTAATGTTCGTCAGCTACTCGGTTCACTCTCTCACATCATTCAGGTTATTGATCAAACATCACCTCATCAGTGAGGCATTTGTTGATTACTTAGAAAACAATTTTCCTCAACCTCTCATCACTACCTTAATTTCTACAGTTTAGTAGGGAGTGACCTATGTATCACTCCCTATTCAAATTCCATGAGTGGAGAATTTTTATTTGTTCTGTTCAAGGCTGTATCTTCAGGGCCAACAGCAGTGTGGGCACAGGGAAGGTGCAAAAGGGGTGATTTGTTGTATGAGTAAAATGAGGAACACTATTTGCTGCTGGATTGTCTTCAGCATGCCATAATTGCTGATCCCATTATGAATCAGTGTCTGGTCAGAATTCAGCGACATTAAGTTGAACCGTTTTGCTTCAATGTTACCTTTTTTTTTCAATTTAAGATACTGGGTTACTTGTAACAAAAAACGTTAACATATTTCTAAGTTTAAAAAGTGAGATCTTTCCAAAAGGCAGGCAAATCTCTGAGTTCAGCCTAGTTTGGTCTAAATAGTTAAGTTCCAAGCCAGGTAAGGGTTACATAATGACTGTCTCAAAATAAAACAAAACAACACCGTAATAATTCACAGTGCAATTAACATGGGAGTATGGCAAAATGGTGCAAATGGAATCTGTTAAGAATTGAGTCTAAATAAACAATGGGCCATTTTTAAGTGTATGTCCCGAATACTGAATGTGGCACGCTAAAATTATCTTTAATTCTATGTAAACTGGACTTTTATTTTTATTTTGCTAAATCTGGTTATCCTATTTTAGGAAAACAAATGGCACACTGTAGCGTCTATTTCTAGCAAAAGAAACACGCCAGTAAACCAGTACAATTCCGGGGTTATCTGCAGCCTGCGTGGCTTTTACGTCCCCATGGGTGAGTAGGTAGGCGGATTCTGAGGCCCAATGTCCCCAAAATCAAAACCCACGGTGCACTGTGGGAGAAAAACCCTGACAAGCAGAAACAGCAGGTCGGGTGGTGGCAGCAGAAGGGGGGGCGGGTGAAGTGGGCCGGATTGGGGCCGGATCCGAGCCCAGCTTCTTTCCCAGCCGGTCAGTCACCTACTCGGCGGAGGCCACGGCTCGAAAGCCACTTTCTGGCCCTTACCGATGTTGCCTTCGATGGAGAGCCTTCGGGGGCCGCCCCCGTCGTGCATGCCCCTGGCGCGTGGCGCATCCATGAGCGCGTTCTGAGGCACGGAGCGGAAGGGCGCTCGGAGTCGACGCAGAAGGAACCGACGTGCAGCCATCCTACTCAAGCTCAGCGAGGCGGGCACTTCCGCCGAGGGCACTTCCTCCTGCCGTATTGCGGCTCGCGGCGCGCCTCTGACGTCAGAGGACCGTCAGGCAGGAAATGGCTGTTTTTAGCCCGCTGAGAGGCGCGCGGGGGGTGGGGGGTGGAGGTGGGGGGAGTGGATGTGGGCAAGGGACTGATCTGCTCTCGCGATGTTTGAGGGGACGCTCTGGCGCTGTCTCGGTGTTTCGGTGTAGGAGGGTTTGTTTTAATTACATTTTATGGATGTATGATGTACACACATATACATATTTACTTATTTATTTCTGTGTAGGAGGTTTTACTGACTGATGGAGTTAAGGCGTTTATAGACCTTTCAATATTTTAATTACATTTTATGTATGTATATATATATACACACATATATACAAATTTATTTGTTTGTAATGTGTGTGGAGTTCAGGGGACAATTTGCAGGAATGGCTCCCTGTTTTCACTATGTGCGTTCCTGGGATCGAACTTAGGCTGTCAGGCTTGGTGACAAGTGTGTTTGGAAACTATGGTCTTGGGCATGCAAACCTTTGAATTTTTATAGACAAATCAAAATAAATGGAGGGTTTGGGATATAGCTTAATTGTAAAGTGTCTGCCTGGCATCCACAAAGCCCTGGGTTGGCTCCTCAACACCATGAAAATTGTAACTAAAAATCTTAAGTCACACTTATTTATTTTGATATTTTGAGACAAAGTCTCATGTAGTGTAATTTGGTCTGATCTTCCTGCCTCCCCCTCCCAAGTGGTGGGATTACATGTGTGCCATGCCAGCTATGTATTATTTATGTGGTGAGGGTGCATGTGTGGAGGTCAGGACAACTTATAAAGAGTGTTCTCTCCTTCCAGCATGCGGGGTTCTGAGGGTCAAACTCAGGTTGTCCAGCTTGGCAACCAGTGTTTTTACCTGCTGAGCCATCTTACAGGCCCTAAGATAAATGGCTCCTTCCCCCATACTTTGGGAGTTTATTGCCTACAGGAAGAAACTGGACATTTTAAGCAGGAGGGAAACACAATCCAATAACTATACAAGTAATGCTTCTCATTCCATGCAACTGGCAGCATGACGTTGGACCATTATTTTTATGTGAAGCAATCAGCTTATTGCACCCCATTCTTATTTTGACTTTTAAATAAGTAAAATGTTGACTCAAGTCACTGAAGAATCTCCTCGGGGTAAAGTGTTGGATCTGGGATGGGCTTGGCTCTGTGGGAATGAACCTTGGCATGGAGGAGAGAAGTGCAAAGGATTTGGAGAATGAGGTGCAGTGGGAAGAGAGGAGGTGTGGGAGAGATGTTCTAGAACATAAAACCTCCGGTCTTACAGTGGTTGGAGAGCTGTGACCTACGGAGCCCCAGGGAGAGATCTGAGCTGTGCCACCAGGAAGGCCTGACTGGCGTGTTTCCCCCCTCCCAATACATATATACAGGTTGGCTAAATTCACATTTGTATATTTACCCCCCCCCACACACACACACTTAGTAGATTGAAGGCTGGGGGTGATGGTAGCAAGGTAGCTCAGTTGATAAGAGTGTTTGCCTAGCATGCACAAAGCCCTGGGTTGGACCCCCCAGCACCAAATCCCACTATGATGGCACAAACCTGTAATCCTGGACCTTGAGAGGTGGAGGCAGGGGGCTCAGAAGTTCAGAGTCATTCTTGGCTACACAATGCATTTGAGACCATCTTGGGATATATGAGACTGTCTCAAAAAGGGGGAGGAGGCTTGCAAGATGCCTTAAAGGCACTTGCTGCTAAGCCTGTCCACCTGAGTGCAGCAGTCCTCAGGTCCTACGTGGTGAAATGCAAAAAACAACTCCTGAGAGGTGTCCTCTGACCTCTACATGTATGCCTTGGCACGAGTGTGTTCTCCCTCCTAAATAAATAAAAATGAAATAATTAAAAAATTAAATGTGTGGGAAAATTTAAGATAATCTAGGTGGGATGCTGGTGGAGATTGGAGCTGCTAAATTCCACCCATTCCCACCGCCACACCAGTATCCATCTCTGTGTAAAAATATCCTTTACATTGCTTTGCTTGAATAAATTCAGAGCCGGGAAATACTTCACACACACACACACACACACACACACACACACACACACAAAGTTTGAGAGGCTCTCTTTATCCTCAGGGTTGTGAAGTTCAATGAGGAAGTTGTCTACAGATAGAGGTAAATACAGGCAACTAAACTCCTAGAAATTAGACTGTCTAAGAGTTGGTTTTTACAAACTCATAAAAACGTACTGAGGAAAGCCCGGTATGGTAGCTCACGTCTGTGATCCCAGTACTTGTGAGGCTGAGTCAGGAGGAGTGTTGCAATTCAAGCCCTCCAGGCCAGCCTGGGCTACAATGTGAGACCCTGTCTTAAAAAGGGGTGGGGGGCGTATTAAGATGAATCAGCATGGGGTTGGAGAGATGGCTTGGTAGGACCTGGGTTAGGTTCCTAGAAAACTTTTTTTTCCTTTTTTTTTTTTTTTTAAAGATAGAATCTCACTATGTAGCCCAGGCTTGAACTCGGTGCTTCTCAGCCTTCTCAGGGCTTCAATTACAAGCATGTGCCATCCTGTCTATTTTTTTTTCTATTTTTTTAAATTTTGGATTTATCATGTGAATTAATGAACAAAAACATTTTTACCTAGTTGTCTGCCAGGTAGCCTGATGCCATTATTAGTAATGATCTTTCTATCCTTTATTTATATTTATTATAGGCTATTTCTCTCATAAAATTAATCATGCTATGCCGGGCGGTGGTGGTGCACGCCTTTAATCCCAGCACTTGGGAGGCAGAGGCAGGTGGATCTCTGTGAGTTCGAGGCCAGCCTGGGCTACAGAGTGAGTTTCAGGACAGGCTCCAAAGCTACACAGAGAAACCCTGTGTCGAAAAACCAAAAAAAAAAAAAAATCATGCTGGGTATGGTGACAGTAATAACCACAGTACCCTTGGAGGTAGAAGCAGGATAATGAGGAGCTCAGGATATTTTCAGCTACATAAAGAATTTGAGGCCAACCCTGGACTACAGAAGACCTGGTATAATTTTTTTTTCCAGTATCTCTTTGATTCCAATTCTAAATTCCTAAGAGAAAGAACTTGTGGCCAGAGGCTAGGGTCTCATGGAATGACAAGTGAACTGTGTTAGTTACTTTTCTTGTTGTAGCAAGATGCCTTGACAACAGCGTGTTAAGAGAGGGAAGGCTTGTTCTGGCTCTTGGTTTCCGACGGATTTCAGACCACGACAGTAGTGACGAACAGTAGCAGTATGTGGTGGAGTCTCCTCCCATTACAGTGGACCAGGAGGCAGAGGGCACGGGCAGAGCTGGGGGTAAAGCCAGGAGGGGGTATAGCTTTAAAGGCCCACCCCTAGAGACAGACCTATGTCCTCCAGACAGGCCCCATCTCCCACAGGCCTTCAAAATAGTGCCCTAGGTTGGGGAGAGATTAAAAAACATTAGCCTGTGAGTGACTTTTCAGATTCCAGCCTCTACAGGGCACCTTCTCTATAATGAGAAAGGGCAATTAAAGGGTTCCTTAAGGTAACTCCTCCCCAGAGTGATTAGTTCCTATTGGCTGATGTCAATAGGGTCTTTTCATCCCAGCTCAGGTGCCGGCCAAAGGAAAGTTGTGACACATTGTATAATGTGATTCACTCCTGTTTACCTTGGAGAATGAGGTACTTCCTGTTCCCAGTGGTTGTGAGACATAATGCATCGGGGCTGATGCTGTTCTACCAGAACTCTGGTCAGGAAGCTTCCTTTCACTCATCCCACAGTTGCTAAGCATCTGCTATATGTCAGGTTCCCTGCTTGGCTCTCTGAGTGCAGCTCTGAATAATGGATTATTCTCCAAGTTCTTACAAATGCTGCTGTCATAAGTAAAGCTGGCTGACAACACATTAAGAACTATGCCATCATTAAAACGTGTGAGACAAATGTTCAAAAAGGTGGCTTTCTTCTGCTGTTTGGGCTTCTGTTGATTTTTTTTTTTTCTATAGACCAGGCTGGCCTTGAACTCACTGAGATCTACTTGGCTCTGTTCCCTCTGCTAGGATTAAAGGTGTGTGCCACCATGCCCAGTTTTTTATAGATTTTTTAAAAAGATTTATTTATTTATTATGTATACAGGAGAGGGTGCCAGATCGCATTACAGATGGTTGTGAGCCACCATGTGGGTGCTGGGAATTGAACTCAGGACCTCTGGAAGAGCAGTCAGTGCTCTTAACCTCTGAGCCATCTCTCCAGACCCATGTGTGCATATTCTTTGGTTTACATATACTTGTATATGTGTGGTGCACGTCTGGAAGTCAGAGGACAACCTGCTGTGTGAGTTCTCACCTTCTACCTCGTTCAAGACAGGATTTCTTGTTGTTTATCACCGTGTATGCCAGGCTGTCTGGCTCATGAGCGTCTGACTATTCTAATGTCTCTGCTTCCATCTAGCTGTAGGAGCATTGGGATAACAGATGGGTGCTACTGCGTCCAGGTTTGTGTGCGCTCTGGGGATCCCAGCTCAGGTCCGTAGATGTGTGCTTTACCTACCGAACCATCTCTCTAGCCTCCTTTCAGATATTTTCTTCTTATTTTCAAGTCACAATACCTCTCTTTATCAGCAGATAACTTGACATCCGCTAAAGAATCTAGAACAAGGGACTGGAGGACTATTAAGACCACTTGTTCCATAATTGTGAAGACTGGAG